>NC_056744.1:1283721299-1284061299 GCF_019279795.1 Protopterus annectens | reverse complement strand
TTTAAATCCAATATATTAGATTTCCTCACTATAGTAAAGGCGCGTTTGTTGGGAACAGTCCTGGTGGTTGCTGTTTGCAACTGGGACCTATTAACATGTAACGCTTCCGGGAGCTCACGCACTACGCTCTCGCTAATGCGAGGATTGTTTAGTTTTTTACTCCACAAGCAAACTCTATTTACCTTTGGTCTTATGCAAACACATGCGATCGAGTTGTGGGGTGCTTCTGCAACCGGAACGGATCCGAAGTATGTCAGAAACAGAATATGGCTTTGATAAATTGCTATCAATGCAATCTCTTGTTCCTAGAGCTTAAATACATGTGTTTATGTGCTTCAGTCGTTTGACACTTATAACGGGTTGTCATATATTAAATGAAAGATGACATGGTTGCTGTTGCGGGACTTTTTACTTATTCTGGTGGAGGAAGCTATTCATACTGATTGTGTCAATTCATTTGCAACTAGAAAAATTCCAGGTTTCACTCGGGGGTGAAGCTGCTACCAAATCTGTTCTCTCTTTCCAACTGCTTTCATAATTCCTCGAAAGCAAGAAATATCTCTGTTTGTCTACTAGGTGAATAAAGATGCTAGTTTTTGGCAGTTTTAGCACGAGGTCAGTTAATGAGTATAGAGTATGTGAAATTTATATTCAGAATATATTTAGCCATATATTATAAGTAAGTTTTGAATATTGTTCAAATATTACCTTAAGTTGTTACACTTGCTACATGGTTCGCATAATTTAGGTGAATGTTAAAATGTTTTATGTTTCATGGATGGTATCTATGTGCAGATTTACTGTAACATTTAAAGATGTGTATTCTATAACTAATGCTTTTTATGTACACATTGATAGTTTCTGCTTAAGAGTCTCTTTTTTTTTTAAAGGATAGGAAAGAAAAATTAGACTTCTTTTAGCTTGTTTAATTGAACAGACGTGTCAACATATCATTAATGTGGACATTTTCGTTTCTAACACAAACACACGTCACTTTACATTTAACTTTAGACTTTTAGGGATGCTTGTTAAGCGTAGTGCTAGTGATCTAGGATGACGATCTGCTGGAATAGTAATACCTTGTATATATGTATAGATTTGTTTTGGTTATTGTATGTATGTTTTTTTACTTCTTCTACTAAGGTGATGGGGTGGTTAGGTGGTGTCAGAGGAAGTGTTTTGCTACCAGTAAATACAATGCTACACCTCTTGTAAAGATAACTTTAATATGGCTGTTGTACTCCTTCTTGTCTTGTACCTTAAGACAATACTTATTAAACTGTTTTTTTTTCCCCAAACATGCATATTAATAAATTTCCAATCATACAATAATTCATTATGTTTAGTTAAATCCCGGGTTCTATGAACTGGCTTATAGATTGCTGGAATATTAAAGGTTTACAAAATAATGCCTTCTAATGCACCTTATCTTCAAATCGCAGGCTAATGTTTGTTTCCTACAAGAAACGCATCTGTCAAAAGAGTGTTGGGAGAAAATCTCTAACAGAAAATGGATTAGAGCTATAATAGCAGATGGAGATAGTTCCAACTCTAGGGGCATAGCCATAATAATTAAGAAACAATTCCAGGGCATTATAAATGAATCTAAATCTGACAAAAATGGGAGATGGTGCTATTTCACCTCCAGTATCCCAGACTTTGCTAAACCAGTCTTATTTTTGAATCTATATGGACCCTGTTATCAACAGCATATTTTCATTTTGGAGATTTATAACATTCTATGTTCGTTTCAAGATCATCTTTTTTATTATAGGTGGCGACTGGAATGTAGTAATAAACCCCAGATTTGATCGCACCAGTAATTCTCCCTCGTACAACTTTCAAGCCTCTATAGCTTTAGAGGAACTCATATCAGACTTTAACCTTGTGGACACTATCACATTTAGCAGCAACCAATCCAAAGAGAGTATGTATACTTTTTACTCTAATTGCCATAAATCCTGGTCACGCTTAGATTTTTCTTAATTTCCAACTATTTCTCCAAGTTTAGAAATACCTTTAATTGTGAACCCAGATCTTTATCAGATCATGCAAAATTTCTCTTAAAATTTCCTTTGCACAGATTAAATATTCACATACTAATTGGTCCCTTAACAATAACTTACTACAGGATAAAGAAATTGTGAATAGAATTAACAATTCCTATCTGATTTGTTTACAAATTTTGAAAATTCTCAAATTGCACTAGATATACAATGGGCAGCTTGTAAAACCGAGTTAAGAGGTTATTTAATTAGTAAAGCCTCTTTCTTTAAAAACTCAATAAAAAGGAATCAAGTTTGGTTTTAAAAATCGCGTCCTTAGAACGAGACTTAAGATTACATCCAGATCCAGAGACTGAGAATTTGATTATCACAACTCGTAAAGAATTACTAGAGTTACATTTGCATAATTACTCTTTACAGGAACAGAAATTCATCGCAACCTATTCTGAATGGGCGCAAATTCCTTCGAGAACTCTTTCCAGAATAATCAAAAACAATAATGGTACATCAACAATCCCAATTCTCCATCACAAAGGGAATATATATAAATCGGACTCCGAAATAATTCAGCTATTCTACGACTTGTATTCTGACATATATAGCAAGATCAACTATACTTCTTCTAATCCACAAATGGAAACTTTTCTTAACTCAATCACATTTCCTACTCTCAATTCGGACCAATCTTCGTTACTTTCATCTCCGCTAAACATCCAAGAGATCCAAAATGTTATAAGCAATCTAAAAATAGGCAAATCCCCTGGGCCAGACGGGTTTACCACTAACTTCTTCAAATCATTCAATCATAAAATTGCTCCTATTCTCCTAAAAGTATTCAATTTCATTATAAAAAATGGCATTTCAGACCTACACTGGAATAATTCAAAAACAATTCTATTACCAAAAAATAACCAGGATAAAACAGACCCACACAACTACAGACCTATCTCGCTTATAAATGTGGACATCAAAATTTTTGCAGCAGTACTAGCCAATACACTCAAACAGATAATGCCACATATAGTATTACCTGATCAAGCTGGCTTTATGTCAGGTAGACACACATGGGACAACACACTAACATTGGATTCCCTTATACAGTTTACTAAAAAAGAGAATAATTCATTATATGCGCTTACGCTGGATGCATCCAAAGCATTTGACAGGGTGAACTGGGACTTCTTGTTTGCTACTCTATCACATTTTAATATACCTAAATCCTTTTCAGATATGATTAGAATTCTATATACAAATTCACACACTTTCTTATATATAAATAAAAAATGCTCCAACAAAATTTTGATTACTAATGGAACTAGACAAGGTTGTCCTCTCTCCCCCTTCCTTTTTAATCTATTTATTGAACCTTTCTTCTTATACATCACCCAGAATACACATCATTTTATACCTAGAATTCTTAATACTCAAGTAACACTATCCGCATTCGCGGATGATCTAAACATATATTTCCAATTGCCTAACACTGATCTTCCAAAAATTCTAAGTGCAATCAGTAAATTTTCTGATGCGTCTGGTTACCAAATTAATGAAAAAAAATCTCACATTTTCCCAATTAATCCGGAATCACATAATTTTTTTCTTTTTCCTGAGTCACCTTTTCATATATCATATCATCTTAAATATTTAGGCATTCATTTTGATCACAATAAAGCTTCTATGCTTCAAAATAATCTACTTAAGTCATGGTCTAATATATATCAAGACTTACAAAGATGGAAACTGTTAAATTTAACATTTCTCTCCAAAGTAGCCATTGTGAAAATGAATATCCTACCCAGACTCCTCTATCAATTCAATGCGACAAATATAATAATTTCAAACAAGCTATTTTCACAAATTAATAAAGATATAGCAAAATTTCTTTGGTTTCCTAAGAAAGTTAGGATCTCCTATTCCAAACTGAGTCTTCCCAAAGAAAAAGGAGGTGTGGGCCTCCCAAATTTCTATCTTTATTATATGATTATATGTTCTAATAGACTGTGGTCCATCTCAAACATGAGTAGGAATACTCAATCTTATTACCCGGCTTAGATGAAGTTATGGAATCGACATATAACGAACAATAATATAAATCCTAAAGCTATTCCCTTTTTAACGCCTATCTCTCTTAATAATTCGAAATTACATCCAATGTTGAAATTTAAAATTAAAATATTTCAAAAACTGATTAAAGACATTAACCTTGAGTATGCTCTTTTACTTCTTCAACCAATACACCTTAATCCAAATCTAAAAAATTAATAATAAATCTATAGACCTTACTTAATTTCCTCTTATCAAAGATCTTATGGTCTGGGATATTTTTAAATATAAGTCTGCTTCCTTAGTAGAGTTACGGGCAATGCTGAGGGTAAACAACAAATACACAATTATTCTCCGTCAAATAAGAGACCTAATAATATCACAAACTAGTAATATATCTTTTGTCTCTCAGGAAATTGATAAATTAACTGAAATTATTAATACAATATCAAATCCTAAAAATACGATTTCAGTCTCTTATAAATTATTATACCCCCTACTTCACAAAGAGGTATGCCTTTTCGCCAGTTACTGGGATAATCAAGGTTTATCTATTACAATTGATCAAAAATTACTAGCTATAAAAACTACTATAGAGCTATCTCCTTTCAAAAAAAACTACTATACACTCAATTGATGTTAAACAATAATACTTATTACACCCCCGTTATACTAAATAAATTTGATGCCAATAGATCCACTGTTTGCACTTGTTGTCCCTTCCCAAGAGCCGATCTACTTCATATTATGTGGCACTGCAAACACTCTTATAAACTTTGGTGTTCTCTTAAAGTGCGTCTTAAAAAAATGGGGTACTATAGTTCTACACTGTCTTGGGATACGGCTATTTTAAATATTCCACCTCCCAAGATATCAAAAATAAACCTTCATATCCTAATCATTTTATGTTCTCTCATCAAAATGTACATCATATTTAACTGGTTGGATCGCAGTAAATTGTGTTGGAGGGGTTTTAAAGAGATGGCAATTAAATATATCTCTGCACAAAAGCTAATCATAAAGAGCATTAGGAAGAAAGCTTATTTCAATAAACTTTGGAGAAGTTTATTTGAAGTGATTTTGTGTGAATAAATTATGTCAAGGCGCACAAGGTTCTTTATTCATATGTTCTGTATTCTCCAATACGAGAGTTTTTTTTTCCTCTCTTTGTACAGGAGTACCACATTCCTTTAAACAAGAGGTCTGAAATCTTTTTTTTTTTTTTTTCTCACATAGTCATGGTAGCTGGTTATTGATGTAAATAGTTGTTTATATTAAGTGGTTAGGTTTAGTTAGTTAACAATGCATGTCTTAGTACTATTATAGACCTCCCTTTCATTGTACCTGAATTTTTAATTCTATGTGTTCTTCTACTGTATGCATTGTTTTTATTTTTCTTTTTATGAAATAATAAAAGATTATTTGAGAAAAAAAAATGATTTATATAGAAATGTGATAGAAGGAGATACTGCCAGCACAGCTATCTGGAATTTTGTAAATAGATATATGTCATTTTTGAATATCAGCAGGATGCAATTGCTTGTGTTACCACTATATTAGAACTGTGTGTTGTCTGTATATCAAGCTGCTGGTACAGAAGTGTGTGTGTAAAGTACTGAGCTTAAGGATGTGTCCACAGAAGAGCAGAAATGTATATAAACTACTGTCTTTGTATAAATGTATGTGTTTTAACAGTGGGAACTAGAATATCAAGGGTTAACTTGCAAAACTTCAAGAAAATAGTTGAAATTAAATTGTTTTATAATTGTGCTATAAAAGTTAGTTTCAATGCAGCAAGGAGACAGGATGTCTTGAACTAGGGACCTTTCTGTATTTTAGTGTAAGTGTTTTATTGTTTTATGTCTTCTAGCAGCTGAAAACATCTGAATGCTATGTATTTTCACAGGGAGATGCAATATTCTGCATCAGTGGGGATTGTTTGTGAGCCTGAGGACTGAAGTTAGGTGGCAAAAAGTGATGTCATGCTGGAAGTATTCCAGCAGCAATATTTGAGATATTAATTAAGAACTATCTGAGACAGAGAGAGAGAGAGAGAGAGAGACAGGGCATTTTTGTATTTGTCTTTGACCTGACAACATCCACTCACCACATCTGCACTTGCCTTGCTATAAGTAAGTTAACTAGGGTACAGTAATTTCTCATAGATTCAGTTAGAAACATAGTAAAGATTAGTTTAGATGTTTTCTGTATTTATTTGAGACTGTCCTGCAATGTTGTTTTAAATATTTCCTGTGATTTTGAACTCTGATGTCACTGTGAATACATATTTAGTGTTCTCTTGTTCTTTTCTTATTTATTATTAAATATTTTTAAAATTTTCAATTGTGGCTGGTCTGCTTAGAGATATTTAGGCTCTTAAAATACTTGCATATCTATTTGGTGACACTGTACAGGCCACTCCTAATAGCTTGGTTCTTGGTCAAACTACCATTTGGATTAATAGTAACATTACACAGAAAGACTGGACACCCTTTGCTAAGGGCCTTAAAGTAGCTGATAAGTAGTGGACAGTGGTGATGGAAACTACATTATAGTCTGGGCAGAAGGGGGCATTGCTAGTAAACCTATGGCAGCCTTTCCCAGGAGTGTGTCTGTCTGTATATAAATCAAATCTCAAAGGGTGTGTCTGTGAGCAACTTGGGCAGGGACATGAAGCACTGGTTGGACAGAGAGGGTGCCGGAGGTCTTGGCTTGGTCACTCACCTGAGATTTCAACTCTATAGCTGTGCCAGTGGGGAGTCTTATTGGGGATCTGAAGAAAGAGAGAGAAACCAGCCCCAGACTGATTGTGGTCTCTGTGTGCTCTTAAGGGAAATTGCACCTTACTGTGTGTGTGTACCTGCCATCCTTCAAATGTGTACATCCCCCTACCTTTGCCAGTAGTGAGGATTGAGGCTCCTTGATTACTGGGCTAGTGAAGGGGCATCACATATTAATTGGTTTAACCAATACCTCCAGTCCCCTCAAGTCTTGAGGTCAGTGTTAGCTAGTGAGGGATTGAGCCTAAATCAGTCCTCTATATTACTGGAGAATGTAATGACCAGGGAAGGTGGCCCCCAACTTTCAAGTTGGGAGATGCATTCCAGGATGGTGGCATTGCAGATCCCTCATTTGACTGTCATGAGCTTCAGACCAACCAGTCTGGTCTTGGACAGTAACCCTTGAGGCATCCAGGCAAGGGTGTACAGAAATCATGGCTGAAGACTCTATAGTGCATTACATTTGCTTGACAGTAAGAGAAGACAATAATCCTCTGTAGTCTGCCCTCCCTGCAATCTCTGTTATACTTTTTTCAGTTGTCTCAAACAAACACAAACGGCTCCAACCCAGGAACTCACAAAAACAAAATGTGGTGAAAGTCAAACCACGGGACTGGCAAATCCGACAATAAGGCACAGACCAGAAGTAAAAAAGATGATTTTAATCCACAGACCATCAGAGTCAACTCTGATGAAGCCAGTGTAACTGGAGAAAGCGCTCAGTCATTTTGGTCTGTGGATTAAAATCATCTTTTTTACTTCTGGTCTGTGCCTTATTGTCGGATTTGCCAGTCCCGTGGTTTGACTTTCACCACATTTTACTTTTTTCAGTTGTGTCAAGCCCTCTTGAATGACTCTGTGGACAGTCTACCCATTCCTGAAGTCCATTCCATTTTTTGCAAAGTCACTATGAAGAAATATCTGGGAGATCTATGCAATAGCTCCTGTAAAATGCTGCCTGAGCCTCCTCATCCTATCTGTCCTTCTTATGCGGGACAAGTACTTCACATCTCCCTGAAATAATCTTCTGTACTGATAGCATATCCTTCTAGCTCTTCTGTTCTCTAGTAAGAAGATCTCTAACTCTTCTTATTATAATACCCATTTGTTATCCAGGTAGGCCCACTGGACACACAATCCCTTTTCAGGGTGTGCTTAAGCAGGTCATTCAAGGTCACACAGCAGGGAAATGACAGGTGAGGAAATCAATCTCTGTGCCAGACAGTTTTGGTCATATGTCTTAACCTCCCTCTCACAAATCTTTCTAATAGCTTTAATGTAGATTCCTTTCAATAGTCTGATTACCCTTTCCCTGCATGGCCTCCAGAACTGCACAAAGAATTCAAGATGTGGCATGACTAGTTCCCTTTAGAGGGGAAGTATTACAACTCTGCTTCTGGAGTCCATACCCCTGTGGATAGACTCTAGCGTTTTGTTTGCTCACTTACAATCCTCTCAGACTTTGCCTGTGGTCTAATATGAATGTGATCAATACCACCAGATCAGCTCAGCAGCTCAGCTTGATAGTCTCTGGCCATGGCCCATGTGTCTGAGTTTGAGCGCTTGAGTCATGGGACCAGGATCAGACTGCAGTCAGTGCAACTAAGTATGTTTAGGTGGCTTATGAACAAGTCAAGGACAAAACAAGACACTAGGCATACCAGAGGTTCAAATAATTAGCATGGAAAAAGGACAATAAGACATATGCAAAAATCCACATGTCATTACTTATTCAGGCCACCCAAGACTTTCAGGGAACCAAGGGAATCATAAAACATTGCAAAATAATAAAATAAATCTTTAGTCATAATAATATAAAATGTGGGACTAACTGAACAGAGAAGGTACACAGGATGGATCCATTCTGAAACTGTCATTCTGGTCCTTGGAATTATAATACAAGCAGGGTAGTTGGAAAAATGTATTCTACATCCAAGGCTGCAGTATTATGGATAGTTAGCAGGGATGTGAATACTGTACAACATTAGTGGGACAAGCCTCCATGCACAACCAATGTGGTGGGACAAGCCCCTCACACCTCTGAACTTTATACATTTATAAATGGAACCAGGATATATATATATATATATATATATATATATATATACACCAACTCAAAAAAAGGGAGAACCCCCCACCAAAAAAAAAAACATGAATTATTACCAGTGCACACTTAGCAATTCAACTAGCAATGATTTCCTATTGAAAAAAGCTTTTAATATTACGTTTTATGGCATCTTGACTTGCTGTTAGAAAAGCCACATATGTTATTACTTGAGGGAATGTATAATAAAATATTGCATCTCCCTTAGTCAAGGGGAAAATATAACTAAAACAACTGCACTATATAACATTGCCACTTTAATACACTGTAAACTAAAAATAAAATCATAAAACAATAATTTTTGGAGGGGAAGTAGCTGTGCCCTTGAATATCCCAACATGGGAACTATATCCATTAAGAAAGAAACTAACCTTTAACCTCTTCTCTAAGTCATATAATCTCATACATTCTTCTACAGCACATACAACAAAGTAACATCTGATGTGCTGACATCTGGACAACATGAAAAGACAATTAAATGTCTGTGATATTTTAAGTGCCAACAAAATAGCAGTAGCAGTTATAACCATAGCACTTCTGCCTATAGACGGTTTCTTACTGAGATGATCCAAAAAATGGGCCCAAGAAAACCAAAGCAGCATCCTTTGATAAGATATAAACCATTTAGTGTTATCATTGTAGTCATGCAGAAGGCAGCAGTTCTTAAGGAGAAGTTATTGACCTCTTTGAGTATAGTGGCTTAGAGGACTACAGAAAATGTATTGCCATGGTACTGTCTTGGGAAAATGTAGCTAGACACTTGTTACTTGACGTATACTGTTATGATTTGCTTGCTTTTATTTCATTGCATAGCTTAGTGAAATGTATGTATGTAGAGCTTTTCTCCCTTGGCCCCTGCTGAAAATTGGTACTCTAGACCCAACCAGAAAATAAATAAATAAATAAATACATACATAAATAATTAAATAAATAAATACATCCATAAACGTACAATATAACTATATAAATATCCAGTGAATTTTAGTTTTACTATTTTTTTTTTTTTTTGCTTAAACAAGTATTTTCACTCTGCCACAAAGGAAATGGGAAGAAAGGTTAAAATTTGTGGGTAGGTTTAACAGGACATATAACTTAAGGTAAGGATCAGATATCAGGAGAGGATATTAAGAGGATTCTATCAACACCATGGTCATAAGCTAAAAGGTTAAGGATTGTTGCTAGAGCTGGTGATTCTTGGGTTATGCAAAGTTTATACAGAGCAAATATCAGGCATGATATATGAGGTAAGGTCAGCCTGTCTGTCAATGGCACCAAAATAGAGATGAAGGTGGTATACAAGGGAAGTTGAGACTGTAGTTGCAGTCAAATTAGATTGGTCTTGGTAAATTGCTTGAAACATGACAGCTAGTATTTGACTTCAGCATGTGGAAGATAACAGCTTGTAATGCAGAATAATATAGTCATTGAGGGGACATGCCTCAAAAGCACTGTAATGGTAAACATATTCACTGGGCTTGTAAGTTAAAGCAAAAATCAACTCTGACCTATGTCAGAAAGTAGCAGCACCTGCAAAAAAGCTGAACTTAGATATACGTGAGTCAATGTCCTGGAATAGATGTGTTTGATGGCAGCTTAGGAACTGTAGTATAGCAAGCACATTGACTTGGTCATGGCTGACCACCATTACACAGTTCAAAACAGTCTGTGTTGTACATGAAGCATGGAATTTAAACATCCCTACACATGCATATGAAGAAACTGAAGACTATCATATGTATAACATCATTGGACTAGCTTGTTTTGTGTCTAGTCTGGCATTACCATTTCCAGCGGCTCATTTGCTGATGTTCTTTTTAATCACAGCTCTTCACAGTGTGCCTGAATGTGTCACGCCGTCCTTTGTATTTTCCTCATTGTTGCTGTCGATTGCCTTGAAATGAGGTGGCATAGTTCTTGTGATAGTGTGCTCTAAAATCCACTCTTCCATGGTTTAGCAACAGAATCCCAATGAAGTGAGTTCACTTGCTATCCTAGCAGATTTCTATTACACATAGTTATAAGAGGGACCCAGAGAACAGCACACAGCCACCTTTACAGTGCTAACTTTATCCTCACCAGCTCAGATATATTTTTACATCTGCTGTTGTTTTGCTATTTGCTTTGGTGAGGGTTCCCCAAAGTGATGCAAGGACAAGACTACTCCACTTTGAATGCTGCAGTCAAAAGGCTTCACTATACAAAAGGTGAAAGACAATCACCAGCTAATATCTTCTTCAACTTGTTCACTCTTCTTATGTAAAGCCTCTAACGATTTATGTTGCTTCACTAGATGCCTGTGCAGGGTCACTCACCCAATTACCTTAATTCAGGACATCCCAGAGTACATGCATCAGCTTGTTTCTTCCAGATGATCCACACTGCATGACTTTGAATTGCTGCCATGTGTATGAAATGGTGCAGTGCGATATAAAGAAAAGCCTAGTCATAGCAATGTAAGAATGTTGCAGTTCCCCACAGGTGGAAATGGCAGGTGTCAGTTCAAGAAATGTATTCCTTCTAAGCAGAAATAGGTGGCAAGTAATTATGTTTTACTTGCATTGAGTGAACTGCATAAGTTAAATGATTTAAAAAGTTTTTTTATGAAATGGAGGGCCACAGAGATTATACAGGTACCATTGCCTATGTATAAAAACAGTAGCTGCGCTGAGGAGGTGCAGCAATTTGCAGTTTTGCAGCACATACACTATTATAGCCTTGTTCTTTTCACAGACATAATGGATCAGTGCTGAAATGCAAGACTGGCACCCCCTCCCCCATGCAAAAAGGCATTTGCTCCCCCACCCACATCCACACACATAAATTATCACTGCAGTATCTGGCTGCTGAATGGCTCTGTCAGTGAGATGGGGTTTTGATAAGACAACCTGCAGATTAGGGATTTGTTAAACATGCTAAAATCCCTCATTTGCTGAGATTAGGAATTTCCTGCCACCTCAAAACATCAGATATGTTTACTTTTTCTGAATCCAGTGAACTTTCTGTTCTTAGGCACATTATCAAACTGGTCAAAATGATGACAAGTTGTATAACGACATGCACTTCAGATATCTTAGCCTTCTCTGGAGTAATTTCCAGACCTGAATTTTTTTGCAGATACCTTGCATTGCCAAATGAGATACTCTACTTTCTTTTCTCTGCCCATTACTCTTGTGCCTGATTAGTCCTTCACCTGGGAAAACAGAGATATTTTACAATAAAATGATTCCTATGGGTTAGAAATTCAGTTTAGTGAAACTTTATCATGTAGTTTTCTTGACTTTCAGAGTCTTACTCCCTCAGTTTGGAGAACAAAAATTAGCACTGAAGTGACAGATGCAGCACGTGTATTATTAATGTACCTCATTTTCAAGCTGGTGCATTAAAGTAGAAGGTGATCAGGGTAAACAACTATGTTGCCAAACATCAAATGCCCATGAGTGTCTTATTACTAGCAAGTTAATGATGCATTTGTCAAAGAAAATACATGCCCGTCTTTTCAGTGTAAATTGTTGTTCTTCTATTATTAAATTGTCTTCTCTTACAATTAGAAGCCAACTAGAAACATACAAAGGAAAATGGTAAGAGCCTGCTTTGCTGTCTGTTAAAGATGAGCAGGCACTTCTGCCAGCACTACATTTAGCAACAGATAAGGCCAGATGTGTGATCTTAGGAATTTAACTGTACCTGTAAAAATGCCTTTTGTAAACTCTCCCTCTTCCTCTCTCTGTCTATATATATATATATATATATATATATATATATATATATATATATATATAATATGTGATGTGATACAAGTTTATGATTTAATAAGTTCACACAGCTTAGGAGCTTGCATAATAAATATCTCCTTCTGTACACTTTCTGTGTGGGATGTGTGTATGTCTGGGTCTGTGTGTGTGCATGTATGTGTCTATGTCTGTGTGTGCACTCTTTATAATATATATATATGCAGTATTCCAGGGTTGTTCTAAGAAACACGATTGTCTAAAGAAGAGGTACACATTCCTTTGCTAGCTTTTTCTACCATCTGTTACTAGGTGTGTGATGTGTGGAAAGGCAGAGCAGCTAGAAGGTGACACATTATTCTATTCCTCTTCAGACACCAAAGCAATTTACAAGCATGCACTGGTTATTAATGAAAGGTGGGCCAAAATGAAATTCCTCTTGATGGCAAGAGACAACATTATTGACCTATGTTCTATAGTTAGTAGGTTATTCCATGCATTTCAAAAATATTAAAACTTATTAAGTACAGTAATCAGGGAATATTTAGTTCACTTTGGTCAGCCATGACTGAATAAAGTACATACTTAGCTATTACAAGAATTTGTATAAATACTTTTATTACGTTGGCCAATGCCATGGATGCCATATTCATATATTCATATCTATACATATCTATATATCTATATATATATATATATATATATATATATATATATATATATATATATCTATATATATATATATATATATATATATATATATATATATATATATATATATATATATATATATATATATATATATATATATATATATATATATATATATATATATATATACAAATATGAGTCTACTTTATTTCGTTGAATCTCATTTCACTGAATTTCATTTCACTCCGACCACATCGCTGAAAATACAAATTACTGAAAACTCATTTCACTGCATCTCATTTCACTGAACTGAATTTAGTATATATGGCACTGTGTAGAGTACTGTAAGGCAAGTAAAAGGTACATGCCCTTTTTCCCATTGTAGTGTGATCCTGGAGTTAGTATATATAGGTAGGGGGGTGGCGGGCACAGCCCCCCACATTGATGAGGTGTGTGGGGGAGGTAGCCCCCAACCATGTTTGTTTTATATTGTATTTTTTCCAAAAACTTCAAAACAATAAATTTTAAACAATAGACATGCATAGTTACAACACCAATGACTAACTCTGTCCAGAAGACAATATGTACTCAAACTAAAAGGGTGTGTACCCGAACCTGGCACATGTCCAAGGCCATGTCTGTCAAAAGGTTGGCATAGGATCCTCTTCAAATTTGGCTTATTCTTCTTCTGATACAAGACAGAGTTATACTTTCACTTTTTTGGCAGACTGTGCCACGTTACACGTGGTATACCTTGTGGTTTGTGACGCCTGTCAGTTTTTCTATGTTGGGAAGACTCACAGGATGTTCAGAAACAGGATAAGAGAACACTTGTATGGCATAAGGGTGAGATCCTCTACCAATGCTCTTGCTAAACATGTAATTGTGACAGGAGAGGACCATACGTTCAGGTTCATGGTGATAGATATTATCAAGCCCCATGTTCGAGGAGGGGACATCAGAAATTGAACTGAGGGAAGGGAAGTGAAATGGATTTTAAGATTTAGGGTGGATAGAGGGATGAGGCCTCAGTGAAGCAGCCTCATTAAAGCCCTTTCTGAAATCCAGGAGGCTGCATGTTAGTTAAATTCAATACTCAGTTCTGTCTAGATTAACAATATTATAGGCTGCTCTATGTTAACTTCATGTTTTTATTTTTGATATTTTTTATTTTTGTTGCTGTTAAGCACGCACATTTTAATCTGTCATTTTTACAGAATGTGTATTTGGTATGATATGTTTCTATTTATTTGGGAGATGTCTCTATTTGAAAATTGGTTTAATTGTCTGAATGTTTTGATTGGTTGAACTATAGGATATTAGTGAAGTCAGCCATATTATAGGTTCATAGGTTCATAGGTAAGTACTAGGCTATCTGTCCAAGGACATTTATAAGCCTAGCCAGAATGTGTTGGCTTTTGCCACCCCCTTAGATTAGTTCCCTGTGCCTCTGTCCAGCAGAGTCATTAGTTCCCTGTGCCACTGTCCAGCAGAGCCACTGCAGTGATCCCCGGGGTAAATTTTCTGTTTCCCATCCACCCATCAAGGTTTCCCTTGAAGAGTGTTAGCGAGGGGCTCTGCCTGATGTATATTGGAATCCTGTTCCAAAGCATGGGGAGTTTCTGGGCAGGAATCTATCCCTCCAGCATGTCTTATTTATTGATGTGCCTCTAGAGCATGTGGCTCTCTGGGATTTGTTTTTTTTTTAGGTGGAGCATGTCCATCAATTCTGGGTTGTACATGGCCTTGTATGTCAGGCAGAGATCACCTCTTAGTAAGCGGTATGCAGCCGAGCACAACTGGAGTTTCTTGAGTCGGGCTGCATAGGGCATCTGTTTGAGGCCAGTAATCCTCTTGGTGAGGTACTTTTGTGGTCTTTCCAGCTGTTGCAGGTGTCTTATAAGGTACATCCCAAATGGGGCATTGTATTCTATGATGGGTCTAATGAGTGATGAGTAGAGAGGCACAATAACCTCTTTTGTTCTAGATGCGAACCCTTTTGTGATTAGGTGGGCCACATAGAAGGATTTTCTAACCACCTTGGCAATATGATTGTCAAAGGAGAGATTACTATCTACTTGGGTCCCCAGATCCCTAATTACATTTTCTGTATTTAGGGGACTACCACCTATGTTCGTGGGTAGTTTGTTTTTTTCAAAGAGGATGACTATGCACCTTTTGGCATTTAGCTTGAGGCCATGATTTTGACACCAGGTATCAGTCTAAGTGAGACCCATCTGGAGGGTGTCTGTATCAGCCAGAGAATCAATTATGGCCCCTAGTTTGCAGTCATCTGCGAACTTGGTCAGCCATAGTCCTCCTATGCTTGCCTGTACCTATGAAAAGTACATACCAAACAGGAGGGGTCCTAGGACTGAGCCCTGAGGGATGCCACTTGTAACCGGTTTAGAGTCGGACATAGAGCCTGCAACTCTCAACATGAGGATTCTATCCATGAGCCAGTTGGCAACCCATCTCATGACGTAGGGGTTTATGTTCAAGCTGGTGAGCTTGTCTATAATACTAGAATGGGGAATGGTGTCAAAAGCCTTTGCGAGGTCTAGGTAGGCTGTGTGGACCTCCTTTCCCTTGGCTTTGGATAGGGCTGTTTTAACCTGTGTGTTGGTGATTGACGGGGCCCTACATTCTTTTGGTATGGTTATGTGCCCTTTAGGGTGTGAGAGGGGGGTGAAGTTTGCACTAAACCTGTCTGCCAGAATGTTGGCAATATCAGTCGGTTCAGTGTATTTTGTGCCATTCTGCACTAACTCAAGCAGATCTGAGAGTTTCCACTTAGGTTCTTGACATAGCTAAAGAATGTTTTGTGGTTATCTTTGGAGTCATTGGCAATTTTTCTTTCAAAACTAGCCTTGGATGATTTAATGAGGGATCGCAGTTTCTTGCTGATACTGATTAGGGATGTCTTTCCTTCTTGGAATTTTACTCTTTTCTGTTCTAGTTTCCTCCTTCTGTTGTATAGCTTGTTTATGGCAGGGGTCCACCATACTGGTTTTCGTTTCTTGGAGGAGTGAGTCTTGGTTTTACTTGGGATAGCATGATCCATGCATTCCTGCAGATGCTCATAGAGTGCCTTTGTAAAGGTTTCCGCAGCTTGGACAGCATTGTCCTTTAGCATGGGGGCTGTGAACCTTTCCACCTCAGTCTTAAGTAACGTGACATTTGCTTTTGAAAAGTTTTTCACAGTGGTTTCCTTGATTGGGGGTGGGGGCGGAATGTGGATATCCAGAGTGATTAGTCTATGGTCTGATCTAACCAGCGGGGGGTTGACCTCAGGTGTGGAACACCGGTCGCCCATGTTGGTGATTACCAGGTCCAATATGTTGTTCCCTCTGGTTGGGGTGTTGACCAGTTGATCCAGGACGTTCGAGTTTATAAATTGTAGGAAGCGCTGGGCAAGGGAGTTAGTACTTGAGTAGTTCTCCCAGTTTATGTTTGGGTAATTGAAATCACCCAGTATTAGGATGTTTGGTATGACCTTCATATTTCCCAGTGTCTCCAGAAATGTGGAATGGGGGTCCTGGGCCATGGTGGGTGATCTGTAGCAAGCTACAATTTGGATTGCAGTTTTGCCCGCTGTTAGTTGCACATGGATGATCTCTGATGCATTGTGCTGCACCACTAACCTGGAGGTGTGGGTATCCTTGATGAATTTGGATACATCCCCCACCTTTTGTGTTTCGGTCCTGGTTCTGTGGCCAAAAGATATGGTATGAGTTATAGCCTAGTAGTGCTGGGGTGCTCTCAGGAGTCTTAAACCGGGTTTCTGTTACTGCACAGATGTTGATGTTCTCCATACTGAAGAGTGCCTCAAGTGCATGCATTTTGAGGTTTAGACTTCTGGTGTTAAGTAGCATTACCTTCAGTTTTTGGTTACTTGTGCTACTTATGGTGGTGGGTTTGTCTTTTGAGCCTTGCCTAAAAAAGGCACTATGGGGTGGCAAGAGCCTTGACCAGTATTCAAAAGTCTAAGGGTGACAGGTGCAAGCCATTTCTTGCGAAGCAACGTGGCTTGTCGAGCATATAATCCCAGGCGGGCAGATAACTGGATCCCCTTTGAATGACACCAGAAACTTAGCCAATTGTTGAAATTGATCATTTTTTCTTTATACTGTGGCATCATTCTTGGTGAGGGAAGGATGCTACTCAGGGTCAGGGTCATACCGGCCTGGGCTACATGATCAGAGAGCTCTTCCATGTCTCTTTTCATGTAGTCTAGGTTATCACGGTTCATATCATAGGCTATCTGCCCGAGGGCATTTACAAGCCTAGCATAGTTTTTGTGGCTTCGCCACCCCCCCCTTAGTATGGGGAACTATACCCATTATTCTTGAAAGAAAGGAACAAGGCTCACTCTGCCATATGGGATTTTTTTCCACAGCATAGAAGTCTTTTGGGTGATGATCTATCCCTCCAGCACACGTTATTAATAGCCGTGTTAAGGTTTACCGTCTCCCGCCCTTGTGCCTTTTGTGAGGAACTTTTGTGGCCTCTCCAGCTGCTGAGTGTCGTCGGGTCAGATACATTAATGGGGGGGGGTACTGTCTCAATCATTGGTCTGATGAGTGATGAGTATAGGGAGACTATGACCTCCCAAGTCCAGAGAGGTACAGCTCAGGTCATTCACACCAACATGGACAATGACAAAGTCATATTTGTACTCGTTCTGGAGTGACCTGAGTGCTTGTGTTATGTGGCAGATCCTGGCACCCGACAGGCAGCTAACTGTAACCTTCTCCTTGTCCAGCCTAGTTAGTGGGACATCAGTGTGCCTGACTGTAGAGTCGCCTATTAGTAGTGTGTTGGGTATGTTATTTTGTGTTAAGGGCTGTGATTGCGTGGCACACTGATTATGCAAAGTATGTGTTTCATGGTTGGTGATGGGGTGTGGAGGTTGCTTGGATGTCTGCTTTGGAGGTCTCTGTTGGTTTTGCAGATTTTTATTTAGAGCCTCCGAGTATGTTTTCATGTATTCATGTGTGTTATTTGTCGTTGTTGGTTTATTAGGTCTATGTGGGACTGATGGTGTGTTGCAAGTATTACCCTTCTCCTCTTGACTGTCAGTTCCAGTCTTGGGTTGAGAGAGCTTTGCCTCCAGTTTGGCTGTATAATTGCATCTCTCGCATATATTAGTGTTTGGTGGTAGGAGGAGAGGGTTGTCTGTGTACATGAGACAGTTGTAATATTGCCTCAAAATGCTCAGATTCACCAATTGGACTGGGAAGTACACTGGAAACTGCCCTTTGGACATGCCTGAATAGGTAGAGTAAGCTGTTTTTCTGATTGGCTGGTGGGGACGAATAGAGAGCCTTGTCCTTCTGGACAGTATAGGGGTTGTCTAGTGCTAGGGTTAATTAATGCTTGCTATGAGTTTTAAGCAAGTGCTTGACTGTGAAATGAATGGTTTGAGTGCTAAAGTTGAAGGTTTGTCTAGTTCCAAGGGAAAAATTGAAGAGTAGACTTTGTGGAGCCGAGAATAGTTTAACTCGAGCTAAACAGTGCTGCCCGGTGTGCAAAACCACACAAATGCATTTTTTATAGCAGGGAAGTGAAAGAGATAGAAATTAGCCCAAAATGGCCAATAAAGTACTAACTTCTGGGCTGAAACCACTCCTCCAGGGACAGATAGGCTGCTCAAAGCTCCCCTCTCTCACAGGTGAACAGAGAAACTTCCTTCTATCCAAGTAAGGTATGGGCAACACAGAAACTTGTAACACAGCCCTGGATTCAGCAATAACCTGAAAACTGGACTATACTAGTTCAGAAAGGCGGGAAAAAGTTTTTTTTTTGTTTTGTTTTTTTTTTTTCAGAAAATAGAGCAGATACAATCAAAATTAGCCCCAAATGGCCAATAAACTACTAACTTCTGGGCTGAAACCACTCCTCCAGGGACAGATAGGCTGCTCAAAGCTCCCCTCTCTCACAGGTGAATAGAGAAACTTCCTTCTATCCAAGTAAGGTATGGGCAACACGGAAACTTGTAATTCAGCCATGGATTCAGCAATAACCTGAAAACTGGACTATACTAGTTCAGAAAGGTGGGTAACAAGTATATTTTTTTTTCAGAAAATAGAGTAGATACAATCAAAACAACACTTTAAATGCACAGAAAAGGCTATTGCACTTTAGTGTGTAGCCTACAACAGTTAAACAAATTATTTAAACACAAAAATTACAATTCAAGTGCAGGCAGCAAATAAGTATAATATGTAGCAATAACAAACTTTTTAAATCACAGATTCACTAAAAAAACTGGCGTTTTAGGCAGAATTAATTAAGACAGCAAGAAAAGCAGAAAAATGATACTTAATCACTCCACAGTCACTCTTTGTGTTATTCTCGTTGATTGTCTGAGGAAGCTACAAGCGAAAACCAGTGTGCACATTAAAGATTATATTCTGTTTTACATATCGTTTCTGATGATTTATTGACTCTGCATGGTTGTCTCTACTGCTTGTTTCACCCTTGGAACTATATATATATATATATATATATATATATATATATATATATATATATATATATATATATATAAGTACAAACAGTGTTTGGCCTCACAGAGGGGTTTCCAGTGGGAGTGTGTGTACATCAGGGTTCAGCTCTGAGCCCACTGTTGTTTGTATTGGTGATGGACTACATTAGTAAACAGGTTGGAGGGGACATATCAATAAAGCTGCTGTATGCAGATGATGTGGCAGTACAGACAGATACTGAGCTAGAACTTCTGCAAAGGATTGGAGAATGGAATGCAAATCAGAAGGCACATGGAATTAAACTAACCACAGATAAGACAGAGGTAATGGCAGCAAATTGGGGAAATCAGAAGAAGATGAGAATAGAGATAGAAGGGAAGACAGTAGAACAGGTAAACAGCTGCAAGTATCTGTGAGGTGTCGTTGAGGCGAAGGGTAGTCTGAATGAAGAGGTCAAAGATGGAATCTGAGGGGCTTTAGCCAATTGGCATAGAGTATAAGGTGTAGTCTATGACAGAAGAATGCCAAAAAAGCTGAAAAGTAAGGTGTACATGATAGTCGTGCGACCAGTACTACGGTATTGTACGAAAACCTGGGCAGTAAAGGCAGAACAGTTGAAGAAGCTAGAGGTGATGGAAATGAAGTGCCTGAGAAAGGTGGTAGGATGCACACTGTGGGACAAATGAAGAAATGAGGACATAACAGCAGAAGCCAGAGTAGCTCCAATTGCAGAAATGATAAAAGAGAACAGATTACGATGGTTTGGGCACATGTGTATAAAAGCTGAAGACAATCTGGTGAGGAAGATTTGGGACAGACAAGAAGAAGGTAAGAGGAAACGAGGATGTCCAGCAAAGAGGTGGATGGATTGTGTAAAAGAAAATTTGCAACTGTCAGGCATGAGTTTTGAAGAAGGCAGGAGTGTGGCACTGAATCAAGAGAGTTGACGACAGTTAACACGATACCCGACCCCATATAGAAAAAATAAAAGTAAAAAATGGCAAAAAGGGGGCTGATTATGATGATGATGATGATATATAAAGATGGCATTCATGATACTGATTGACTGTGATAAAAGACAACATCTGCTTTGCCATCACATTTTGGTCTGCAGATGGTCGACAGTTGTACAAGATTGTTATGTACTAGGGATGGAGATGTGAAATATCTCAAAAAGCATGTGCATTATGGTTAAAAATGTTTTTTTTTTAATCCTTTGGCAGCCAATTTTTTCCATTTTATTTGAGCAAAGTTTAGATTAACTTCAATAGATCCATATATATATATATATATATATATATATATATGTGTGTGTGTGTGTGTGTGTGTGTGTGTGTGTGTGTGTGTAGCAGATAGATATAGCTATTGATATATATATATATATATATATATATATATATATATATATATATATATATATACACACATATGGGAACACTTTATAATCCCAAAATTCTGAAATATCGAATTTCAGAATTCTGATATTATAAAGCAGAAAGCTCAAAACTCCGAAACCCCAGAAGCATGAATTTCAAAATCCTGAAGTACAGAGATGTTGAAGTAACACTTCTGGTGTTGTGCTGTGAGAATGGATAGCTGGAAGTTCAGGTAAGTATTTATGTTTAAGGGTTTTGGTTAGGGGCTTTAGTTTGTGTCAGTGTGTTTTGTTACTTTGATGTGTGAGTGTGATGGGAATGTATGATGGTGTTTTCGCGTGTTTGTCTGTATATTGTGACCTTGGAGTTAGTATATATAGATATAGATATAAATACAGATATATACACACATAAATACCCATGCAAATAACCTCAAAACACTTTGACAAAGGTTACTCCACAAAACATTGACAAAAAAAAATCACATTACAAAAATGTCATGTAACTGATAAATCCTATAACGCCAAGCAATACAGTGGTTGCTAAATTAACATTCTCATAAAAGAGATCTGACAGGTTTAGGTCATAAAGGAAGTAGTTGGATATAAAGGGTCTATATACAAGAATTATAAGAGCTAAAATTATGCAAGCTTCTTTTTTTCTATTTGTTTGTCACTTGGCAGTGAAAAACATTTAGAAAACTTTGGGGTAAAAATGTTCTATTTCACCGAATGGAACAGACATAAACCTATTACAAGTTTATTAGTTGCACTGTCTAAACTCTTGTTATCTTGGTAATAATTCCTTGGGTCCAGCCTGAAAAAAATACCTAGGTGCTCAGGAATTACAGCTCATCAAAAACACAAACTAAAATTTAAACTGGACTTTAAAATGTATTATTTTTTGTAGAAATGTTACTCTTCAATTAGATTTGCTGCTTTAGGAAAAAAAAAACTTCTGTTGCAAATAATTACTCCTTATTATGAAAACAGTGTCAGAAGTAAGAAATGTTCTAAAAATGGTGTAGAATAAAGGACACAAAATCAAAAGAACAATTATACAAGTACCAGCTCTTCAGAAAGAACACATATGTAGTCAAATTCTATTTAGTGTTTTCATTCTTGTTAATAATGCACACAAGAACGTCATCAGAAACTAACAAACAAATCACATATACTGTTTGGTACCAAAACAGTCATGTGGTATGCAAACAACCAATCAATGCTTTTCCTTAGGTAATAGCAGGTTAAAAATGTTTCTGAACCACAATACATTGTATCAGATATAAGGCAGAATGGATACTGTTTAAAACTTTTGTGCTGACAAGAAACATTTAATGTTAATATAGTGATTGAGTTCAGGGTATTTGTTAGCTCTTATCCTGATCTGCCAGCAAGCTTCTCAGCACTTAAGGCATAACTTATAATTCCCTGAAAAGTCCTACAGACAGCTTGCAGTATGCTAAAAGTGAATTTCTTAAAACAAAAACAACTCAATGAATGTTTTACTAATGCATTGTATTGATCTTTATTTTTGATAATTAAATTATGCTTATAAATTTTGCAGGCATGTCTTCTGAAAGTTTTTCCTACATAGAAGAAAGGGCATGTTTCACTTTGGGCAAGTAAACCACTCAGAATGAGTCACAGTCAAATCTTCCAAGGCACCAAAATGATAAGTCAAGAGCTCAGATGTAAGTGCAGGAGGTGTTATTTATGAACATGGATTGCTTGCATTTCCCACATTTAAAGTTGCCTAGGGTGAAACATTCAGTGTTTTTGGGATGTGAACCTCTTTCTAAAAAGGACCTAATGTTGTATGATCTTTTATATGTACAAACAGGATGTTCTCCAATTTTTTGCCAAGTCACTATTACCTAGAATGATTTTTCAATTGGCTTGTAAGATTTCTTTCATTACGTTCATATATACACCATAATTGCTAAAGGGGATGTTCTTCTAAAGGCAGGGTCTGAGGTTTGTTTTGGAGTGGGTGTGTAAATTTCCACTGATAGTAGTTCCATTGCCACTTCGTGTAACATGGGCTTGTCTCTGTCTAGTTTAAGCAGTGAAACTTCATGTTGGATCTTCAACAACCAATTGGGGTCATACCCTCATGCTAAGAAGAACAATCTCAGATTTATAGACTCCTTTAGAAAGGTGGCATCATTGCTTGTGAGTCTGGTCAGTCTGATAAATTGTCCCTTAACAATTCATTTCTTCATAAGGAACAAATGCATGCTCTTCATGTGCAGATACTGGTTAACAAAAAATGTTTTTCTATGTATTTTGCTCTCCATGGTGTAGTTGGTCATGTGCAACCTCAAATTGACATCCAGATAGTTGATCTTGTTCTCATACCCACTCATGGTGAATTTCAAAAAGACTGTGCTGCTGCTGAGGTGGGGAGTAAAAATGATTAAATTCTTCCCCAACACCTTTCGGGTGGGAGTAAAAATGATTAAATTCTTCCCCAACACCTTTCCATAAGAAGACCACGTCATCTATGTATCTCCTGTAGAAGATGACCAGGGAGAACAAGTGGTGGGATTTCAGATTTTGTTGTTTGCACCAGGCCATGGCATGATTAGCGAAGACAGGGGCTGCTCTTGCTCCCATGGGAACTCCCATCTTCTGCTTGTAAAGTTTGACGGCAAAAGTAAATAAATTGTTATCCAGTACTAGTTCCGGCAAGGTGCAAATGGTGTTAATCAAACCATTGTTTAAGTTGGTACAGTTGGTTAGGTAGTTCCTTATGAATTCAATCCCTATATACTGTTGAATACAGGTATATAGGGACACAACATCAAGAGCTACATACACATACCCCTCCACCGGCATTTGTACATTACTCAACAGTTCTAATAAATGCCAGGAGTCTCTCAAGTAAAATTCAGAAGCCTGCACAATAGGGTTTAATAAATGATCTAAAAATCACGAAATGGGTTCCATCTTATAGTTATCTGCAGTGACTACTGATCTGAAGGGGTGGGTTGTTTGTATGTAGTTTTTGAATTCTGAAGAATCTTGCTATCTTAGGGAGCTCAACGTGTAGAAAGGAATGTTTCTGAGTCTGTTTCACCTTGATTTAATAGGTCAAAAAGTGAGGGGTCTATCACTGAAAAGCTTTTGTTAATCTTCTCTTTGGTGATTTCTTCATAACAGTTCTCATCACTCAGATTACAGATGGCCATTGCATAATCTTTTTTGCTCATTACTACTGTAGAGTCCAACTTATCTGCTTTCATAGTGTGTCTTTTTAATTCCTTGACAGTCCTTTTAAGGCATCCCTTTCTTCTTTTGTTAAATTGTGTGATCAGCATCTAGTTCCCAGTCTCTCATGAACGTCTATTTAACAATGATCATGAAACACCTGCAGTGTGCTCTGCAGTGTAGGATTGTATGTACTTTTCTTTCTAACAATGTCATTTTGATCTTCAAAATGTGGAATGTCTTTGAAAGTGTATTTTATACAATTTACGTACATACATTTTAAAATCCACTAGGGTCTGGGTAATATTCACCCTTTGTGTCGGAATGAAGGACAAATCTTTGGCTAAAACATCATGATGGCAATTATTCAAATTGAAGTCACTCAAGTTCAAAATTTCAAAGTCCAAGTTCATTTTTTTCTTTTTGTTGTTTTTTTTTCATTTCCCCTCACTCTGTTTCTTCCCTCCTGTCTGCCATTTTGGTGTTCTGATGCTCCCTGATTGGTGCAATAAAAAAGGAGCTGGGGAAAGAATAGGGGGTAGTAGTGTCTGTTGTGTGTCATTGGTAAGTAAGCAAGTAAGTAAGAAATGTTCTTTCATCTTTCTGTCATCTCATGTCTGACTTTAAACAAAACAAAATGACTTAAACTATAATAGATTCTTTAGAAGTTAGCATATATTTTATACCAATGTAGGTCACCTTTATCTGTTTTAGATGAAATGTTTCTTTGTTATACTAGTTTATTGACTTATATAATATGTCGAAATATCATCTTATTTTTTTTTACTTTTTTGCACCTGCATCACTAATGTTGATATCTGTCTCCTTTTCTCAAGTTTGATTCATTCCTTCCTTCCTATTCCTGTGCAGTTTGCTTGATATTTCAATTTCCAATTGTTGGGTTGTCCCTTTCCAAAAGAATCGCTGATTCTAATGGCTTTGACTGATCATACTTGGAAGGGGCTGAGATAGATCCAAGGGCAGGAGACTGCACTGTAGTTCCAAACTGTACTCATTAACAGGAATGTTCCTCAATTTGAGTCTTAAATGTTTCACGTTCCACTCAATTTTCTATTGAAAGAGTCTGACGCACATTCATTGTTAAGCCTTGTTTTTAATATTGACTCATATTAATTTATCCAAATAACTTTGAATTATTTTTGTATGAAGAAACAGTTAACCATGTGGTTAGTTTTCTACTTGAAGATGCTAGCAAGCATTCCACAGTTTCCTCTTTGTTTTAAATTATGAGACGTAGTGTTCCACATTTTGCTCTTTTGTTCAACATTGTAGTGTTCCATATTTTGGAGAAAGAATTTTGAGAGCTCACTGTAATGCAGCGGTGGCTGCAGTACATTTACACCACTATTCCTATATGTTAAGCATGAAAATATGCCATAAATACTACTGCATGCTGTCACATGTTCTACTCCTCCACAGACATTAGTAGGCATACACGTGATACCAAACTGGTGGCCACTAGAGGACTCACATAATCCCTCAAACTTTCCCCAGATCAAAAAACTACCCTTCTGACTTTTACCCCTTATTTCTTTGTGCTCTCCTCCTGGTGGGATCAAATACCAGGTGGCAGCAGCAAAAAACTATCCCCAGGATTCAATAAACTCTGTGTAGGTTTTGTGTAGAGCCTACACAGAGTGTATTCATGTACATGGCCATGATATGATCTCTGCAATGCACAATGCATATTAATGATGAGTGGCATGCCTAAGTGAGGTTTGCGGTGCATTCCAGTAGTATTGGCCAAGAAACCTCATAGAACAACATGGATAATGAATCCGTGTACAGGAGAGCACCAACAGTCCACCCCCATACCTCTCAAACTCTTAGAGCAAGAAATCTGTACAAAGCCATTAAATAAAGTGGGGCAAAGGCCAAAACATAAGCATATATGGATGTATTGCCCTTATAAACTTACAAAGTTAACAAAATAAAGGTTATGCATTAGCATACATTTTTGGAAGAATATGAACTCAGAAAGAAAAACATCTGTCATTATCTAGTGATGTCCATCCCGAATGACTTAAAAAAAATACAAATTTTATAAGGAACACAGCAAAAATAGCCAAAACTCTGTAAATTTTGTGAAAATCTATAGAGTTGAGAGGTATGCCTGCCCCACACAGAAATGAACAGTAATCACTGTAAGACATGCAGACTAGTCCTCAATATGTTAGTGCAAGACATGTGGCCAAAGCCATGAGTAATGTTGTGGAAAAATGCCAGAACTAGTTGTATTTGTATACTTTGGCTTTTCTCATTTTTTAATTTTTGCCATTTTTGTGCAATGCGCAACTTCATTTGGCTATACTTTTCTTGTTTGCTCAGTGGGACCACCCATGTATCAGACATGATCAAGACATCCAAAAATAGAAAGTAGATGCTTGCAATTTTTATTGCTGAGCAATTCTGGTAAGCAGGGCTGCACTACACTCATACCATCAAGTTAACAATGAACACTAAAATACTTCACCTCATGTAACGAATCCTGTGGTGATGTGTGTTGACTGTTGGATGGGAGTGCAGATAGCCCTTGGTTTTAGTCCAGGGCATGCAAACTTTACTTATACTGTTGTGACATTGCAGCTTATACAAATGAAAGGGTTGTTGTTGTTTGTCTTTTGGCTTTTCCTGGTTATGGGTCGCCACAGCGGAACTCTGGTCCGCTAATGATTGATAGTAGATTTTCACGAACGCCGAGGTGCCAGCTCGACGTCCAACCTTCAACGAATGCATGCCTTTTGAACACCCACCCAACCACGGGGAGGACATGCAGACTCCACACAGAAGGCACTCCCCGCAATCCAGCCGAGAATCGAATGGGAGAACCTCTTGCTATGAGGCAACAATGCTACTGCTGCACCACAGGGTACTCTAATGAAATAACTGTGGAATTGCATTAGTTGAAAGTTATTTTCTGATACATTTGAAAAAGCTGTGCACTGCTTAGCATCATGCATACCAATGCACTTGTTTTAGCATGTTTGCATGATGGTAAGTGGTGAGCAGCTTTTTCAAAAGGATAAAAATGCAGAAAGTGTGCACTTCCAGTAAGTGCAATATACAGGAACACATGATATTTAAAGGTGAATTGGTGTGACTGAAACACTAAACATTCAACTTGAACTTCTGCAGATATGTCAGGCATTGCAGAGGGTGTGTGATTCAAAGTACAGTGCTGGGGTGTTCAGGAGTCCAAGGTCTTTATTGGGCTTCTGGTTAAGTATCATGGACCCTGCCTAATGCAGCAAACTATACCGGCTCACAATACAAATATGAAGCCTGGTCTAGTTTGGCAAGGGCTCTGTCCACTGTGACTGGTATCCCACACACTGAGGAATAAAGTTGTAACCATTGTGATGACCTTGATGGAGGAAATGGGATACCCTTGATCATTGGACCAGGGAGTGTCAGGCAAGAAGTATCCAGAGATATGTGAGTATCAATTTAATTTGGTACTCATAAATATTCAAGCTGAATATGGTAAAAAGTGATATTCATAATGCTTTTTCTTTTTCCATCTTTCCACAGGTGGAGAAGAAAGGGCCTTGAATGTGAGGTTCCATGCCAGGTGGTTGTCCAGGATGCAAGAAGCATGTGGTATGTAAGCATAATTATATAAAGTACTGTTATTGCAACATTAACAGTTAAAGACAGTTAAAGACAGATCAGTTATTATACAGCAACCAGAAATAACCAAACCAAAATAAGTTAGCGAAAAAAAAACGGTTCAAAAATAAAAAAAAAAAAAAAAAAAAAAATAAAAAAAATAAAAAAAAAAGAAAAATCTGTATTTATTCTTGTATACAAATGGTAAGCACTTTCAACAGCTCATTACTACCGTTCTAATTCAGATTAGCATATATTTACATCAATATATTTACATTTTTAATCAACATCAATTAATTTATGCTATGATAAACTTTATTATAAATGCTATGCTTTTACTAATACATGATCACTATTCATAGATTATTAAATTATTAATATCAACATCCCACCAACAACTATATCATCCAACAGGAGCAACCGCCCTTGCGCCGTAATTTGCCGCAAAAAAACAAAAAAACAAATACAAAACCACAAAATTGGCAATACATAAAAACATATAGAGAACAATAAAGACAAACAAACCATAACACAAGCGATCACTAGATGTAACTTCTGCTATCATATACATTGATCATTATTATTGTGTTGTCATTCTCATTGTATTCTGTGTTATATAGCAGATATAGCAGCAGCATTTTAAGCATTTTAAAACAGCATCAAAAAAAAACAAAAAAATATATGAAATGCCATGAAAATATAAATAATTGAAAATACATAAAATACATAACTAGAAGGCGTTAAAAGTATTTACTCTATATTAATTATATATTTATTTTTATATATCTACTATCATCATATTCTTTATATATAATCATATATCTATAGCTCAATCATCATATTATATATATAGTTAATAATATTTAATAGCATCCATAATAACATCAGCCTCCTATTTATTAGAATCATGGTGTTACTGCCAACACTTCATCTGAAATATTACATAAATATATTCATGCTACATTCTTAAATAAACAAAATATATATTATATAAAATTTAGCACACACCAGCACACCTCCTATATGAAAATATATATATGCTACATCTTACAACTGATGAAGCCTAATCAATAGTATAGTAACATGTGTTATAATGGTCATAATAAGAATTATTAATATTTGGCTTATGAGAAAAAGCCTTTAAAACAGAAGAAGAAAGACATCGGAGATGGAGAAAATAAATGTACTTAAACAATAATGGCTATGTTAATTTTACATGGGTATTCCCATTTACACATAGGTAAAGCATCAAAATCAACATACGTCTAATAAGATTCCCCAGACAGGACATCTCCATCAAATATTACCCAGCTTATAGTAACTACAATGCCTACTGATAAATATAAAATGAAATAATACATCAGCAATATAATAAGAAATTTAACTATAAAATTATGTAATCTAAAAGATTATAGCACTAAATTTTAAATATCAGTCTGATTAATTACACCACTTCGAACTAATTAATATTCGAATATATTTTTTTCAATGTTGCAATGTCTATGATATAGTTGTTGGTGGGAACATTGGATTTAATAATCTCTGATAGTGACAACGTATTCAATGTATTTGTGCAGTAGCTGTTAGTTTATCATAGCATAGTAAGTACATGTCTTTTTAAAAATTTAATTGATTGATTAAAGCTAGCATGTGATGTATATATAACAGCTTAATGAGCTGCTTCAAATTTTAACGGTCTGATGAAGCTATCGTGAAAGCGCTTACCATTTGTATACGGAATAAATACAGATTTTATTTTATTTTTGCTATTTTGACGAGTTTTTTATCTGCTGAACAGTTTATGGTTGAACTATTAAAACGCCTTGGTTATCTCTCAGCTATTTTATTTGGAACTGTTGCTGTATTTTTATTGTGAGCTGAGAGGTATTAACATCGTTAGGAACACTTATTTTATTGCAGATTAGTTATTATATCATACAGTTGTATGAACTTGGGAATGCATATCTGAACTGTAAAAGCAAGTATGCATGCATTATTCTGCAGCATAGCTTAAAACTGTACTTATTTTTTATGCTGAATACCCAGATTTATGAATCACTGTTTTGATCTGTTTATTGTAAGATTTCTGCTTGTCTGCCAAGTAATTGATATCAAAGTCAATAAATAATGAGTGTCAAAATGTATGTTAACCCAAATCCTATGCAACTATTCATGTGTGTAAGAGCAATATTTGAAATATGTTCCTAGTTATGGGTCATTGCACACCCATCATTTTATGATATGTCAAGATATCCTGTTGTAAAAGGTAGAGCAATATAGCCTGTAACACAAAACAATAGTTGCACATTCTCAGATAACAGTGAACAGTGTAAAAGGAAAGATTGCTTGCATTATGTTGTATTCCAAAGGAAAAGTGCAGTATTACAGTAGTCAGTGCTTGTGGGTTCAAATACCACACTCCCCAAATATAAAGCTCAGCTAATTACAATACTGTTTTAGCTTGTCATCAATAAAAAACACAGTACTGTTACATAATCATCATTATAGCATTTAAAGTGCAGACCTCTAGACCTGTGGCTTGAATGGCCTGCTGTCAAGTGTAATCATACATGGAACATGCATATCTGCAATATATGCACCAATGAATGATTGCTGGATGCGATATGATCTGTATTATAGTGTGTATATATTAGGAACATGGTATTATTCCAAGTAATAAAGAAACTTCTTAGCAGTTGGTATTGTTAAAAGTATAATGTAACAGAATAGCTAAATTAATTTTAGAAAGGTTCGTATACTATCTGTGAAGTTACTAATGTTTTCCCTTTTCCCCCACCACAAATATTTAAACAGATATTTTGTTTAATATAGTTCATAAATAGCACTACCTAGCCAATCTTCAGTGTTGTAGTTCTATGTAGTTTCAAATACTACTGTAGAATTCCATACAAGTGTCCTTAATAATTGACTTTGTACAACAAGTATTGAATGTTTTCTTTTTAATGACTGGGTTTCTGCTAAGACTGGTTTGTCTAGTAATCCCAGTAATCAAAACTGTAGCTGAAGAACAGTAATAGAGCCTCTTTTATTTTATTTTTGCTTATTACTCCCCATTTTATTCATGGTTACATACCACTATAATCTGTTAGAATTATATAAGCAGCTAAATGCTAGGTCATAATGCTCTTTTCCAGTTAATATTGCAAAACCAAAATTTGCCATCAAAGCATTTTTATTTAGTGTTTAATATTACAGTCATCAAATAACATTACATCAAAAGGTGTTAGTTACATGATCTGTCATAACTATCTGTAGTCTTTTTTATGGCAGCAGTAGAATCATTTAAGATCACAACATTAAACTTACCTGAATTTGTAGATAAATGTTTGAGTTTTTCTGGTAAATCATTAAAACCTGCTGTCAGTCAATAATTAGTCATTTGAACTCCATATTTCTTAACTGTTCAGAAAATGCTCCAGACAATAAATGTGTTGAGTGAATTGCACAGTAATATTTAATAATAATCATCCCTGGTACTGGATTATTTTCGCCCATTATTTTTGGTTGTTTCTTTTTTCTGAGCAAAGAAATTAGGAGTTATGCTATATTATTAATAGTGCCTTCCTTTGGAACGTTTTATTCAACTCCATTAGAGCTTGCATGTGGCAGTGTCTCATGAGAAAGTAGTGAACATCACTGGAAATCATATACAATAAAATATGGTGTTAGGGCAATTGCACTGACTGATAAATACAGGAGATCAAATTCGAAAGTGAAAAGAAGAGAAGCTTAGTTCTTACTGGAAGCACTAAATACTGATAGTCGGTCTGTGTTTAGTTTTATCTGTTGCCTGGGAATGTGGTTAGATAGATAATAATATGGCATATTAGCCTTTGACACATCCTTTTATGGGGGGCTGTGTCATAAGCTACCAAACGGTTTAATTCCTAGCACACCTATGTACATGATAGACCAGAAGCTTTTAATTGGATTCATTAGATAACAATCACACATCACTGTAGATTGTATGGTTCAGCTGGAAACATCTGAATGTATTTCTTAGCAATTTTCAATGGAAAAATATATTACAAGTATTATAGGGTAATACCCTCAGTACAGCTGCTACATTTGGCATTATTTACCATCTACCACCCCCCCACTCTCAAACACATGCACACAGTATACTTTAATATGTCCAGGGATAGATATTGTGAAATTACATTCTCCTGTTTCCAGGATGAGTTTGAGAACTTTTATTTAGTTCAGCGAGTGATTCATACTAACTAGAGATGGTATGCAATTCAGATGTCTATGAAACAGTAGGCTTTTGCTTGCCAGCCATACCCTGTTCTTCTTGTTGATGAGCCTGTCATATTTATCATGCTTGAAGTTAAGTAGTGGTGGGAGAAAGTTGATCACTGGGTTGAAATTAATTCTATATGTTATAGTTTACTTAACTGTAGCATGTTATACTGTTGAGCTGGAATATTGGAAGCAATGACTCCCCTAAACGATTTTTAGGGGGATCTTGTCAATGATATTAGTGTGACATTCACGGAACATCTCTTTATACCATTGTTTGTATTGCTGTTTATTGGCTGAACAGTGGTGGCCATTAAAGTAAAGATTCTTCTGCTTCTAAAATGTTAATGTCATAATAGTTTTATTATGAAGGGCTCTGTTGTTTTTTCTTCTTTCTTCATCAGTTTTAATCTTTTAATATTTTTGTGGTTTACTAAGTTTTTAACCAAAAAAGGCAATTGTGGAGCTTGGTATCATTAGCCAGTACTGTGGGAGGCTGGCAGTGTTCCACATCTCCACATATGATGAATATTTTTGATCACCCATCCTCTTATCTAGACTGGTTTTAAAGCTCATTGTTGCTAGGCATGCAGACAAGGAGGCCATTGAGCTGCCTGGTCCAGTTTGTCAGTTGTCCTGTCTAGTTAAGTGACTTGCTCAGAGTCATGCAATAGGCAAGTGAAGACTGAGGGAATTAAAGCCTGGCATGCAAGAAGCAGCTTGTTAACAGTGAGCAAGAAAGTAGGTATCAAGCAATAGATTCAACATCTTCCTGCTGATGGGCATTTCTAACAGGAGGAGAGGACCTTATAAAGCCTTAAAGCACAAGCTGCTTTTGAGTGTTTTGTGGGGAACCATTGCCTCACACCGTTTTTTTACCTTTTGTTACTGAAATGTGGAAGTCCATACAGACATATCTTTCAACTACAATGATTTAAGCATAGTTATGATGACTATTATATTTAGCCTTGCTCCTCCTAGATGTACTGATTTTCTTCATAAAGTTATACATATTTAAGGTTACATCCATTTAATAAATAGTTGAATTATGCTTATACAAAGATGCTTTATCATTGACTTTATGGAGTTTATAATAGATGACATCCAGTGTCCAGAGTCCAGTTACCCAACTTAGGTTACCTGGATAGCTTTGTTGAGTGAAAACTGGGCATAAAACCAATCAACCTGACAAACATGAACTAAAAATCACTACACTCAGTGTATGTTCACTGACAAGATGGAGCTTGCAAGTGGATAACATGATGGTATGGAGGAGGCTGGACATGCAATATATCCTAGAGACAAGATGGATGGACAGTTCAGCAAAGTAACTTGGCTTGTGATCCAGAATCTACTACTCAGGAGGAGGGCAGGCTAGAAATGGTGTAGAAATTGTGGTGAGAGAGAGGCTTCAGAAGACAGTGAGAGATGTCATCAGAATTAGTGACAGACTCATGGCAACCAGACTCCAGCTTAATGATAGGGTCATATTCATGATCTCAGCATATGCCCCACAGCAGGGTTGTGATAGTGAGGAAAAGAGAGCATTCGGACAGCAGTTCCAGGACCTACTAGATAAACCAGGACAACACAAATTGGTGTTAATAATGGGTGATCTGAATGCAGATATCAAACAGACAGAACAGGATATGAGTACTGCCTGGGTCCACATGGGTGGGGCGACAGGAATAAAGAAGGAGAGGCCATTATACTCTTCTGTCTGACAAATGGCTTAATAGTAGCCAACACTTGGTTGAGAAAGAGAGACAAGTCACAAGATGATAAATAAGAGTGGCCAACATGCAATTCAGGTCGACTTCCTCCTAGTAATGAAAGAGCACTGGGGTAGAATCAGTGATTGCAAAGCCATCTCCATCGAAACAGTCTACCCACAGTATGAAATACTGTTTGCCAAAATCAGCTGCAAATAATGGTCAGAGGAGGCTCTAAGGTCAACACAGACCAGGTTGAAGACCTGGAAGTTGACTGGAGAGAAAGCACAATGGTTAAAGGAATTCCTCTGGGCTCAAGCATCCCAAGAAGAGGAGGAAATAGGAGAGTTGAAGAAAAATGGCAGCACCTTAAAACAGCATGTGTGGGGACTAAAGAACAGATATGTGGCTGAGTCAGGTATGGAAGTACATAAGGAAAGCTGGTGGTGGATTGCAGAATTCCAGGAAGTCATCAGATGAAAGAAGGAGTGCAGGAAAAGGTGGGAAATCAAAAACGGCAGACCAGGTTAGGAAGAAATACTCATTGGCTAACAAATTACCACATAGGTGGCAGCCCCCTTAATACAGAAGAGGTAATAAGAGATCTGGGGACCCAGGTAGATAGTAATCTCTCCTTTGATAATCATATTGCCAAAGTAGTTAGGAAATCCTTCTATGTAGCTCATCTAATTACTAAAGGGTTCACATCTAGAAATAAAGAGGTTATAGTGCCCCTCTACTCATCACTCATCAGACTCATCATAGAGTACAATGCCCCATTTGGGATGCACCTTACAAGACACTTCCAACAGTTGTAAAGACCACAAAAGTACCTCACCAAGAGGATTACTGGCCTCAAACATATGTCCTATGCAGCCCGACTGGAAAAACTCCAGCTGTACTCAGTGGCATATTGCTTACTCAGAGGGGATCTCTGCCTGACTTACAAAACCATGTCCAACTCAGAATTGATGGACATGCTCCACCTAAAGAAATCCAAGTCACTACGAGCCACTCACTCTAGTGAGCTAAACCTCACCACAGCAATAAATAGAACATGCTGGAGGGATATATTCCTGTCAAAGAGACTCCTCATGCTTTGGAACAAAATTCCTAACTACATTAGGCAGAGCTCTTCACTAACACTCTTCAAGAGAAACCTTGAAGAGTGGATGGGTAACAGAAAATACACCCCTGGGATCACTTAATTGGCTCTTCTTGACATAGGCTCAGTAAATTAATCAATGGGGCAGCGAAAGCTGACACACTACGGCTAGGTTTATAAATGCCCTTGGGTAGATAGCCTAGTACCTACCTATGAACATATGAACCTAAGAGGCTAATAAAGGAGTTGCAATAGCAAAGAAAAAGGCATCAAAGGCACTCTACCAGCTTCTGAAAAGTGACTCAGTAGGTGGCACAAAGAAACTCTTATCAAGTTGCAAGCAAGACAGAAAGATTAAGAAGATAGCCAGTGTGAAGATTGGGGGAAGATGGACGAAGGGTTCCAGCCTAGTCAAATAGAATTTAATACATAATTCTATCGTTTGTATATATAAATGTAAAATACAGGCTTGTGTTCTTAAATGAAAGAAAGTGTAAAATGTGAACTTCAAGATTGTTGCAACATTGCCATCTGCTGTAAGGAAAACTAAGCCAAGCATTTGAAATGTTCTTTGAAGTTAAAATTATCTAAATAGTGGTGCCGAAGTGGCTGGCTGAACACATTCTTTCTATTGTCTTAACGTAAGGAATAATTGCTAGAGTGTACGTGTGAAATGTCTTGTATTGTTGTAGTTTCCTGAGCAGGTGTTAAGATTGCTAAATAATGCAGCCTTTTTGCCTGGGAACTCCAGACTAAGTGTCAAAATGATGTAATGTGTATACTGGGAAAACCTGAGTGTCAAAATGATGTAATTTGGGAGGGCCTAGCAAAGATGTTTGTTAGTGAGTTTAAAAACTATTGTTCAGAGAGAGACTGTGAGCATTTTGATCTTGATATCCCACTAATCAGCACTCTGCCTGTTATATTATGTAAGTAGTGTCTTAGAAATATGTTTTCTTGTAGTAATAGCTAGGAACGTAGAAGAAAGTTAGACAAGTGTTTTTCTGTTATATCAGAAAGTTCCTACTGTATTATTTTAAGTTTCTGTGTGATCTCTGAACTCTTAGATATCACTGTGGTGTAGTAATATTGTCTTGTCTTTTTAATTATTTATTATAAAATATTTTAAAAACCTTTACCTGTGGCTGGTTTGTGTAGAGATAAGTAAACTCTAGAGTACATTGCATATTTATAGAGTTTATTGTAATAAGCCACTGTAATAAGCCTTAGACTGAATAGTCACATTACCAATTGGATAATAATATTGCACAGTAATAATTGGACACCCTTTTAAGGGCCTTTGGGTAGCTGATAAGTATTAGCTGGTGGTGGCAGAAATTACTACCATATAGTCTGGGTAAAGGGTTCACAGCTGGTGAATCTGTGTCAGCCTTTCCCAGGAGTGTCTGTGAAGTTGTATAAATATTTATCTCAAAGTGTGTGTGGTGTGTCAGCTACCTGGGCAGGGACACGAAGCACTGGTGGGGCAGACAGGGTACTGGAGGTAAGCTTGCCAGCTAGGCCGAGATCTGGACCCTATAACTGTGCCAGTGGGGAGTCTTACTGGAGACCTGGAGAGCAAGGGAGCAACCAGCCCCAGACTGACTGTGATATCTGTGTGCACTTAAGGGAAATTGTACTTTACTTTGTGTATTTGTTATCCTTTCCTCTTATATGAGATGCCCTCCCTTGTGTTAGTGGAGAGGATTGAGGCTCCTTGATAGCTGGGCCAAGGCACGGTCGTCACATTTCTGGTGGCAGAGGTTGGGATAAGATATCCTCACATTTGTGGTTCACAGTGGTTGGGATAAGATATCCTCACTTGTGGTTTGCAGTGGTGTGAGTAGAGTGAATCCTGTAGTTTATGCACAGTGATCTCTGAAGGAATTTTTGTACTCTAAATCAGCCACACAGTGCATACTCAGAGTTGAGATCACAATTGTTTTATTTCTTTTGTTAGCTTAGTTAGTCAGGGTGAGCAGACAGTATGTCAGCACAGGAGTATGGAAAGCTGACAAGGAGCCAGCTGGTGGAGATGTGCCAGGCTAGGGGACTGGTGCATGGAAACCTGACTAAGGCAGACCTGATTGCAGCCTTGGTTACAGATGCATCAGAAAACAGCATCCAGGAGGACAATCAGACTGGCAGTGGAGATACAATATCCTCGGAGAATAGACAGCTCATCCTTTCTGCGAAGGACCATCAGACTGGCAGTGGAGATACAATATCCTCGGGGAATGGACAGCTCAACCTTTCTGCAGTGGACTTAAAAATCCAGCTGTAGCAAAAAAGACTTGAGTTGAAGGCCAGGCATTTGGAGATAGAAGCCGAAGAAAAGAAGCATCAGAGTAAGCATGAGAGGGAAATGTTGACTCTTTGCCAGAGTCATGGAGGTAAGGGGGAAGGGAGTGACTGGACCCCAGAAGCACAACAGGTCAGTAAATGTCTTCCACAATTTAAAGAGGGGGCTCATTTTGATAGTTTCTTTCACATGTTTGAAAGGATATGCAAACAGCATACTGTTGACCAAAGGCTCTGGGTACAGTTCCTGACCCCCTTACTCCATGGGAAAGCTGTAACTTGTATATCACAAATGCCTGACTGTCTGTTTTGATTATACTACTGTAAAAAAATGTCTGTTAGAATGTTTTAAGCTAACATCTGAAATGTATAGGAAAATGTTTCATGAGCATAGACGCAAAGCAGATGAAAATGTATGTGAATATGTTTTTGAACTGAGCACTTATTTTCATAGCTGGGTGAGTAGATGTCAGGTCACCACTTTTGAAGGGCTGGCAGACCTTTTGGTGAGGGGAACAAGCCCTTAGCACTTTGCCTGAGGACATGAAGATCTGGTTTGCTGATAGACAATGTGCTACTTCAGATGAGTTGGGGAAGAAGGGAGTCTTATACCTTACCAGCAGGGCAGCCCTGCACAGGAAGGGGACCCACAGTACTGCTCATGGGTCTAAAGGAACATATGGTGGGCAGCACAGACTGAACCCAACAGAATCTGCCAGTAGCAGGGGAAGCAACTAGTCCAGGTACACGTCCAGGAGCTAGGGTTAAATGTTTTGAATGCAACCAGTGGGGCCATGTGGCATACAGGTGTCCATGGAGGCAAGGTGGGGAATCAAAGGTGAGGGAGCCAGTAAGTGGGAAAGACAAAATGCCAATAGTGAGTTGTCTTGAGACAACAGGGGTATGGAACTACCATCATGTAGATGTCCTGAGAAGGAAGGATTTGGATGAGGCAGTACTATGTACTTATGCAGTTACACGCAGTGAGTCTAGGAGACAAGCATGTGGGTCTGGTAGCCTGGGGTCGACCCAGACAGACTGCAAACTTGCAGCCAGGACTGGTAAGGTGGTTACTTCAGGGAGTGAGCTACGCTGTAGCAGTGAGACTGAAGGTGAGCCACAGCTGCTTGTGGGTACTGATGTTCCCTTGGACAGGGTAACTTCAAAGGTAGAAATGAGTAGTAGTACCCAGGCTGACAGTAAGGCACCACTGTCAGAGGATGCCAGACTTCCTGTGGAAGGGGAGCTGGGAAGGGTTATAAGGAGAGAGTTCAGACAAGCTCAGCTCTCAGACCCTACATTGAAAGGCCTGAGGCAGGTAGCTAGGGTGGCACCTGATTCTCAAGAGAAGGGGAAATCTGTATACTGGGAAAAAGGGTTACCATACAGAGAGTGGACCCCTGAGGGAGGGATAGAAGGTGAGAGAGTACAGCAATTGGTAGTGCCAGGAGCCTACTATCTGGTGCTTCTAGCCATAGCCCATGATACTCCCTTTGCAGGTCATATGGGTATAAAACGTACAAAGAGGTGTATTATGCAAAACTTCTATTAGTCTGGAATTTCCAGAGATGTAACAGGGTACTGCAGGACCTGTGAGCAGTGCCAAAAGGTAAGCAAGGCAGGAGACAAGGTGAGAGCTCCTTTGATGCCTTTGCCTGTGATTGAGAAGCCATTTCAGAGGGTAGCTATGGATATTGTGAATCCTCTGAAAACCCCAAGTTCCACAGAATAAAAGTATATCCTAGTGGTAGTGGATTATGTTACATGATACCCTGAGGCAGTGGCTTTATCCTCCAGTGAGGTAGAGAAGGTGGCAAATGCTTTGTTAGAGATTTTCAGCAGGGTAGGTTTTCCAAATGAAATACTGGCTGACCGAGGTGCCAATTTCATGTCGACCTGCTGGTTTGTCTGTGGAAGTCCTGTGGGGTGAAGCACATGAAGACTACCCCCCTACCATCCCCAGACTAATGGTCTTATTGAGAGGTTAAACTCTACAATCAAGTCCATGCTATGGGCATTTTCAGATCAGTTTAAGAGGGAGTGGGACAAACATTTGCCACATCTGTTGTTTGCTTACAGAGAGGTTCCCCAGGAATCCACAGGTTTTTCACCCTTTGAGCTGCTGTATGGGCATAGTGTGAGGGGACCTCTAGATTTAATTTGAGATGAGTGGGAAGGTGAGTGTGAGTCTCACAAGGAGTCTGTTGTGGCATATGTCCTAAACCTCAGAACAAGGCTCAGGGAACTCATGTGCTTGGCCCAGGAGAACATGGCAGAAGCCCAACAACAAAAATAGGTGTGGTATGACAGGAATGCTTGAGCTAGAGAGTATGCTGTGGTGAAGCAGGTAATGGTTCTCATTCCTGTCAGACACAACAAGCTGCAAGCAGCTTGGGAGGGACCCTACAAAGTGGTAAGAAAGGTAAGTGATGTTAACTACATGGTGGAAGTGCTAGGCAGATGGCAGGGGCACAGATTGTACCATGTTAACATGATGAAACCTTAGCATGATAGGGAGGCCCTTGTGCTGTGCATTTGCAGTGGATTGAAGGAGTAGTCTGAGGGAGATCTGGGGGCTGATCTTCTCAGTGAGGCTCGGGCTGACACCTCGGTGGAAGGGGTAGCAATGTCCAAGCAGCCATCTCCTACTCAAGTTCGAGAAATCCAAACAGTGTTACAGGAGTTTGGTGACATGTTCACTGGGAAACCAGGGAGCACCCACTTGGTGCAGCACCAGTTGGATACAGGACCCCCAAAAGCCTATTAGGCAGGTCCCTTATAGGGTGCCTGAGACTGTCAGACAGACTCTGAGGGAGGAGGTACAGGAGATGATGGAACTAGGGGTGATTCAAGAGTCCAACTGTCCCTGGGCCTCGCCAGTGATGCTCGTGCCAAAGATGGCACCACCAGGTTCTGTGTGGATTACAGGAAATTAAATAGTCACACAGAGTCAGATGCTTACCCCATGCCTAGGACAGATGAGGCCCTAGAGCAGCTGGGTGGTGCTAAGTATCTTACAAGCATTGATCTTACCAACGGTTACTGGCAAGTGCCCTTGACTCCCATTGCTAGAGAAAAGTCAGCCTTTGTGACTCCTTTTGGCTTGTACAAGTTCACAGAGATGCCCTCTGTGATGAAGAATGCCCCAGCAACTTTCCAGAGGCTGGTGGATAATATCCTAGCAGGAGCAGGAGGGATTGCCCTTGCTTACCTAGATGATATTGCCATCTACAGCCATTCCTGGCAAGAGCACTTTCAGCATGTCAGGGAGGTGCTGGGCAGACTACAGAGGGCAGGCTTGACCATTAAGCCAAGCAAGTGTCAGGTGGGTATGGCAGAGGTCTCCTACCTAGGTCATAGAGTGGGGAGTGGTAAGATAAGGCCAGAATCTGCCAACGTGGAAGCTATTCAGGCATGGCCTGCACCTGTTACCAAAAAGCAGATGAGGGCATTCTTAGGGACAGCAGGGTACTACAGAAAGTTTGTCCCCAGTTATAGTACCATAGCTGCTCCCCTCACAGACCTGACAAGGAAGAATAGGCCAGATAAGGTAGTGTGGACCACAGCATGTAAGCAGGTATTTCAGAAGCTTAAAGAAGCTTTGGGAGGACCCCCTGTATTAGCCAGTCCAGATTACAGCAAATAATTTGTTGTGCAAGTGGATGCTTTGAACCATGGGGTGGGGGCTGTACTTAGCCAGATTTCATCAGAGGGAGAAGAGCACCCAGTGGTTTATCTTAGCCATAGGCTCCACCCAGGGAGGCATGCTATGCAGCCGTAGAAAAAGAATGTCTAGCCATAGTGTGGGCACTGCAGAAACTTCAGCCTTATCTGTATGGAAGAAAAATCACTGTAATGACAGATCACAACCCCCTAATATGGTTAAACAGAGCCAGTCAGCAAAATGCCAAGCTGCTAAGATGGAGACTAGGGTTGCAAGCATATGATATGTCAGTGCAGCACCGCAGTGGGAGTAGCAATGTCAATGCAGATGGGCTCTCAAGACAAGGAATAGGGTGAGGTACACCCAGATATACTTAACCCTCTCAAGCAGCGGTTATTAAGGATCACTTGAAAAACTAGCTTGAGTTCTCCAGGGGGGAAGAGATGTGAAGATTGGGGAAGATGGGCAAAGGCTGCCAGCCTAGTCAAACATAATTTGATACATAATTCTATCTTTTAAAAATACAGGCTTGTGTTCTTAAATTAAAGAAAACACTGTAAAATGTGAACTTCAAGATTGTTGCAACATTGCCATCTGCTGTAAGGAAAACTAAGCCAAGCATGTGAAATGTTATTTGAAGTTAAAATTATCTAAATAGTGGTGCCGAAGTGGCTGGCTGAACACATTCTTTCTATTGTCTTAACTTAAGGAATAATTGCTAGAGTGTACATGTGAAGTGTCTTTTATTGTTGTAGTTTCCTGAGCAGGTGTTAGATTGCTAAATAATGCAGCCTTTTTGCCTGGGAACTCAGGACTAAGTGTCAAAATGATGTAATGTGTATACTGGGAAAACCTAAGTGTCAAAATGATGTAATTTGGGAGGGCCTAGCAAAGATGTTTGTTAGTGAGTTTAAAAACTATTGTTCAGAGAGAGACTGTGAGCATTTTGATCTTGATATCCCACTTATCAGCAATCTGCCTGTTGTTTTATGTAAGTAGTGTCTTAGAAGTATGTTTTCTTGTAGTAATAGCTAGGAACTTAGAAGAAAGTTAGACAAGTGTTTTTCTGTTATATCAGAATGTTCCTACTGTATTGTTTTAAGTTTCTGTGTGATCTCTGAACTCTTAGATATCACTGTGGTGTAGTAATATTGTCTTGTGTTTTTAATTATTTATTATTAAATATTTTAAAAACCTTTACCTGTGGCTGGTTTGTGTAGAGATAAGTAAGCTCTACAGTACATTGCATATTTATAGAGTTTATTGTAATAAGCCACTGTAATAAGTCTTAGACTGAATATTCACATTACCAGTTGGATAATAATATTGCACAGTAATAATTGGACACCCTTTTAAGGGCCTTTGGGTAGCTGATAAATATTAGCTAATGGTGGCAGAAATTATTACCGTATAGTCTGGGTAAAGGGGCACAGCTGGTGAATCTGTGTCAGCCTTTCCCAAGAATGTCTGTGAAGTTATATAAATATTTATCTCAAAGTGTATGTGGTGTGTCAGCTACCTGGGCAGGGACACAAAGCACTGGTGGGACAGAGAGGGTACTGGAGGTTAGCTTGCTAGCTAAGCTGAGATCTGGAGCCTATAGCTGTGCCAGTGGGGAGTCTTATTTGGGACCTGGAGAGCAAGAGAGCAACCAGCCCCAGACTGACTGTGATCGCTGTGTGCACTTAAGGGAAATTGTACTTTACTGTGTGTATTTGTTATCCTTTCCTCTTATATGAGATGCCCTCCCTGGTGTTAGTGGTGAAGATTGAGGCTCCTTGATAGCTGGGCCAGGGCACGGTCAACACAGCCAGCATCAAAATCAAAGACCCCAAAGGATCCCAAAAGAACAGTACTGTGCGTTTTAATGTTAAGGGATAGAAAGTACTGCACACTGAGAAAGTGACCATAAATGGTCCCCTGCTTAAACTGTTCACAATAATGAGAAAATCAGTCAGGGTGCTTAAACTAATGAACATCTTAAGATATTGCATTATGGATTTTTACACCAGCCAAAGTAATTTCCTTTGGGGTCTGTAATTCTACAGAAATATCAAGCCTGTGACATAGTTATCAACCTCTTACCTCCAGAATTAGGGAGAAATACAGAAATAATGAAGGACACTTTTAAAAATTTTGGTACTATTAACTTGTGAAGCTGACAGAATAACAGGACGCAAATTGACATGCATTTTCTGAAGTAAAAGAAATCTACAACTCTAATTACTGTCATTATTTATGCAATCCACCACATTTTCTCCTAAACTCACAAGTTTTTGGAGGGAGTAGGAGGGACTGAACCAAATTTTAGGCCAAAATCAGTGACATCCTTAGTGGCATCCTAGGGAGAAAAGCTCCATAACATAACATACATAGAACTATAATCTACTGGTGTAAATACTATAATATTAACAAATATCATAGAGATAACTAAATATATACATTATTTCACAGGAAATAATGTAGTTAATAATTTATTGTTATTAATTTTTTGTGTGTATTGTAGATATATTTGCCTTCACTGCCATATGAAAACTGTCCTTAAGCATTTATATGAATTTAACTGCTTGATGATATTGGGATTTGTTAGGAACCTCTTGTCTAGGTGTTAACAGAGTCTAGCTGTAAAGTGTCAAATTATATGAAATCTGAGCTTCTTTATTTTTGTTTCTTTGAATGTAATGAAACTAAATGTACATATTTTTTATCTCTATTCATGTATTGACTAAATGATTGACCATTTCAGCCACAAACCAGGTCACAAGGGAAAGGGTAAATATAAAATGTGTATTTGGACAATTTTAGTATAGCCAATGAACTAACACATTTTGGAGAATAATCTGGACTAGCTTGATAAAACTCAAACAGACATGATACCAGGAGAACATGCAAAACTCCACAAAGGCAGTTATTGGAGGTCATGACTATTGAACCCCAGTCCCTTGAGCTTTGATTTAGAGCTGGTATTACCGAGCCACAGTGCTACCAGAAAGTAGTGACTCGGCAAAATAGTACTAATTTGGACCTTTTAAGTGTAGACTTACAATACATCCAATGTGTAGACAGGTTCTTTTTCATGAGATGTAGTTTTCATACTGTCATGAAAAACATTTGCTGGAATATGTATGAGAAGTGTAGCAGAAACTCACTTAGTTTGGAAATCAATGAAACCCAGATGTGATGGTATGGAAATGGCACTCGTATATTAAAATGATACTGACAAATTTATTTCCCTATTTATGTAGTTATTATTATTATTGTTATTGGGAGAATGGCCTTTCTCTGTCTCGAAAGACAGTAAAGTTTGCATCACAAAAATCAGTCGATGGTTGAAAAGCAGCGCCTGTTGTGACAGAAAAATCCAATTTTTTGACCGGCAGATTCTGTTACAGTTTTTGCAGGTGTAGTTGACGCCTGTTTGTGTAGTTACCAACGCTGTTCTTGCTGTCTGTGCTCTCACTTCTAACCAAAGTGCCTCCCTCTTCTTCTCTCTCATCTGGCTACCTGTCTTGATGGCCAGACTTTAAATGATGCTATCTGCAGCTACGGCTTCCCAGCCTGTTGGACTAATGTTGCCTGCCTTCATGTCATGCTTGCAGATATCTTTGAAGTGTAGAACGGGCCTTCCTATGAGTCTGAAGCAGGTGGCAAGCTTGCCATTTAGAAGGTCTTTGGGGATTAGACTGTCCCACATACAGATGACATGACCAAGCCAACACAAGCACCTTTGGAAGAGCAGGGCAAATATGCTTGATATCCCTGCCTGCTTTAAGATGTTTTTGTTTGGGATGTAGTCCTGCCAGATGATGCCCGGGATCCTTCTGAGGCAGTGTAGATGAAATGCATTGAGACTGCATTCTTGACAGGAGTACAAGGTCCATGTTTCACTACCATAGAGCAGAGTGATAAGCACATATGCTTGGTACACCTTCATCTTAATGTTGATGGTCAGTTTGGAGTTGTGCCAGACCCTCACTGTTAGACGTGCCATTGCTGATGCTGCCTTACCAATCTGGGTATTCAGCTCTCTGATCAGTACTGTCTGCACCTTGATCTTTGCTCAAAGGCATGTGAGATTGAAGAGATTATCAGTGCTTCTAGTGCAGAGGTGTACACCATCCTCGAATTTGTTAAAGGCATCAGACAGTAACAGAGAGGCAAAAGATGTCAGAGCAAATACACACCTTTGCTTCACTCTGCTCTTGATTAGGAATGGGCCCAAGGAGGAACCATCATATTGTATGACACCATGCATGTCCTCATGGAAGGATGTAATCATCCTCAAGAGTTTGGGGGTATCCAATCCTCTGTGTCAGAGTGAAGAAGCCTTTCCTGCTGACTAACTTGAATACCTTAGTTAGGTCAATGAAGGCGATGTGCAATGGTTTCCTTTGCTTGTGACACTTTTCTTGCAGCTGCCTTAGTGAAAAGATCATGTCAATCATAGACCTTCCCTCTCTGAATCCACACTGTGCCTCAGGGTAAACAAGTTCAAGTGATTGGAGCCTATTCAGTACTACATGTGTGAAGGCCTTCCCAACAACTCTGAGGAGGATATTCCATGGTAGTTGTTACAGTCAGTTTGGTCTCCTTTGTTCTTATACAGTGTGATGATGTTGGCATCACGCATATCCTGGGGCACTCTTCCTTTCTGCCAGCACTCTAACAAGAGCTCATACAGGTTGTCAAGGAGAACACATTTCTTGCCAACCTTGATGACCTCTGGGGGAATGCCATCATTTCCTGGAGCTTTACTGCAGACAAGGGAGTCGATAGCTTTACTGATCTCTTCTACAGAGGGGAGATTATCAAGCACTTCCATAACAGGGGGGGGTTGTGTTTTTGACTGCTGTGTCGGCGACAATGGTCTACTTGGAGTAGAGCTCCAGGTAATGCTTTGCCCATCTCTCCATCTGCTTACCTTAGTATGTAATGACTTCACCTGAGGCAGACTTTAGGGACATAATCTTGACTGTACAGGAGCCGAAGGCTTTCTTCATGCCCTCATACATGGTGTGGATGTTGCACCAGTCATCGGCGAGTTGGATGCTGTGACAGAGAATCAGCCAGCAGTTGGTGGCACATTGCCAAGTGATCCATTGGGCATAATTTCTGGTCTTTCTAAGCACAGCTAGAGTCACCTCTGAAAGGTCCCTCTTGTAGCTGAGCAATGATGCTCACTTGGCTGGGGCATAATGTCCTGACATTCCATCTTGCCAGTCACAATATTGGTAGTTTACTTTTCTTTTTTTCATTGCCTGGTGCAGGATTTTACAGTCTGCTCTTCAATATTCACCTTAGCTCCAAGCACCCATTGAAGTAGGCAGACTGTGGCAAGTCAGCATCTTACTGTCTGGGGATTGCCCAACTTGAGGTAGGTGATAGCTGACCAGTGGGATTATGATGGGCTCTCCCACAATCAGAGACAGCCCATAGTGTCCAAGCTTACCCCAATCACTATGGACTTATAACTCATAACTGCTGTCTCTCATGTTGTTTTTGACAATGTGACCAGGCACTGAATTGACCTCTCCAGGACTCAAGCCTGGGCATAGTATATGGAGCTCTTGAGATGCCCAGTGGACAGGATCCCTCCTCAGCCTCCCTGATGTTGTAAAAAGGAATTGGAAGTGATACATTTGGCATCAGCTTGGCTGCAGGAGCTGCCAGAAGGAAGTCAGAGTTGACAACCAGACACCTTAGGGGCTCCACTCCGGATTTTCTGTCTGAGTTTACTCCCATAGCCTTTTCTTCTCCCAAAGATGTCCATAAGGCAGTGGAGCCATCATCTAATGGCCAGATTTTGGGTTTGAAGTCAGAGTTACCTTCTCCTAGATGAACTGCTTCACAAGGCTAATGAGCTCCATCTGCTCAGGTTTGGAGTCACAGTTTACCTTCTCCTAGGCTGGCTGCCAGCCAAGGTTAATGAGCCCAGCCTGCCTATCAGTCATACCGCCAGGTACTTGGTCATGCCACACAGCAGGCTCTGTGAAAACAGGGGCCCCATGAGAAGGTGCTGCTGTGGACACAATACTGTAGGAGAAGCTGCAACACCCTACCTCTGGTCCAGTAATCAAGGAGCCTCAATCCTCACCAACAGCACCAATGGGGGATATACATTGGGAGGATGACAGGTACATACACAGTATTTCCAGATGCAGCTCTCTGCATCAAATGTAATTTCCCCTTAACAGCACACAGAGACCACAGTCAGTCTGGGGCTGGTTTCTCCCTCTTTCTCCAGATCCCCAATAAGACTCCCAATTGGCACAGCTATAGAGTAGAGATCTCAGCTGAGTGGCCAAGCCAAGACCTCCAACACTCTCTCTGTCCACCCAGTGTTTTGTATACCTGCCCAAGTAGCTGACACACACCGCTGGAGATTTGTTTTACACACACACACACACACACACACACACACACACACACACACACACACACACACACACACACACACACACACCTGGGAAAGGCTGGAACAGGTTTACTAGCTATGCCCCCTCTGCCCAGACTATAAGATAGTTATTACTGCCACCATCCACCCTTTTATCAACTACTTTAAGGCCCTTAACAAAGGGTGTCCAATCTTACTGTGTAATGTTACTATCAATATAAATGGTTGTTTGACCAAGAGCAAGGCTATTAGGAGTGGCCTACACAGTGTCACTCTCAGAACTTAAATATGTCTCACAAAGGTCATCTCCAATGAAATGTTTAAATATATTTATAATAAATAATACAAGAACAAGACAATACTAAATAAATATATGTACAGTGATATCAGAGTTCAAAATCACAGGAAATATTTAAAACAACATTGCAGGACAGTCCCAAATAAATAAAGAAAAACATCTAAGCTAAGCTTTGCTATATTCCTGACTGAATCCAAGAGATTACTGTACCCTAATAACTTACTTCAGAGCAAGCAAGGCAGATGTTCTTGATGCTGATGTTGTCAGGTCAAAGACAAATACAGAATACTGTCTCTCACTAAGAGACTTCCCAAATTAATATCTTAAATATTACTGCTGGGATAGCTTGCAGAATGACATCTTTTCTTGTCATTTGACTCTGTCCCAGATGATAAATTACCATTGAAGTAGCTGGTAGCATTTAGCATCTACCTGTGAAAATGCATACACAAGGGCTTTTCCTCAAATCTTGGTACTTGCTGGAAGTCATAAAACAATAAAACCCTTGCCAGACAATGCAGAACGTTCCCTAGTTTTAGACATTGTGTCTCCTTTCTGCCATAAAGTAATTTAATTTCAGCTATTTTTTTCTGAAGTTAACCTCTTGCATTCTAGTTTCCACTGTTAAAACATATACATTCAAACAGTTACAATAGTGTATGTACATTTCTGTTCCCTTCCAACATGGCATGCTGTGGATCCAGTTTTAAACAGCACTTTGTAAAATACATCTTCAGCACACGTCTGTACAAACCACCTTATATGACATACAGTTCTAACACATTTGTAACACAAGCATATGAATAATGTTGATATTTACAAATGACATATAATTATTTACAAAATTCCAGATAGCTGGGCTGGTAGTATCTCCTTTCATGACAGAGGTCATATGCATGGACATTGTATATAGCAAATCAGACAGTAGTCCTACAGTGATCACTACACCTGGAAAGGAGAGGCTGTAAGAGATGCCTCTTTCTTTTATCAAGTGGGAAATCCAGCCCAGACCTTAAACATCCATTATATATTATTATTTATATTATTATTATTTTATTTGCACAACCTAAATCATAAAGAGCCACTATCCATTATCAGAATCAGAGTTATTTCTCAATGAATTAGTAAACTTTTATAACTAATCCTAATGATAAGAGAACCTCTCAAACTTCTAGTTGTCTCTTCCATGGTGTAATGAGACAATGTTTAGGGCATTCTGTCTGTATATGTTAGGTGGTTTTGCTTTCCACACCAACGTAATAATAATTAAGAAATGTACATAATTATTTATTTATTCCTTATTTTTTAACTGGCAACTGAGTTGATCTTAACAGGGCCATCTTCAGCCAACAGCCTCACCCAAAAAGGAGCAATACCTGAAAACTAGCATAATGTGTTCATTATGAGCATTTTTGCACTTATTAAAATACACAATATTCAAGGATTTTATAGAAAATTGAATAATTTTCTGATACCTGTTAACTTACTCAGAGCTGTGGAGGAGTCAGTGCTTATCATGGCAACCAGTGGCTATGAAACATAGAACCAGTTCTGCACAGAGCATTAATCAGTGACAAGACACACTCTCTCGCTCTCACACAAACACACAGACTTAATGGCAGTTTGAAGTGTGCCTGCAGAAGGAAAGCACAGGCCCCTATAAAAACCCATGTGCTTACACAGAAGACATAAAAAACACAGCCAATATCATAACCAAACTGAAGAACCAAATGCCATAAAGTAGGAACATACTATTCAGTATGATGAAATTACTTGATAATGAATCTCTCACTTTGCTGCACAGCATCTGTTGGCAGTTATTGATCTTACTTTCACCTGAATTATTTTTGTGTGACTGCTATTCTCTTAATATAATTGCAAATTTGAGTTTGGTAAGTAATACTTATCTGTGTAGATATCTTTATATACTGTAATGTTTCCTAAAGTACTCTGGTATCTTTTTTTTTTTTTTTGTCTGTGGCCCAAGTTGCGACTGAAATGTCCAATTGTACAGCAGTTCACTTTTCTGGGTAGCAAGCTGTAAATAGATACATAAGTAAATGCATAATTAAAGATCTGTTGGGCAGGACAACACAATGTAATGCAAAAGTACTGTATGAAATCAGAATGCCACAAGCATGACAGATGAAGCAAAGTAAGACAGCCTTTTCCCAAGAAAACTGAAAAAGTTGTTAAATGCATTGTGTCAGTTATCAGAGCAATTCTAAAAAGGTGTAGTAGACTAAACTGGTCATGTGTACTTAGAAGCAATACTACAGAGAGTAAAGCAGTGGCAAGATAAAGGAGAGGAAAGGGAGAGTTTATCTAAAAAGCTACATGGGTCTAATGGAATTCCAGAACAAAGAAGAGTGCATTCATAGTTTGGGTACTGTAATGACAAATTAGCACTTTTCTATCTGAGGCAAAGCTTTATTGAGTCCTTTAAATTCAACATGTGGGTTTTGTTAGAAAAAAAGGGGAATATACAATCAAGGGGCTCAGGCATTTTGAAACAGAAGTGTGTATAGATGCAACCAGAGAAGAAGTTAACCCTAAGTGGTGTAAGTAACCAGTTCTTTTGTGCGGAGTTGAAAAATAGTATTCTAAAAAGGGTCAAGTAGATGAATATAAAGATACATTTTTGCACAGTTCATACTATATGTAATATATGTATGCATGTATGTGTATTATTTATGTATTTATTTACACCATAGGAAAGTACAATTAACCACAAGGGTCCAAGGTTTCTCTCCAGCATCAATCTGTTATAGTAAATGTATTATTTATTTGGGTCTATATCACATTATCGGACAATGAAAAGAGCAAACGCTCTTTCATCGATCTGATAATGTCGAAAAGAGAAAAAAGTGAAGTCACGGAACATCAATTTGTTTTCCCAGGGAAAAAATTGGTGGGCTGTCTTCGTGACTTTGACATTTCCCCCACTATGGTGCGATTTCATGGTTGGTATATTTAAGTAGGGGTGTGTGTGTGTGGGGGGGGCACAGCCCCCCACTTCATTTTGTGTTTAAACTTTTTTTCGATATTATCAGTTCGATGAAAGAGCATTTGCTCTTTTCATCGTGCGATAATATGATATAGATGCATTTATTTCTTTGGTTGTTTGTTTTAAAACACCTTTCTTAAATATTATGTAAGACATAGGTATACATGCGTTAATTGAAAAGAAAACACACCATATTAACATGTTTAATTTACATGTATTATATATTAGATATATAGTTTCCTTCTTTCTTTTTGACAATTCTCATTCACTCCAGCATTACATAAATTGATCAATTCCTGCCTTCCCTTAAACCTCACACTTCTTCTTGAGCATTATTCTGCATGCATTTTTCACTACAAATTCCATTCATTTCTATGTAATTTGCTCATTTCCTTTTCTAAAAGATCCCACCTCCAATTATTTTATATCCATTATAATATTCAGTACTTCAATTCAAGTTGGTTTCAATTTTGATTTACTTTTAGAAATTGCTTTTTAGGCAGCCAATAGCATTAAACTAAGTAAGGCATTACTAAGTCTAGGCAATTCAAATCTTGTATCCCAGCTCAAAAGAGTCATTTCCTTAGTTACAGCCATTTGCTCCCAGAACATTTCTGACAGAGTATTCTGTAAGGAATTTTTAAAATCTCCCAGCTCATTATATCCCCCCAAAAAACATTTTCCCAGTTACTTTTGCCTTTCCCTTCATACCGCCAGCATTTGCGACCTACCTGAGGAAAAAAATTCTCTGAAGTTCACATGGCGTACAAAACACATATGCAAAAACTTCCAAAAAAAATTCCTAAACCCTTTGGACTTTGTTGCATACTTGAGTGGCATACAGATATCCTCCCATCGTTCCTTTGTAAATTATAAATTACGTTTCCAGTCTCTCTTACCAATCTTTTAATTTAATTCTTATAGTTATTTTATTTCTCTACTAATTAAGGCTTCTGTTCTAGACTTGACTGAGCTCATGTTTCACTTAGCATTCCCCTATACCTTTCAATTTGTACATGTTCTTTGGAGTTTTCAGGAGTCTGATTAAAAAAAAAAAAAAAGGTTAGTAAGAATAATGTAATGGACACATTACAGAATGAAATCTACAGATAACCTGCCTTCAGCAACAAAACTGTACACAGTAAGAGCTGCTACCAATGCGTAGCAACCAAAATATTATTAAAGGTCAGGCATTAAGGATATCGAGATTAACAGATTAACAACAGAAGACACAAGTCTTCATTAATGAACTACCGACATGGCAGTGTTTATATATATTATATACAAACACACACACACACACACACACACACACACACATATATATATATATATATATAAAAAAAAAAAAATATATATATATATATATATATATATATATATAGTCCTATACTATATTATATATGTACATGTACACACATATTTTATACATACACACACACACACACACACACACACACACATATATATATATATATATATATATATATATATATATTCATATTCATCCATATCCCCACTGTAGTGCGATCTTGGAGTTAGAATATATTAGTAGCGGGGGGGGGGTGCAGTAGACTCAAATGTGTCGATCATTTGGGTCAACATTGTGGCTGTTCGGACTGTTTGTGTTCGGTATTACTTTCCGTTGTTTTGAACGGCAAATGTTTTGCTGCTCGAACAAACGATAGTAAACTATATATATATATATATATATATATATATATATATATATATATATATATCTATATGGGTCTATATGACAAGGTCGACAAGTTACAAGATCGACAACCAGTTGATCGACACAAAATCACCGACAATCCAGATAACCGACAGTGCAAATACCCGACAATGAAATGTTCAACAAATCTAAATGAAATATCTGACCAGAGTATACTATTGATTGCAGTAGCCTTATCTTTCAATTCCGCCGTATAACGGATACAGAACCCACGTCCTTTTAATTTAAATCCACCACGTCAGTGAATAAATAAAATATATTGTACAGCAACAGATAAATTTAAAGTACTCAAATCTTCGTAGTCCAATTCAAAAATCATTGAAACATGCTGAAATGTATTATTCACATCTTAAGTAGCCTTGCAATGGCCTTCACAAACTCGACGTTAGAATAATTTGCCATATTTGAGATTACCGTTTCAAATCTCTTCTGCCGAAGTACTACTTTCCTCTTTTTGGGTGACGATACATACCCTGTAGACATCCGCACTCTGAGCTCATCTACCCGGTCTTGTTCATGAGCTAATATGTGAAGTAAATACCTCAAATCAGTCCCCCTTTCACTGAGCAAGCATTTTAACCTCCTATGCCACGCCTCCACTTTGTTTTGCGTCTGAGGCAGAGATAGTTCATTCAATTCAAAGACATTCCAAAATGTAATTGGGAACAATGATGGAAATCTAATTGCAGATGTAAATCTAGTGTTGAACTTACGCCTTTTCCCATACATGTACCAGTCTGAAAAGTACTGTATAATATCCTTTCCTTCTGGTGGAAATATCGATCTAAGTTCTTCAAATGTAACTTTAACTTTGTCTTCAGGTAAGAAGGCTAGGGCTACTAATGATTTCACAGCGAGCTGCAATTCCTGTGAATTATTGTAGGTAGAGGCCAAACCTAAGGATTGCACCTTTCGCCAGATGTTTTGCCCAAAGTGAAACAGACAACTCTTAGAACGAACATCAGGAATGTTCATTCTAATGCTCTTTAACGCAGTGATTTCAAAATCACATAAAACAAATTTAACTTGCATTCCTAAACCATTTGATGTGAGCAAAAAGAATATACCATTCCATAGATAGTTATATGCTTTTAGTGATTTCTTGGACATTAATACATAAATTAGAGGGACAGATTTCATATACGTCCCATATTTCACAATTGCATGCACGTTGTACAATTGCCGTATTGTTACACCTTTCAAAAAGAACGTACCATCCATCAGCCATGTACTAGCTTGACTTAAATCACGTAAATTATCTATAATACAGAATACTACGACTGTTGTGTCAGTTCCTTTGTCTGACAGATTTACTTAGAAATGTACCATTTTTAAGGTTAAATTTGCTAAAATCTATGTTATCAAGTGTTAGTACAAACTTTTTAGTTAGTCCACACTTGAGGTGTCTAACACGATTCACTTGTTGCAGCAGTGCTGTTCTTTGAGGAAGACAGTCAATTGTAGCTAAGGAGGTTGATGCTAAAGCATCGTCAACTATGAGAGCCGGTGTGTCTCTACCCATAGTAGCTCTAAATTTTAGGTCACTACAAACAACATATCATTGTAGTTCTCCTGGCTCTGCAGCATGGCAATGAGCAACTGATTTTTCAAGCTTATCACCATCAGGCAAGTAGACGGTAACAGCTCTACCCTTACAGCCCTCTGTAATCTTATATTTACAAGCCCAATATCTTTTACTCTGCCTTGTACGTTCAAGGTAGTAGAGATAACTGTCGATTACTAACATTGGTTTCATCTTTTGAGAATCTACAGTGTGATATATAGTCCCCACTACTCCCGGACTACTCATCTCAACATTCGCCATATTGTCTTCGGTGCATAGCACATAGTACGCCCACTAACACAACTATTTAATGTCTACACTGTGTCTCTATTTGCTAATACAGTGTGGATATGTATATAATTATTATGTGTGCAATGGAATTTATGGCAGAATGCATTGTTTACTCCGTATGTATTCACAGAGATAATATTACATATTGTATTTGTACGTAGTTTACTTTCAACAAAATTTACTTTGGTGTCTTTTACTGAAGTTTGTAATAGTGTGTTGTTGAAACGGGTATTTACTAAGTAACTGATTCATTGTCGACGTTACTCTATGTTGAGTATTTGCACTGTCGGTTATCTGGATTGTCGGTGATTTCGTGTCGATCAACTGGTTGTCGATCTTGTAACTTGTCGACCTTGTCATATAGACCCATATATATATATATATATATATATATATATCTATGGTTCCCCTTCAGACCATCGAGCGTTTAAAACATCGAAGTTCAGATCATCGAGACCAGAACATCGAGTTTGAAAATGTTGAAGGTTTGAAGGGGAAGAAAAAGGTAAGTGTAGGTGGGAGACTGTTTGTGTTTTATACTGTGTGCATCTATGTGCCATCTGTGTGATGGCACTACAGATAGGGTACAGAAAATCTCCCATTTAGCGCTTCTGCATATAGCGCTAAATGGGAGATTTCCCTTTACTCCACTGTAGTGCGGTTTCAGAGTTGGAATATTAAAGTAGGGGGGGTCTGGGGGGTGCAGGGGGACAAAGTATACAATTGTTAAAATTGTTTTTTTTTTTTTTTTTTGGTTACACTTGTAACCTTTGACGGTTCAAAATTCAATGTTCTGGTCTCAATGATCTGAACTTTGATTTTTTTTGAAATTTTGATGGTTAGAAGTGGAACTATATATATATATATATATATATATATATATATATATATATATATATATATAAATATATGTACACACACACATATGTGTGTCAGAGTGTGTGTGTGTGTGTGTGTGTGTGTGTGTGTGTGTGTGTGTGTGTGTGTGTGTGTGTGTGTATGTGTGCGCATTTGAACCACGTAGACTGATATTCTAATGTTGGGAAAGCCAGGCTTGTTAAGCACCTTTCTGATGTAAGAAGGGTGCTTAACAAGCTTTTGGCAAGCACTCCTAATTGCTGTTGAAATTGGGTCTTATACTAGGAATAAACAAGAGAAATTATCAGATGGTAAGGAACAGCAACAGAAGGAAACACAGCTTCTAAAAGCTGTTAGAAGTTCACTGTTGTGTACTTAATAGTACTATGTACTTTGTTAAGGGAAAACATAATGAAATCTGATGAATTTCTCATGGTATTTGTATAGTTTTAATACCACCAGCAGTTGTGGAATTTATGCCATAAATTCATTTTTAAAGCAAAGTTGAATGATCTTAGAAACAACAACCTTGGAATCTCCCTTAGAAATAATTATAACCACTCTAACTTTAAATCCATCCTCTATTCCTACCTATCTTCAAAGTGGGAATGCCCTTGCTTCTTCCCCACATAGGACTCTCTTATATTAAAATCCACCTTCTAGCTCTGTGCATCATCTCTGCACTCACATCATTTTCACTCCTACTCCTCCTTAAACTCCAAATTGTGTTAATAGTAATTCCTTACCCTCAATTGTAATTCACGAGTAATGACCCTTAGACTGTACTACTGCTAGATTTTTACTACTGTTATTGTGCAATGTAAAATTTCAATGGTAATTCAATGTTAATGATTCTTAGATTGTACAGTTACCAGATTTTATTATTATTATTGTAGAATGTAGAATTTATTTTACTGTAGAATGTTGCATAAAGCAGTATGACGTCTTTGCTTTGTATGTGTATATGGTAATATGTTTGTCATTGTTACTGGAGCTTTTCTCCTCAGGCCTCCACTAAAAACAGGCTCTTTTTAGGCCCCAGTGGACTTCCTTGGTCATCAAATTGAAATAAATAAATAAATAAATAACAAGATATAATGTTTTAGTCAATTTACTTCTAAGAATTAAAATTAGTTTTTGTTCAGTTACTGTATATTATGTTTGTGATAGCATATGCTACCACATCTTTATGAATATCTGGCACTGCTAAACCTATTTCCTCTCTTGGTACTGTTACTAACTACCAAAGTATTCTTGGTGATCCCTCTGTCCATAAAAAAATACTTACTACCCTTTTGACTTGCCATACCCATTTGTGTGTGTGTGTGTTGGGGGGGGGGTTGTTATATTTTGCATTGGAAAATGATAGTGTTAGCCCTTCTTAATATAGAAAAAAAGTTTTGAATTATTTTAAGTAAACACTAAATTTTCTTTAGATAATTCATATGGATATTATTAGTTATCTGTCACACTTTAGTGAAATAAATATGCCATGAAATTTTATAACTGTTATCTCTGGCGTAATGAACTGAGAATAAGACTGACTATCAAAAAGTTTAATCTTTGTGATTTGTTGCATTTTTTATGTAGCCTATCACATTGTCTGCTTCTTTTAATGTTTTTGTAGTAATATTTATTTCATGTTTTGCTTCTAGTGTTATAATTGTTAAATCATCTGCATAAGCTATTGTGATTTTTTATTTATCAAGAGTACAGTTATCTGTTTTTTAACTTTTATTATAATGGCAAGTATGAATAAGAATGTTTAAAAGTTCACATATGCTATCAGTCTGCAGATGATTATATATTGAGCTCAATAACCAGAAATCAGAATCAAACCTTGTACTGTTTATATGTGAGGTAAACCTTAACCATGACTCCAAATCCTCCTCCTTGCAGAAGACAGTTGGCATTTCTGTCTTACACCTCTCAGTAAGGAAAAAAATGGTAATATTTTATTAAACTTTATATATGCCTCTGACTATGAATCTACCTTTTGAATTATATTAATTAATGTTTGCGGGATTTCATAATAATTTATTTATTTATTTATTTATTTATTTATTGCAGTTGGTTTACCAGGATAGTCCATTGGGCCACGAAGAACCCGTTTTCAATGGAGTCCTGGGGAGAAAAGCTCCAAAAAAGAATAAATGTACATTAACATGTGACAATAATTTCTAGGTACATTGTAGTAAAAGAACATAAGCAAAATATTAAAGTTTGTTACTATTAGATAGTAACAGCCTTGGTATATGCTATAGAATCAACAAAACACAAACATAGAAGAAGATTTATAAGCAAACATGGAAGATGAAAACAGTAGGTTATGGTAATTAAAGGGGATGTAGTAGAGTAGTTATATAGTAGAGTAGGTTATGAGGGGTGGGTGCATGAGCACTCCCATAGAGATGCTAGGTGTGAGAAAAGAGATTTCTTGAAGGTAGAGTGATTAGTGGTAGTGCGGATGTTAGGTGGAAGAGAGTTCCAGAGGCGAGCGAGGCTGAAGGAAAGAAGGTTTTTGCCTGGGGGAAGAGTGGGTTTGTGCACTTCTAGTAGATTCTGATTATTGGACCTTAGGACTCTGTTTGGTAGGTGCATTTTGAGGGCAGAAGAAAGGGAGGGACAGTTGGAGGGGTTTAGAATCAGCTTGTGGGCTAGAGTTAGTTGAGTGTAAGTGAGATAGTTGGGAAGTTCTAGCCATTTTAGTTTTTGGAGGGAGATACAGTGGTGGGTGGAAGACCTATGAGAGGTGGCAAATTTAGCAATTTTGTTATAACAGGAGGAGAGCTGTTTTTAAAGAGGATTGAAGATTTGTAAGTAGAGGGGCACCATAGAGAAGGGAGGGATAAGAAAGGAAGTAGCTAGAGTGGTTTTAGTGGTGGATGTAAGATAGGCATTTTGTCTATACAGCATGCCAAGTTTTTGATGTGTTTTTTTGATGTGTTTTTGGAGGTGGGAATTAAATTTTAGCTGGTTGTCGATCTGGACCCCGAGTAGTTTGGTGTCTGACACTATTTCGAGAGGTAGGTTATTTTGACTGGTAACTAAGAATGAGTTTATGTTGGGGAGTGAGTTTAGAGGAGTAAATAACATTAATTTGGTCTTGGTGGCATTGAGAGCAAGATGATTTCTTAGCATCCATTGCTCTGTGGAGGAAAAGGCATCTTGAGTAAGTTTTTGTAGTGTGGGGATAGAAGAGGCAGAGCAGATGATAGTAGAGTCATCTGCATATTGGATGATGCTCGAGAGGATAGATTTGTAGAAGTCATTAATAAAGATATTGAAGAGTAGAGGACCCAGTATGGAGCCTTGTGGAACTCCAGTAGGGGTATTTAGGTAAGAGGAAGTTGCTTTTTCCATTTAACAGCTTGATTTCTGTTTGATAGATAGCTAGAGAACCAGTTCAAAGAGGAGGTAGAGAGGTAGAGTTTGGAGAGTTTTGTTAGGAGCAGACTGTGAGAGATAGTATCGAAGGCTTTTGAAAGATCAAGGAGGATGGTAGAAACAATTTGACCTGAGTCGCGGGCTTTGTTGACGATTTCAAGAAAGGAGAGAAGGGCAGTCATGGTGCTATGATTAGGTCTGAAACCGTGTTGTGTGGGGGTGATAAGTTTGTTATCTAGAAGATGAGGAAGAAGTTGGAGTTGTACACATTTTTCAAGGATTTTTGAAATGGGGGACAAGATGGCTATGGGACGGAAGTTATTAATGTTGTTATTGTTACCACCTTTGTGTAATGGTATGATGAATGCTTGTTTCCAAATTTGGGGAACTGTACCTTCTTGTAGGGAGCGATTAATTAAGATGCTGATGGGATAGGCAAGGCTTTCAGCAGCAATACTGAGAAAGTAAGATGGGATATTATCAGGAGCATTGGTACAAGGTTTCAATTTTTGAAGGAATTTCTTAATGGTAGCAGTAGGAATGGGATTTAAAGTGAAGAGAGTGCAGTCGGGGGGTGTTGAATTCTGGGGTGGTAAGGATGTGGGTGGGATTTGTGTAGAGTAGGGGATAGTGGGATTAGTGGGTGGTGAGTATGGAGTGGATGAAGAGATATCGGGGGTAGGTGAAGGGGTGTTAGGTGTTGGGGAGGAGATAGAAAAAGAGGAGGTGAGTTTGGAAATAGAGTCAATGAAGAAGGAATTAAATTGGGTGGCTAAGTCTAGTTCTGGAGCATTTGGGTCTGGGGTGGGAGTATCTGGTTTGCTGGGGTGGAGGAGAGAGGAGAGAGGAGATTCCTTTCCAGAATTTTTGAGGGTTGTTTTTGTTATGGTTTTGGAGTGTATAGTAATAGTTCCGTCGATCACTAGAGATATGTTTCTTAACTTTGTTGCGAAGCATTTTGTATTCATTAAGGAGTGGGGTTGCCTTATGTTTTTGGTAGCGTGCCCATGCTTTGTCTCTATGCTTCATGGTAGAAAGGGTAGTTTTAGATAGCCAAGGGGCTGATTTAGCTTTTATTCTCTTAGTCCGTAGGGGAGCTTGAGAGTCAAGTACTTTTAAGAATGTTGAGTTAAAGTATGAGACAGCATTGTCTAGAGGTAGTGTTTTGAGACAGGTCCAATTTACTGCTTTAAGTGAGTTAGAAAAGGTTATAGGGTTGAAGTTTTTGGTCACGGATAGTAATGATGTTGTGGGTCTGTTGATGGATAGTGGGAAATCGGTGGGTAAAGGTGGGTAGGTGGTCACCTAGTGGGTCGGGAAGGATACCAGTGTTGGTGAAATAGTGGGGATGAGAGACTAGAATCCAATCCAATATACTCCCATTTGAGGGTTATTGGCTGGGTATGTGGGTAAGTTGATTAGTTGTGAAAAATTGTAGAGGTTGATATTGTTGGTGTTTGCAGGAGCCTGGATAGAGGCCCAGTTAATGTTTACATCCCCAAGGATTATGGTTTCATTGCTAATGTTACTGGATAGCCAAGAGAGTATAAGTTCAAGTGTAGGGATGTTGTCTCCTGGGGGAATATAGAGGGAAGCTATACATATGTGTTTGTGATTATTGATGTGTAGAAGAGTAAGGAGAAGTTCAGCGTTATTAAAATATGGGATAGGTTTGTTGTAGGGAGAAACTACTAGGGAGGAGGAGTATAAAAGTGCTACTCCTCCACCCTTTCTGAGAGGTCTATCCTTTCTTATGATTGAGTAGTTAGGGGGAGTTATTTCAGAGTCCTTGATATGAGGTTTTAGCCAGGTTTCAGAAATAGTCAAGATGTCAGGTTTATTGTGTATAAGCCAAGCATGAAGGTTTGGGACTTTGTTAACGATACTTAGCGGATTTAAGGAAGTGAATAATAAGGATTTAGTTGTGGTGGTTATAGAGGCAGGGCCTGGGTTGGGATGGATGTCACCTGATATGAGAGTACATATCAGGTTAGGTATAGAACAGTTTAGGTGAATAGATAGCAGTGTGGTGAGATTGTGGTTTGTGGTGAGATAGAGGAGTTTACTAGTGGTTATGGGAATTGAAATTGTGTGATGGGAGATAAGTTTGTATCGATAAAGAAGGAGGTTGTCTGAGGGGTATAAGTGGGGTGAAATAAGAGAGTATGATTGTATTGGGGGTGAGTTATGGTGGTTAGTTAGCCAACCATATTCTCTAGTTCAATAATCAAAAGCTTTTAGAGGCATCAAGTTTTGTTAGATCTACAGTATCCTATTTTCTGAAGTGTTATTAGAATAATACTGTATTATAACTTATACCATGAATCAATTTATTGGCTTTTGCCACATTTCTTTTAGGGGAGTAGCTAAATTGCATATGGTATAATACCTTATCCAAATGTAATATTAATTTCATATTTACCACTTTTGCTTATATTTTATAGTCCATTTTGAGTTGTAAAATTGGTCTGTGGTATTCTGGTTTTACACCATCTTTCCTTCTTTTTTAATCAAAACCATTTCCACCTAACCCATGTTTTTGGTTTGTCCTAACTTGGAGAAGTCAGCAAATTATTTTATGTAGATGATAAAATTCTGCTAAGAATTCATTTCATTCTGTGGCTTTATTTTTTAAGGAAGTAATGGCAATGTTTATATTTTTAGAGTAATTTCAGGGTTCATAATCTCCATTAATAATACTGGTGTTTTATATAACCATCTCTCTAAATGGCCTGTGTTGCTTATCCATTGTTGATTATTGAGTTTATTAAAGCAGTTATTTATTATAAGTCTGATCATTTATTGACCTGTGGTTCTATATCCATTTTTGCCTTGCATTTGTAAAATTATATTCTTAGCTTTAGTGGCTTGACATTGGGATGCTAGAAGTTTCCCTATTAGCTGACTGACATTGTATATTTTAAAATCATTTTTGCAAGCATTCCTTTCTATATCAATTCTTATTTCACTTTATTTCTATAATTTTGCTTTCCAAATTTGGAAAATATTTGTCATAATTTGTAACCAACATTTGATTTAAATTTGAATTTATTGACCTAGTTCTTTTAACAATTCACTTTGGAAATAGATAATTAATATATGTCTTCATTTAACTATAAATAATGCATTTAAATTTATACCATTTAGTATTAAAGGGTATGGTGTCATTATTATTATTCTGGCAGCAATTTTTTTAAGACTTAAATACGAAAATGCTACTGCATAAGGACTTAACACTACAAAACCAAAATGTATAAAGCAAAAAGTGAATAGTCACCACAGCTAAAAAACACAAACTTTAATCGATAAAAATAATATGTAGCATAGTAAGCGCTTTCACTATTCACAGATCACTTTTTCAGACTAATTATAGCAAAAACAGTTAAGATATTTAAATCTCCTGTAACCAGACACAAAGCTAAATTATTCCTAAGCAGCATATATACATCTTACAATATAATAAAAAATCAAGACATATCTTAAAATGACATAAAACATTACCAAGCCTCATACATACACAAAAACTACTATAAATCTTAAAATATATGTATATAGTGATCACATTCTACAATAAAAGTTAATTACATTCTAGAATCAGCATCAATGGCGAGTGTTCAAGCTCTCAAAGCCAGTTTTAAAGAGTCTGAGTTACTAAAACCGGGAGGTCTATCAGCACATAAGTTCAAAATCAAATTTTGTTCCCTTAACTCTGTTTAGTTTTTCAAATCACCACCTCTGATGCTCTCATTAATAATTTCAAGTACAAAGATCTTAAAAGTATGTTGTCTTCCCCTCTACATCTCGGGCTAAAGCATTGTTCATCTTTACACTCCTAATATCCTTAAATGCTCAAGTATACATACCTTAAAGGAGCGATTCATCTTGCCTATATAAGATGCATCACAAACAGTGCATTGGGTATAATAAATTATATTCTTAGTGGTGCAATCCACATAAATGTACATTCTATGGAATAGCCAAGAAGGGAATGAATAAAAGTCATTCCAGAATGTATGTAATGACATGCACTGCATCTTCTACAAGGATAGGTCCTCTGACATTCAGTTACTAATGAAGAACAACCTGTGTATGCCTTATAGCATAAATGTCTTTTTAAAGATAAGTTATTCTTAAAGGAGAAGTGTGGTACTTCAGTAATGACCTCTGAGGTATTCAGGATGTTCCAGTTCCTCTTAATAATATTACAAAAAAATATTCACATCTCTCGAATAAATTAAGGGGATCCTCAGTTGTCTATTAAAAGATCAAATTTGTGTGCTGCTATCTCCTAGCACCTGTTCTGAAAAAATAAGCTCTACCCCTTCTGTTCCTTTCTGACCAAATTTTAGCAATGCCGTGATCTATCACTTGTTCTTTATAACCTCCATTCAAACAATCTGATTTTAGCACAGCAGAAGCTCTCTCCAAAGATGTCACTGAGCTGACCATACCCTCCACATCTTATACTCCTACACAGGCCCTGTTTTGGCACTAGGAATAGTGGAGTTGAATGTTCCCATACAGTGATAATCCTTCAATCAGAGACAACACCCTTGGTACTAGACACCAACTACTTTGGTACAAAGGTCCACTAATCACAAGGTCATTAACTTTGATGGCTCCCCTCCAGCAATGACACCAATCTCTATGGCTCCATTTATGTTATTGGCATTGTTGGCATTCAAGCTATAAGTGACAAAGCCATCATCAAAGTCAGGTGCGATGTTGGCACTGAGACATGGTACCATCAGCTCTGTGGCAACTTCATAAGGGTCAGTGTCTTAACTGTATTGACTCCAGCAGCCTAACATTTGGATGCAGTGTAGCCATCTAGGTTGTTAGACTCCAGAGAGACACATTCTACTTTAGCTACATTCCATGACACTTCTCAGTTTGATACCCTGTGTCTCTTATCCTTGTCTCTTCAGGATTCTGCACTGAAAAGTCTCCATAGATCCCAGCCATCTAGAGAAGAACAGTCTTCTGAACATTCAGATGAGTTTACTCCTAGTTTTCCAGGAAAGAGAAAGTACAAGAGTAGGCACCTTGACTTTCCACCATAATCTCCACATTAGGTGTGAATCTTGACTAAGAGAAGTCTTCCACACTATCCCCTCCAGAACACCCCAGATATGAGGAGATCCCATAATTAATGAGACAGAGGGAATCTTGACTCCTTTTCCCCAAGGAAGATATTCGGTAGAAGGATTTTCAGTCTGCCCCACCTGCAACTTAGTTGGTCTCTCCCACTAATTGCATAATCGATTTGGTGTAGTTAGGTCTTGGCAAGAGTCATGGTTGAGTCTGTTCCTATGAAACCTGACAAGATCCTCTATCTTCACAAGGACAGACCCACGTGGAGCAGAATTGTGGTGACAGCAGCCACCAAGATAGAGATAGAGGGAGACAATTGAGGAGAGTCCTTCGTTTCATCCTGGATTCTATAGGAAAGAGTGCTTATACAGTTACCTTTGATATAAGGTACAATACCAATTTTCAGCATTAGTTGGTAGAGAAAAAGCTCAACACATTGAAAAGGTTATACTGCAAGCTACTCCACACGTTAGAATTGTGCATTGCCACTGTAGCAGACATTACATCATTCACCATGAGGCTGATCAATAATGCAGCAAAATAAGCAGCAAGGGCAGCTGAGACAGGCAGTACCATGAGGAAGCACACCTGATATAAGTTATGTAAGTTTAAGGAAAACTTCGGGCATCCCTTGCTAATGCCTACTTTGATACTTTCTCTCTGTTTGAACTTCAAGTGAAGGAGAGATTGTTCAACAGCAAGCAAGAGAGGAAAATAGTCGGGGCTGTTGGGGTGAAGTTTTCCATACCACAGCAGTCATTTGCCAGAAACCAGAAGGGGGCAAAGAACTTATGGGTTCATGAATCTAAACATTATTCCTTTGAGCAATGGTCTAACAAAAACTAATGAGATCACAGACTTCCTCAGTGGGCAGAGATGAATGGCAGAACCAAGAGTTCTCTACCCTTTCCCCAGGAGTCAGCCACAATACCCCTGAGATCTTGCCTTACTGTCCACCTCTAGAGGCAGTTGGGGATCAAACATTCCTTCATCAATCATTGTGGATGCCTTTTATGCAGTACAGATGAACCTGAAAAATTATTTCCAGAGGTTACATTATTATTTTTATGATAGCTCCCAAAACTTCCTCCTTACCTCTTCAGATGTCCCTCCTTGCCAGAAAGAAGTACCCAAAGCAGCATCACTAGCCACCTTACAAAATGTTATCCAAATGGTCCCACCATATCAGAAAGGATGCAGAGTTTATTCCAGATTCTTTTTTAAACAACTTTATTTATTCATCACAATTACTAATTTCCAGCATGAGTTCACATACATTAAAGTGAAAAGAGAAGAATCTCAATAACATTTTCCATTATCATTTATATGTATTTTATTAACAAACTCCATCATAATTGATTCTTTAATCACATAACATTACAACATACTCGTATTTTTCAATTTCTACTGACCTACTTTAATCTTTTACTTCAGTATTATTTTGTTTATGATGTTCTCAAAAGATATCTGTGGTGTATTTCATTTGGAATTATTAAAGTATTTGAACTGCTCAATGGGTTTTTGTATGTTGGGTTGGCATAGTCAATTACTCTCTATATCCTGGGTTCATGTACTCATTTTGCAGTTTGAATATAATATGTTCCCCCAACAATTGTTCCAGAACATTTTGCAAGAAGTTCTTAAACTCAGTTAATTTCACACATTCCCAGAATATTTGCTCTCAGTTTCCTATCTTCTTACCTTCATATCTCCAAGAACTATTCTCCACTTGAGGGAAAAGCTCTTAAGTCTACTTGGGGTATAATAGTACATGTTTACACAGTTCCATGCAAATATTCTAAATCTTCTGAACTGTATACCTGGGACCTTCCAAAGTTTCTCCCATTGTTCATTTGTAAGTTTTTCTAATACTTCTTTCTAGTTTGTTCTAGTCTCCTCTGATTTTTTAAGATGTTCATCATTAGATCCCTGTTGCAGTAGCCTTAAGCTGCAGCGAATGTACCCTAACATGATTGTCCCTGCTGGCCATTTTCCAAAGATTTACAGTCCCAAAAATCAGAACTTTCTTGTTATTGAAGAGTGCCTTCCTCTGTGGCTTTCTAGAGATCAATTATGGTTTGGTGCTTCTTGAAGGCCAGACTGATAATTCTTTGTTGGGGATTTCCTTCCAGTATTGTTTTATTGTCCCTATCCGTGTTGGTGGTGCTGCGGTAGCGTTGTCGCCTCTCAGTAACACGCTGTCCAGTTCGATTCTCAGCTAGAGCGTCTTCTGCATGGAGACATATGTGAATGGGCATACCTTCATTGAAGGTTGTGCGTCAGGGCTGGCAACTCGGCATGTAAAAATCAACTGCCAATCATTAGCGGACCGGAGTTCCACTGTGGCAACCCCTAACCGGGAAAAGCCGAAAGACGCAACATTGTTTTATTGTCCCTATATTATACCTGCTTCTGCCCATGTCAAACTCCCACTTGACATCTTTGTAGCCTCTGCCTCCCCACTGGATGTCTATTAGGTTTTCTATTTTTAACATTTTTGACATTGTTAACATTTGTTGAAGTTCATTTGTGAGTTTTCGTCTCAGCATATTAAATTTTGGTATTTTGCTCTACTGAAGTAGATCTCTCTCTCTCTCTCTCTCTATAAATATATATATATATATATATATATATATATATATATATATATATATATATATGTGTGTGTGTGTGTGTGTGTGTGTGTGTGTGTGTGTGTGTGTGCGTGTGTGTGAGTGTGTGTGTTTGTGTATATGTCTCTCTCTCTCTCTCTCTCTATATATATATATATATATATATATATATATATATATATATATATATATCATAATGAAGCTTTAATAAACAATTATCTGACCATGCTATAGATTTTGGTTCACTAAATCTCATATGTTATTTGACATAAAAATGTCTATTCATTGTCTTAATTTAATTGGTAGCATGATCTTCCCTCACAGCCTTGGTGTTTACTGAGGTCTTTTTAGGCTGACTGAATACTATCTTCATTCAGGGTGGCATCAGCACATTGGGTGACTTTGCCTCCATACTACTATATTTCTTCTGTGGCTCTACAACATTCTAAAGAAATCTTCCACTTCTATGAATAAAAGTGGCCACCACTCACAATTGTGGTGATGCCCAAGCCCACTGACTCCCTTAGAGTATTCCAGCAGTCAACCTTTAGGATGGTGGTAAAGGATTGTTCATCCATCTATCTGGAGACATGGCTTTGACCATACATTATGGCTAAGGTACATCCTTGGTTAGTTACAAATGAATCTATTTCAGAATGTGTATGATAAGAGCTATATGCATAGAAGGATAGATGACCATATCTATTTAACAAGAATGATGGCTGTAGAGTGGCATACCATAAGATGAATAGGTGAAGAGGTAGCTACGATGGCACTCTTTACTCTAACCTAAGCAGGTGGTAAGGTGTACAGATCTTTTATCCAGTTATGAATCATGTTGGAAAGCCAATAGCTCAAGAGTGGTAAAGACAAATAGCTAATGAACTTTGTCAAAAGCCATTTTCAGCATCAAAGTATGACAAAATCTGTGTAACCTGCCATATCCAAAAAGTAAAACAATAAGCTAAACAGCTGCAGCCTTTAACAAAATCTGAGCTGTTCCTCCAAATGATTTCAAAGTAATGTAGATTTTAGCAGGACAGCCAGCATACATTATTTAAAGTATTCAGTTAAGAAACAGGGCTGTAAGGTCTGTCCCTGAGCTTCATGAAGAATAGGAAACCTTGCAAGTACAAAGAACTCACTATAACACAACAAATTATGATTGGGTCTCTGATTATAATCAGCTTGTTATATGTTTGAAAATTGGATGTCAAGAAATTCACCCTGAAAGCAGAACAAATTTTGACATCCATACAAGTTATAACTGAAGAAACCTGATTATAACTATTTGTAGTACATGGGACAGGTACGGGTGAAAATTGTTTTACAGTCTTGAAAACTGTAACATATGGAGAACCTATGGGTAGACAAACTCCCAGATTTACTACTCTTCCGTGCAGGACTAGCTTAGTCTTGCATGGAAGCGGCCATTTAGGAGCAGGATGGCAGAGCGCCATGCATATTAATGAAGGCACGTTGCCTGAGCTCCTAATCTTACATGGAGCATGTAAAAGTGCAGGGGGCATATCTGACAGCAGAGCTGTCAGAATATACATGTCCCTGCAATGAAGAACAGCAGAAAGTCCTAAAAGAATGAGCGAGACCACTCATAGGTGTACGCATACCCCCAGCAACATCCCCCCACGTGTACAATAGCAATAGTCAACACAAAATATATAAAGATACTTTTTTTTATGAAACAGATTAAATTTAACAATAGGTGCACAGGTTTGCCCATCGCTTAGCTATGGTTAATGAAGCTTAAATAGCAGAAGAGGATAAAAAGCAAGATATATGCAATTGAAACAGTATAGCAATAGTGTAGTGGGAAGAGCATTCGCCATACGAGCAGCCATTCTCAGTTTGAGTCCCACTGCAGCACATTCCGTTTTCCATGTCAAATCACTTTATGACCAATATTTTTAGTTGCATAACCTACTAAATAACATATATTTGTGAAAAGGAGTACTGCTTTAAATGAAGATGCGAGGTGTTAGTGTCATAATGTTGCAAAGTCCACAGATAATCACATGTGCCCCATCAGGGATACAAATGGAAGGTAAAATGTGTAATGAATGATAACTCCATACAGCTTCCAAATCCTCCACCTTCCCAAGAACCATTAGACATTACTATCTAAATTAGTGCAGTGGTAAGTGGGAGTAAGCACTAATAAGCAAGTGTAAGCACTATTAAGCAGTAGTAAGTGGGAGTAAGCATATGTGAGCACTAGTAATCAGGTTTAAGCCTGTTTACACTGGGTAAGCAATGCGCACATAGGTTAAGCAATATTGAAGCTAATTCTCTGTAAGCATATTTAATTGGAGGTTAGCATTGCTTACCCTCGTGCAAACACTTGCAAACCCATGCTTACAAGTGCTTAAAAGTGCCTTAATCACTCTGTATGCAACAGCCACTGTTCTTGCCAGAAACAAAATAAACAGCCTTTGTAGGCCTTGAACTCAGGACACTATAGTCACAGTAGTTAACCACTAAGCCATCACAGCAGTACATAAAATTGAGGTATCACCAAACAAATCTTCACTATAGTAAAATCAAACTGCACATGTGAAAGGAATCTATATACAGTCTTATGTTCTATAAACTACTACATAACATAACTATGTGAACTGGAGTACTAAAGTAAGCCCAGATGTGAGGTGTAACTGTAATAAAGTGTTGAAGTCCCCTAATAAACACAAGGACCCCATACAGTGTACGTACACATGAATCATGGTTACCAGACACATACATAACATGTAAGGAATAATAATTCAATGCCAAAAAGCAAACAGAATGCAAATTAAATATTAAGTAACTCTAAGTATTGCACAGGCCAGCTTAGTAGATGTAAGCAATGTGTTGGCCAGCTAAATCAATTTGCCCATTGGTATACCCCTTTACACAATGCCAACCTTAGGTAAGCAGGTTTGCCCATAGCTCAGCCTTTTCAAAATCGTCCAATCATAGCAAAGTGTGGTAAATTGGCCCTATTTAAACCCAACAGGTGGGAATACATCTCATAACTGGTTGTAGCTTCCCCTTGCAGGCACCATGTCTGGAATGGGAGAGGGTGTGCACTTTCAGGTGCAGCGCTGGGGCATCCAGGAGTCCGGAGTCATGGCAGGACTCCTTGTCAAAGACCATGAGCAGAGACTGCAGCAGGGCCAGTACCAGAGTTCCTAATATAAAGCGCAAGCCTGGGACCATCTCGCCCGTGACCTCACCAATGTCACTGGCATAACCTGAACTGGTGAGCAGGTCAGGCATCACTATGACAACCTGAAGTGGCAAAAATGGGATCTCTTAGATCAGTGGATCCAAGAGGCTAGGAGGAGAGGGGAGGTCCCACATGTGTGTAAGTATCACTCCACTTCCTGTTTAATAATTGCCAGCTCATGTATATTATGGATAGGTATGGCTAAATATTCCTCTTATGTCCTTCACAATGGCAAGTGAGCAGGCTGCAAACCAGGAGGCCCATGGATGTTGCTTGGAGAGGTTGCAATGCAAGGCAGGTTAGTAATACTCTTGCATGTACTGTCATAGGAAATAAATCTAAAAGTATTAGTAAGTTAATTGCCTGTATAAAACCTGTATTGTTTAAGGCAAGTACTGCATACACCAGAGAATATGGCAGGAAGATTCTCATACAGGTTGTATGTAAATAAAAGCATAATAGCCTGACAATAAAGGTCTAACTGCTGGACTGCATGTGTTTACTTTGGTATCATATGGTAATGTAGATTTCCAATCATGTAATAGTACTGTTGTATTAAGCACTGTTACCCACACTGTGCAACATAAATAAAATGTGTAGGAATGTCTGTATATGACTGGCGTAATTCCCAGAGGTCATTTAGTAAAACTGAGAGAGACATAGACAGAAAGCAGTGAAAAGCTAGATAACAAAATCCAAATAGCACATGCAACTAAGACGTGAATTGTATTTTTAGCACACACAGCCATGGTTCGAATCTTGGGAGTGGTAGTAGTCTGCATACAGAATCATACCACACAGCTGTACAGCTATGTCCAGAATGTCCGGTATAATGGCCCATATCTGCTGCCTGTCACCCTGTCCCCCTGGGAAATCAGTGGGATGATCCCAGATGTTTAGGCACAAAACAGGAAATACAACTGATTGTCACACATTTATAAGAACAAACTTGTCACACTAGCATCTCCCCAAAATGTTATGAAAGTAATAGGCCAAGTATGTGCCATCTACACCCCCATGTTGTCAATGTTATGTATGTGCATTATACTACTGTGGATTCTGGTATTTGTGTGGCAACATTCAGATAGTGCTAACAAACATTGCTCCCAAAGATCCGTCAGATACGAACACTGTGCCTAGAAATAAAAAAAATGATACCCTGTACTGGTACTGTTTACTCTGGTATTGTATGGCATTGTGAGTGTTGCAGTTGTTCTGAATAATAAGGTATCACTCATCACTGTCACCCACACTGTGCTACATAATATAACTGTCTAGGAAATCTTGTATAAGAGTGTTGTAAGTCACTAAAGGTTGAAGAGGGCAATAGTCTACATATGCCCTGTTCACCTACATGTGGTCAAGACATGGCCAGAATCTGTGCAAAAAGAGATGGACAGGTATGTGCATAACATCAACCTGGAATCTGGGAGTATGTGTAGAAACAGTTAGTGTTAACAAACAATTCCTCCACAGGTATACCAGGTAAGAAGTGTATCATAAAGTAAAACCAGTTCATGTATATAGTTGTTGACAGCCATATCACTGTCCAAACTAAGGCAATAGGGTAGTGCAGTAATACTTGTATGGTACGCATAACAGCACTGACTAGGAAAGTAATGCAAACTACAGGAATATACTAGTTGTTAATTGACATCTTTCACTCCCCCACCATATCTGCAACAATAAACTAAATACCCAAGTCAATTGGTGCGTGATGACTTCGCTATAATGTTGGGACATGTGTCCTATTGTTTGATAATTTCTGTTTCTATGCATGTGCTATGTTGAAATACTCCAACATTGGTGGCATGGTGCCATCAATGTACTTGCATGCTGCTGTAATTACCACTGTAGTCCCATATATGCATGTGTTCTGTTTGCTATGCAACTGTTTCATATCTGGTGTCTGGGTTAAAGGGAATATCTATGCATGCTGTTATACCTAATCCTGGAATGTGTTGACTATTACTAACCCACATATGTTGATAAAACATAAACACCATAGCATGTATGGGAATGCGTGTCCCAGCGGACCCACCTGTCTCACCTCAGCTGGCCGTGGCAACGGGCATCAGCACATCTGGGGCCCAACCCAGGACCTCCTCATCCATTGGTCCTGCACCACCTTCAGGTGGAACCGCCTCAGCGGATGGGGCTCACGGACAGGAACCTGTCACCCATTGCCAGGTCCAGGTCATGGTGCATAGCGAGCTCAATCAGCAGTTTGGAGATCTGCTATGCCAGCTTGAGGGCCACGTGTTGTGACTAGAGGGTCTGCCTAGGTCTTTGACTCAGCCCCCAGCACAGCCACCTTCAAGGCTGTGAAGGTGCAGTTGTGACTGCCCATGGGTGGGGACCTCAGTCCCACTGTTTCCACCAGGGGCCTCATGGGCTTCTGATTTCCCAACACCCTTCCCCATCAAGGTGTTTACCCCCAACATGTGTCATATACCACCCCTGTATGCATCTTGTTTGTCTTGTCTGTTAACCTACCCAACCTACCTCCTCAAATATACCTACTATCCCTCCCAGTATCCCACTCTCACCTGAAAAAACAAAAAAAAAGGCTATCTGTTCCTCCAAAAAATCTCGTCTCATATATAGCTGTCTATTTTGCACACGTGTCCACTGGACACATGTAATCTGGTCTAATTGGCATCACAACATATTATTGTTGTCCTCACCCCTCTCTCAGGGGTTTGATCATCCAACTCTACCTTCAAATGCAGTGTATATGTACAGCTGTTGCTGTAGAAGAAGTGGGCAGCTATGGCCCTTCCCTTCACCCTTTCTGCACATCTCAAGCTATTTTCCCTACTGTCTTTCCCTCTTTGTGCTCCTTTTTCACCATTTTCCTATCAACCCTTTTTTTCTTTTCTTTTAAAGAAAGCATGGGGGTAAGTGGGAGTAAGCACTTTTAAGCAACAGTAAGCAGGTTTAAGCTTGTTTGCATGGGGGCAAGCAATGCCTACAAAGGTTAAGCAATTGCGAACCTAAATCAGCCACCCATAGAAATGACAATAGTTGCCTGCTACATATACCCACAGAGAGGTCAAAGGATATAACACCACACAGGTTTGCATACATGGTAAACCTTTATTTATGTACTATTACAGTTGCATGTGCCATGTCATATAGCTGTTTAGACTTAGACATACATATAAACAGACTAATGCAACTATGAAACAGTTATATTAATCCAGTATTCTGGAAAGGTTTACATATGTTGGTGTCCAGGCCGAGGCCTTCAAGTAGTACAATAGTAAAGACAGATTGGGCCACAGGATAATAATCAATCAACAGTAAGTAATGCAGATGTATAGCCTCTATCTACACTCTGTACAAAATCCCTAGGAGGTAAATACCTCAGTTGATACAATGGGATGTATCTGCTACATAACAAGGCATAACTGACACCATCACAATCACACTGACAGACAGAACAGTCTGCATGGCAGGAAGCAGTAAGCCTGCATTTACCCAAGGTGAATTGTATGGTAATGTACATCCAGATACCTTAAGGCAGCTTACCCCTGATACCCCCACATGTTGTAACAGCCTAGGTTAGTTATGGTGCACCCCCCATAGACTGACATACAAGGCCATATACCACTGTTACATACACTGGCCTCTGGAGTTCATAGGTGCACATATGTATTATGTAGATGAAACCCACACATATATGGACCCAACCCCACAATATGTGTGGGGGGCCACAACAGCAGTGGACTGATGGCAGGCATGGCAGCATGACATATTCACAGCCCACTACATAACAACCCCTGACAGCATGATATATGGACAAAGCCTGGTATGTAGGTGGAGGACAGAGGCTGGAACACAGGCCTATATGTGAAATACTGTTTTCATACACTTAGCAAGTTACTGGTGTTACAGGATAGTCTGCAACATGCCCTTAGTCAGAAATATGAAGTTAGAAACAAAAATGGATGTAGCCATGTACTGATAGCATTCAACACACAAACTGCCAGTGATATATCTGGCATAAGACCTGTGTGTTGGACAGACAAAACATAATAGGCACACCTCTGGCCATCAAGTGGATAGGCCCACAGTTGAGAGCTATGCAGACAGACTGCATTCCATGTTAAACTAGTATGTACACACAAACCCTGTAACACTGGTGCTATACAATGCATACACTACTCACACTCTGTCTGTAGTTCTGGAACCTCATACAAATATGTAGCTGGCCTGAGTGTGCAAGTTATCTTGTAAGAGGTATTGCTACCTGCTGTCTGTAACACTGCTGCCCACACACAGGAAGGATGTCCACCATACAGGAAAGGTAAAGGGACCACGCCCGCATGATGTAGGGATTTATAGAACTGGGTTGCCATAAAAGTGATAACTGGAAGTACAACACAGCATGCTGCATGCAGGTAGCAAGTGGAGGACACTGATTAGTGCAGAGGCCATCACCTGATCATGTGCATCACCTACAAAAGCCATGCTGCAATCTATTCCAAGCAGCTTGATCCATTTACTGGAGGGAGACCAAGCTAGAGAGAGTGAGTGAAATGCAAAAAAAAAAAAAAAAAAAACATCCATCCAGCAAACTATCCAGAAGAGACATCATTCCCACAACAGGTATGTGAAGTATATATGCATGTAATTGACTGTAGTAACTAGTCCATAATAATGGGATAGATGATGTGGAATGATTTATATATGCCATCAGGTGCTGTTGTTGTAATGATGTTCAGCTGAACAACTGCTAAGGACAATAGAGTCTGTCCATGTGGGTAGTGGGCCATACCTATCAACTGTGCAGAGCAGCATCAACTGATAAGATGTAAGCCATCATAATGTCTGTTGTGTAATGGGAAGCATGTATATTACTGTGGCCAATAGCTGGTGGTGGAAGTAATGCCATAATGATGGACACATGGTTCCACAGCCCACCACTTTTAGGATACTCAGGTTAACCTGTATTGTAGCATGCTGGAATGCCATAGGTGTGTAATAGGGTTACCTGCAATCTGGCCCTACATATACCCCCTTAATGTTAGGCTGTGTCCATATGTGGCACCTGTCTGTGTTGTAGCAAGGCAGAACAGTGCAGCTATGCAGGAAGGTGTTGTGAGATTGTGGACCCGATGGCTGAACGTACCCCATATATAGGTATGTATATGTGCACATATATATCTATATATATATCTATATATATATATATATATATATATATCTATATATATCTATCCATATCTACATGTATGTCCACAAATATCCAGATACCCATATGTAGACATATTTATAAACATATATACATCATATATATCTACACATATATAGATATATACCTATATGCACATGTCTACATATATACAAACACACACACACACACACACACACACACACATATGTATGTAAATACATGTCCCCTATATTACCACCACAGTGCTGCATGCTATGTGTGAGGGAACAGCACACATAGCAATACACACAGATATATATACAGCTGTCAGTGTGTGCAACATGGATGGGTATCTCACATGTGAACCCCTTGTTGGGACCACATTGCCCTTTTCTGTGAAGTAGGAATGAGAATATGGGGAAGTATAGCAGGTATACTTCTGGAGGTGGTCTGGGTTGGTGTATATAGAGGAAAACCTACAGGGGTGGTATGTGACACATGTTGTGGGTAAACACCCTGGATGGTGTGTGTGGTCTGTGATGTGGAAGCCCCATGGGCCCCAATATGGTCACAATGGGAACAAGCTTCCCACCCACTACTACTCACAACAGCAGTCCATGTCCTGAAGGTGCCTAGCCTGGAGGCTGAACAGGAAGAGCATGTGGACCCTGTGAATGTGTACTGGGTGCCTCAAGGTGATGTAGCACATCCCACATGTGTCTGAGGAGCCCGCTATGGAAAAGACCCTGGACCTGACCTTGGGGGGCAAGATCATGTCTGTGTGTGCCTCCGGGGGGGAAGGGACATCCCCTGAGTTGGTTCCACCTGAAGGTACTGCTGGGCCAGTACATGAGGAGGCCCCAGGGTGGGTCCCACATGTGATGTGGCCTGGTAACATGGGAAGATGAGTTTGGAGAGGTGGTTCTGCTGGGAAATATTCCCTAAGCATGCTATTGTGTCACTGTTATAGAACATATGTGGGTAGTAATAGCCTACACAATCCTGGAACATGTCCGACAGCATGCATAGATATCCCCAATAACACAGACTGTCAGATGTGCAGCAATCACATAGGAAGCATACCACATGCATATATGGAATCATAGTGGCCCTGACAATGGCATGCAGGTGAATAGTCTGTAACAGGCCAGCAATTATAGTGTCCACACAGGGAACATGGCTACAAACACATAACACAAAGTGTGGTACAATACAATATCTGTCCCACTGGTAGGTAAGCTGTAGCCATACCTATTGAGTTGTGTGTACAGTTTGTTGTTGCTGATATGGTGGGGGGGTGACAGAGATGTGTATTAAGAACTGTGGTAACCTTGCTATATGAGTTTCTCAGACCTGTTTCCATCTTTATGTCTTTCAGGTAAGATGTCACATGGACGGCTCCCAGCTTACTCAGCTGCTGAGAATGACATAGTGATAAACCACCTAATCCAGCACTACCCAGTCCTGTTTGGCCAGGCTGCCCATGAGCAGCAGGAGCAGACCGTACTGTGGAACAACCTAGTCCACAGGGTCAATCATGCTGGACTGCACAACTGCAGTTATGAGCAGGTCCGAGATTATTGTTCTGACCTGCTTCACAATGCCCGTCAAAGTGCTGCTGCAGTCTGTGGGGATCACCTCACAACAGGGGGGGGGCATGCCATCCATCCCCCTGACACATGTTGAGGAGCTCCTCGCCAGCCTCATGGCACCTGCCCGTCCGCATAGCCAACAACTGCCAGACACCATTGTAGAGGTGGGTGCTACCCACACACCGGCTGAGGACCGTGCAGGTAAGGCCACAGGGCACATCAGTAGACCACTGTTGCGTATGCATCTGCAGCTGTACAGGTAGAACATGCATATCTGACATATTATAGATATAGTTTGTTGCTGCATAGTAGTGATAAACAGATGTGCATACATGGTAGTATTGTGGACATGTTGTACTGTAAAGCTGCACCCATCCTATAGCAATGCCAAAGGTGTGGCCACTGACTTCACATCTCTCACCCTCTTATGCAGGTCCCTCCGGTATACCACCAAGGCAGCAGCCTGTAGCCGGTGAGTATGGTTCATGTTGATGCTTGACAATACACCGGGCATGTAATGGCTATGATATATTCCATGCACACATCTAACACACCTACCCAGAATGCATGTTGCACATGTGCATGTATTGTTGCTATTAAATGTACAGCATCACAGTGGTGACCATGATGGGGTATTTGAAGTGTATGTCAGACACCTGCAAGATAACTAGCATCCTGTCATTGTGGAATGTGTCCACAGGGAGTAACATAATGGTGGGAGACATGGCCTACAGTAGGGGCATGTGTGAAACATCGCCCATATACAGTGCAACAAGCGTGTATATACCAGTAGTACAATGGCAACTGTTACAGAGTTACACTATGACATAACGTATTACTGTGGTCCACATTATCAGCTGGGACTAGGCTGTAATATGTGGAGTGCAGTGAATGGGACACTGCAAACTGACACACATGTGTAGGCCTTACTTGTCAAGCATCTGCAAAAAGGCTGAAGGTGGGGAGGGGCTGTCAGCATGACATACCAATGTACTGCAGCAGGGATCCTAATGATGCTAAGAATGGATGTATCTGCACACAGTCTGGTTCAGGAACTGTGGCAGATATAACCCTACCCCCACAGCAATAGTGACGGCAGTGTGTGAACACCAAGGGATGTACAACTGAGTAGACCTTGTAATCATGCAGATTAGGGGGACATGTTTAGGGCAGACTGAACATACACTGGCAAAAGCAAATGGCCCATGCTAGTATAACCATGCCAGGAGAAGTGACTGCTGTAGTACACATAATAGGTGCAGCAAACCATCATGATAAGGGTGTGCATTCATATGCACACATGGAGTGTATGCATCGTGGTCAGCATCTGCACACCTAGCACATTCCATAGACACTGCATGTGAATGTACAGGACATATGTCACATATTGGGTTCATGTACTGTTAACATATGCTGTGATGTGGTCCCATCGCAGATCAAGGAAGGGTGTGTCATATCAATAAAGGTGTGTACACTCCCCATAGCCATGGGATGCTCTGATGGTTGTCAGTGTAATAGTATTGGATTGGTCATACATGGTCCGCTGATGTTGAGATCTGTAAAGCAGACATCAGGCATTCACAAATGACATCTGTCCACATATCATCCCAGGTATGTATTGCTGAAAAACATAGGGGCTGTGAGCATTAGAGCTGACATAACTGACACAGTACTATACATTCAGCAGTGGGTTGTACACCTGTGAGGTTTGTTGCACAGTACATGGCAGGGTGCAGAACAGGTGCACAGCAATACTGTGTAAATGGGTGCAGTGGTACCCAGGGGAAGGGGCATCACCTATTAACACAGCACATGCATCACACACATGTATACTGTTGCTAGCATGGATTGATTATAGCTGCACTGCATGCTGTTGTGTACCAGATGTTATGCATTTTGACAGATGGGTAATAGGAGGACTGTGTGTACTATCATTGTGCAACCTCACATGTATGTGTGTGTGTGTGTGTGTGTGTGTGTGTGTGTGTGTGTGTGTGTGTGTGTGTGTGTGTGTGTGTGTGTGTGTGTGTCTCAGTGGGTGGTTATTTTGTCTGTAGGGTCACTCTGGTGAAGTGGAGGGAGGGTGATGCATGTAGGATGCATGTGTGCATGTGTGTGTGTTTGTGTGGGTGTCCATGTATGCACATGTGTGATTGTGGGGTTGTTCATACAGCAGTACTTCCCTTTGGGATCGTGCAGTACATGGACATGGACTGACACATGACACACCAGGAATACTTGTCATGTATGTAATCACAGGACAGCTGATTGAATAATAAGGTCTGTAGAATGGAACATAAATTAGGAGGGAAGGTAGACACCAGGTATACCCTTAATATCGCATTCAGCAGAGAGGTGACTGACAACCAACATATGCAGCACTACAGATGCATTGGGGAATTACTAGACAACACCAGGGAGTGTATCCATATATTACAATTGTCACATGATAGGTTGATTGAGCAGCATATCTGGCATGTACTGAGCAATACTTACACATAATACTCCATTGCATGATATTATGGAGTGAACATAGTAGCCCGTCACATATAGAGGGCATGCTCATGATGTCCGGACATACACAGGGTGAACACTGAATGACAGCAGTGAGGCCATGTAAAACCACTCCCCTCAAGTAAGGGAGGTAATGGAGTAACAGGTCTTGTGTTGTGATCACTTGTCAGAATGATACATTAATGAGTGTGTGTTACCAAGTGTGATGCAGGATGGAGAACGCATGGGAATAAAGAAGGGACTGTCTGTAAAGTCACGGACAGGTAAGTATTAAGGTGATGTGTGTGTGTGTGTGTGTGTGTGTGTGTGTGTGTGTGTGTGTGTGTGTGTGTGTGTGTGTGTGTGTGTGTGTGTGTGTATGTGTGTACTGTTATGCAATGCTGTATAGGTCTTAAAGTGCATTTGTTGTTTTCCTCCACAGGTGGCAAGTTGGGTCAGGGCCCCACCTGCATGTAATCTGATGTTGGTGTCCATACAGACACAGAAGATGATGATAGTACTGTTGAGGCACAGGTGGGGTTGTCAGGGGCCAAAACAGCACCATCATTTGACATCCCCCTTTTAGCCACCCCAACCCTGCACACAGTTTCAGTGCCTATACATACTCCAACACCAGTGGCCATAATGGAGGGACAGCTGGCGTTTGGTGGCAGTACACAGGAGAGTGTGTTTACCATGCCTACTGTGTCTGGTCACAGCAGGCATAGCTGGATGTCCGGCAGGGCAGCACATAGGCAGATGTCCCAGGGTGCTCGTTGTAGGGCCGCTGGTCATCATGCCCCTGGCAGACGCGCCACAACTGGTACCACCAGGCGCATGTTTCAGGCTGTCATGGCAGCGCAGGTACATATGGAATGTTACACCAGACAGGGCCTGAGGCTGCAGAGGGCTGCTCTTACATCTGCAGGTGACAACTTCCGTGAACTGTCTGGTGCCATCCATGCTTATACCGAGCTCATGGATAGATGGTCTGGTGAGATGATGGCCCTCATTGACTGTAGTTTGTCCGTGCTTGAATGTGTGATGGGAGTGCAGCGACAGCCGCATGGAAGTAGGCCAGCAACGCCAACAGCTGGCAGTCAATGTGGACGAGCTAGGACACCAAGGGGCTCCCATAGTGGCAGTACCAGCCCCAGTACTGCAGGTGGGTACTCTCCACACCACACCACAGCAGGCCACGAGTAAGTGGTCCTGGCCAGTCCCAGGAGGGACCTGTTTTCAGCGAACATCTGTCATCATCAGTGGAGAATAGCACATCGAGGCCTGTACCTGGACATGCCCATGGATCCCCTGGCAGGCAAAGTTCATGTGTCTATGGCCGGAGGCAGTGAACTGCACACCCTGCCAGGTATGGTCAGCAGCTGTCCATAAACACCTGTGTAGGGCAGCCACATGGCACAAAGTTGTTCATGCATACCCACACACTATACAAACACACCTAGGGCAACCCCATACCTACACACACCACATTACCACACCCAGTTCTTCTCATTACACCTCTCACCCACACACATGGTGTCAAATGTATGGCCCACCCTCGGCCTCTGGCAAAACAGCAACACACCCTGTGCATATGATGATACCTGTGCCACATCCCTGACATACATAACATCGATGCAGAGACAGGCTAATATGGTTCTGATGCACATGGTGATTGTACTACAGTGTACCAAAGTACTGAAGTGTAACATGTTGTCAGGAGTAAAGTTTAATGCATACATGTCAGGTTGTGTAGCCATCCAGAAATGATGCATCATAGCTATTAGTAACACTGGCTGATTGTAGTCTCCATAATTTTATCCATTTGTGTTGTAGGTGTACATGTGTCAGCATGAGGATGGTCTGCAGTCATATTCCACAATGGGGTATGGGACTTTGGTGACACTATGGCTGTGACATATCTGGGGTATAGTTGAATACATGTCACAGGTTTGTATAACAGTTATTGCCTGTGCCACATGGACAGGTGACCCACTGGGACGTATATAATCTGCAACCTGATGTAGACCCATCCACATACACACACACTCTTACTTGGCAACACTGGGACTAGACCCCTACCTAGGTATGTAGTGCTACTGAAGTGTGTGGCTTTCATTGTAAACACCACACAGCATTTAGGGTGAGGTGTGTTCCAGGTTACATGTTACACGCAGTACATCCCCAGACACGTACAGTATGCTAATGGGGGATGTAATGGGTGTAAATGGACAATACATAGTGTACATACCTTTATATACATATTAACAGACACATAACAGGCAAACACACATCCGAGAGACCTGGGCCTGTCACTGCTAACTAACTTGACCGTGAGTCCAATGTGTTACAGGTAGGCTGCACACAGCACATGCATAACTGGGCTGGATTGTGGTATCAGTTACCTGTATGGTTGATGGTAACAGTGGTAACCATAAAGTGGTACATGGGACATATATAGGGTGTACCTTGGTGTAATGATAGTATACACAGCACCCACATCCCCCAGTGGATATTGAACTCCCTGAAATCCATGATGACACTCTGACATACCCACCATCACACATTGCCCATGACTGCGATACAGCCCATTGTATATCCCAACAGTGGTACTATAGGGATATGCATCTAATGCACATGCCACAGGCATAGTAGGGTGTTGCATTGTCATGTGTCACCTATGGGCAGCAACAACACTATCTGTACTACTGTGTGGCAATGGGTGGCAAAATAGGAGTATGTGGCTTCAGAATGCTGTACCCTACAGATATACAGACATGCACACATACACACACTTGGCAGAACTCCATGGGTATCCCATGCCTATTGACCCATTTGTACAACACTGCTGTGCTGGTACTGTAAGGTTCGTGTAGCCAGTATGGAGAGGAGCATAACAGGGTACATGTAATGTCCTATAAAGCAGCAGCCACAACTGAATATGCCAATGGGTGTTGCTGTGGTTGTGAAGGACCCTCATGGAATTCCAAGTACAGGTGTGCTAACACAACGACACTGCTGTACTCAGTAATGAACACGTACACGTGTCAGTATTGGGGTGCATCGTTGCAGGTGGTCATAGCTGTGTACCTAGCTATTGTCCATGGAGAGATGGGTAGTGTAGGGGATGGGTGTACAGTGGTATTCTGCCACCTGCCATGTGGCAGCAGGCAATCTATTGACAGACACCACCGTGGTAACCCTCAGGGTGAGAGTGACATGCAGCAGCCAATCCTCTGGGTGCCTCCTGCACATGGCCACTGAGGTGATAAAGTTGACATGTATGCAACATGTATTACAACACATGGTTAGTGTCTGTGATGGAGACCTGTACCCAAACATGTTCTGTTGACTGTGGTAGTGTAGTGGAGGTACCCATGGCATGTGGTACATACAGGGTGTTGTCTCCTATATATGCCAGTTCTTCCACAGCTGGGCAGACATGTAAGTGTCAGTCAAGCATAGTTTGCCTGTACATATCCCATATATATATATATATATATATATATATATATATATATGTACATAAACATATCCATATATGTATGTTGATATGTATATGTGTATATATCTATATAGATATATGGATAATTATATATACATATATGTTCACCATATGCCCAGAACATGGAGTGGAGTCCTACCTCAGCCCCAATAGTCGCAACCTCATAGGGCAATGGGATGTCAGGTATGTATTGCAAGTATATATGTAGACTGTTGCTACTGTAATAGGGGTTGACTTAACAGATATGTTGTGTGTGGGAGGTCACATCTGCTTTTAACATGTGTACCATTGGCTACTGACAGACATCCTAAGGACATCATAGTACAGTACCACTGCTAGCACAGTAATGATCCTGTGGACTACAGCAGAGATATGGCCAATAAATGTGGACAGCCTGACACATTCTGGTCAGTCCAGAGGTATACACAGAACCCCTTAGTGCAAGATATGTGGACCAAGCCTGACAATGTGGATGTTAGCCATGTGGATGGGTATATCACGTAAATACTGGAATACATTTTCCCCCATTCACACAATTCTGTCTGTCCTGACACATAATAACCGCTGGTGCAGAGGTCACATGGTCACAAACTACCCACTAGTTAGTGACATACATCTGTACAGCATCCCACTGCTTTGTCAGGAATACATGACAGTTATGATGGCCTGGCAGCAGTACATCTGGCAAATATCTGGATATAACATCACACTGGGTAAGTACACTAAGTTGCTAGGCATGTAACAAAGCACTGTGCAGGCTACAGGCAGACTGCCACAATGCTGGCCTACATTTCTTATGGGGGAATACACATGTACCTGCAAATATAGCGGGCTGTACAGGCATGTCATAGCACAGAGTAAAAGACATCTGTGTGAAAGTGCATAACCACAACCAATTTGAAAACAGCCACAGCCACATATGGTAAGCTAGCTTAATATTACAGTATATGGACTGCCTGATCAAAACCATCCTCATATGTGCCACTCACACACTAACCCTACATATACTGGGCCACTACACAGTATGGGCCGATGCCTGTCTGTGGTATGGACATGTGTGTGTTTGGCCCTACAAACATGGAAGCCGATAGGGTACCATACACTGGAGCAGCATGTAAAATCAGATAGAACAGAACCAAGAACATTGACATCTACCACAGTCTGCACACAGGCCAAGGTACATATTCACAATACACACATTGTCGACAATCACTATAAGTACACCGACCTCAGTACTGTATACACAACCACAGAATGCCTAGGTTATTTCCTCAAATATAACCCATACTATACATAACATGTGTAGCAGTCTGATATCTCACTGGCTTATCAGATATGATGTCAGTAAATAATGTTGTACAGAACATATGCACCTCTTACTGCATGACATATGTACAAAGGTTGAGAGTTTTTGCTGGATGCACAAACACAGGGCCAATATTGATATGTTGCTGTGATAACCTCATACATTTACTGTTGTAACAGGGTTTGTTGTGACATATGTTCTATGAGGGATATGAAGTCAGTAACTCTCATGACTGTCACCATGTACTGACTGCAATCCTCACACTATGCTTCTGCAGTTCTCAGATAGGTGCTCTGTGAGTAACACAAGAAACAAAAGGCACCACACACTGACCAGTCTGCAAATAAGGATGGGGGTTTCCTCAAAAACATAGCACTGTCATGACAGGTATTAAAACATGTAGAGCAGCCATATCCACACAGACCCTGTTGAACCAACATCACTCCAAATGCAGAACAGCAACACTTATATTCTGTAGTCATGTCAGGCACACCCCCCTCCTGTGTGTTGGCCTGTTTCAACAGTGTATGTTGTTAGAGGTAAATCCCAAATCCATCTGTGATGCTGTTTGCCAAACACCACATCTAGGTCATGCTCACAGTGAATGAAAAGGCCCAACACCAACATGATGTTCCTAGATATTGGAGTGTGTTTCCATGCAATTGGCTAAGGGAATGTTACCACAGCTATTCCACATGCAATCAGCTAGAGGAGGGCTGCAATTCGTGCAGAGGCCATCAGCTGATCATGAGCATCACTTACAAAACACATGCTGCTGCCTAAGCAAAGCAGGTGTAGTTCTTCACATCCATCAGAGAGGGAGTGAGAGAGACAGAGACAAAGTAAGTCAGAGAGGGGGTGGGAGAGTGAAACCTAAACATGTTTGCGTCACACACCTACCAGTACAGAGTTTCAACCCCCTGAATGACTATGTATTGCTATCACGTCTATGCAGTTATTGCATGTGGCACATAGCTTACACATTAAGGAGCTGTCCAAACGTATATGTGATGGTGAGTGACATCTGCAACAGTGATATTGTAGCAATATGGTAGGTGTAGTACACATGCCTGTCCACATGAACAGGTGTCAGCGTCAACACAGCCACACTCTCTCAGGGACTCACACACATTGACACACTTGACAGGGTCAGGAATACACTTCCTAACTAGTTAGTTTGCCACAATACAGTACTGTGCAGGTATCACATGCACCACAGTGGTTATCCGGAGGTTATATGGGCAAAGGGTATGTGAAGGTGTCTGACATCAGACAGCATGCTTCGGTATGTCAATGGGGGTTGTAGTGAGATTGAATGTGGTCAAAAGCATCATACACCACACACACAGAGACAGGGTGCCAGTACTGGCATGCATGCATGCATTGCTTTATGGGTGTGTAGCGGTTGACTGTGGCAGAAGGCTATACAAGGCTAGGTGAAGGGTATTACTTGGCATCAGACCACATGACAATGGTCTGCAGTGTGGCTCAGGGGTGTAGTGTCTAGATTGGCCCACACAGGTGGGTATTGTATTCACCATCCAGTCACCTGGGTAAATATTGTGTGTGGCCATTGCTTTGCAATGCTTGCCATGTATATGTTCTTTAGTCTATGACATGGACACTGGGATGTGCACACGTCCCACACACATGTAAAGTGACATGTGGAACTGTACCTGGGGTGTCTGGCCCATGTTGTGTACACAGATTGTTATCATCAGATGTGCCTGTTCTGGCCTCATGTGCCGGGAACTGGTAATGTATAGTAGGTTGACCCTGCGCCTACACTGATAGCATAATACAGGTATTCCCTGGTGTCAGTGGCATCTGTCCATACAGGGCATGTGTTTAAGGCATGGTATGTCCTTTGTAGGTCACTTTTGATGGCACCACAGGTGTTGCAGGTGTCCATGGGGAACATAGTGAAGGCACACTGTCTGCATGTACATGCCTATTGTACTGATGGACAGGGTGCCATACCCTCTGTAGTCCACTGCAATCACACCATGGTTACTATCTGTGGGCAATATGCAGGGTACTACCAACATAGCGGTTGTACTTTGTTCACCAGGCCTTAATGTCACATGTAGGGGCATGGATTTCCACCCCAGCCTCTAGGCTATTTCACATCTGTTATCTATGTAAGGTGGACATTGTGACATATAATAGGGCCACCATATAAGAAATGTGCAAAACCCACTCACGCCACAATAAGTCCAGTTGTTACACACTCCCAGCCACCTACACACAAGATACGAATGAACAACACAGACATCTGGGATTAGAGCTCCTACCAAACTAGTTTATTACACTACAGCATTACACAGTTATGGGACACACCATGGAGACTACTGGAGTACTCCTTCCCCAAAGGTGTATTTCACTGGGTATGACATCAGCAGGCTTGCCAAAGGAGGTCATTGGAGGTTGCAGTGAGTGTGAATGGCCTCAAAAGCATTGCCCCCTACACAGACAAAGAAGCACACACAAACCTCCACACTTGCCATATGTGGGAATTGAACCCCTACCAAGTTACTATATCACACTACAGCATTCCGCTGTTATAGGACACACCACAGAGATTACTGGGTTGCTCTTTTCCCAAAGGTGTATTTCACAGTGAATGATAGCAGGCTTGCCAAAGTAGGGCATTTGAACTGTAGTGAGTGTGACTAGCCTAAAAAGCATTGCTCCCTATACAGACAAAGAAACACACACACACAAACATCCATACTTGCCATGTGTGGGAATAGAGCCCCTACCAAAGAATTATATCACACTACAGTATTACGCTGTTATAGGATGCACCACAGAGATTACTGGACTATGTTTTTCCCAAAGGTGTATTTCACAGTGAATGACATCAGTAGTCTTGCCAAAGTAGGGCATTTGAATTGTAATGAGTGTGACTAGCCTAAAATGCATTGCCCCCTACACAGACACACACACATTTACCATGTCTCAGATTAGAATTCCTACTCAACTAGTTTACCATACTACAACATTACACAGTTGTAGGATGCACCACAGAGATTACTAAGATACTCCTTTCCCAAAGGTGTATTTCACAGTGAATGATATCGGCAGCTTTGCCAAAATAGGGCATTTGAATTGTAGTGAGTGTGATTAGCCGAAAAAACATTGCTCCCTTCACAGACAAATACACACACAGTTGCCATGTCTGGGATTAGACCTCCTACATAACTAGTGTATCACACTACAGTATTACACAGTTATAGGATTCACCACAGAGATTACTGGGTTACTTTTTTCACAAAGGTGTATTTCACAGTGAATGACATCAGCAGGCTTGCCAAAGTAGGGCAATTGAATTGTAGTGAGTGTGACTAGCCTAAAAAGCATTGCCCCCCTACACAGACAGAAACACACTGTTGCCATGTCTGGGATTAGAACTCCTTCCTAGAATAGTTTATCACACTACAGCATTACACAGTTGGAGGACACACCACAGAAATTACTGAGCTACTCCTTTCCAAATGGTGCATTTCAAAGTGGATGACATCAGCAGGCTTGTCATAGTAGGGCTATGGGGAGGGCAGTGTGTGTACATGGGCCATAACCTATTCATCTAGAGGTAGACACACCACACACAGGAACATGCAGGTTTATATTCTACAGGTACGTGTATACAATTGCTAGATGACTACTACCTTGTACAGTCATGTTGCACAGCTAGCACTTGTACCACAGAGTCTGTAATGCTGATGGATACCAGTGTCCAATTTCTATAGTGAGTGACATTTACACCTGTGGTTGTAGCCATTTGGCTGTGTGCTGGGTGGGACAGGCCTCATGATGGAAGGCTCTATGTCACTCTCTTCCACACATCTATGTATGTCTACTTTTGGCATTTTATAGTGTGTTGCCCTTGGATATATGTCTGTATTCCTATCCAATGTGTGTGCAAAGCATGACTGGTGCATACTGAGGAGTGTATGCACTAACATCTGCAACTGTCAGATATGTATTGTCCACTGTTGTTGGCAGGCATGGGCTTCATTTGTTTTTAAGTGTGTAAGCATGCCTTGTATGACCTTTCAGTATGTTGTTGTCTGATATTGCCTTTATTACTCTGTGTATGAGCATGCCCAGTATGCCCTTCTGTACTGAATGTGTGGATCCATTCCAGGTAGTTTGTACTCCAGTGCAGACCTTTGTGTTCTATACCTATGGGTAGCAAACTGTTTCTGCAGGATCTATAGATCAGTTGGCAATATGGGTTCAATATGTGCAAGGGATAGTGTGTACTGTAGGTGATTGTGTCTGTGCTGCTTCTGCTACATGGTACTGGTGTTAGCAGAGATATTCAGACATGTGTACTGTTATGCACTGTGATGTTTTATGTCCTCAAGTACTGTCAGGTGGACATTCTTGCTCACAGTGATGTCCTGGGGAACACAGGGTGAATGCAGCTGTGTCCAGTATTGTGGGCAAATGCCTACATATTCATGGAAAGTTATGCCATTCAGGAGGGGGAACTGCAGACACTTGCTGCTGGGTCTGTGTATCCAGTTCAGCACCTCGGTACAGTGCTGGCAAAGGATCCCATACTTGTACATCCATTGACATGACAGTATGGCCTTATCTTGCTGTGGTGATACCTCACAGCTGTACAGATTCACACAGGTTACCCAAAGGCAGGGGTCATAAGTCAGGACATTACCCTTATTGTGGTGTATGGGAAGGTTTGTAGCCATCAATTTTTGTGTTTGCAGCCAGGGATAGTATCTGCACATGGCTGTGTGTCGGACCTTGCACATTCCATGCTGCCCATCCTCCCACCCACCCCCTATTATTCTATCCTTTTCCATACATTGTGCATACATTCTCTGATACTTTCCCTAAAGTTATCACCTCATCACAGCTGTGTTTTGGTATTGGTCCACAGTTTATGCAGTGGGACATGGTAGACATGTTTCTGTGGTTTGTCCACATGGCCTTGCATATGGCTTATGTGGAGTGTGTTATGTTGTTATTTGGGTGTCCATGACATAAAATACATTGGCAGTATTGGTGAGACACAGGCCTTTGGCAGAGACCTGTAGGCCATTTGGTGGTGATGCAGGCCAGCTGTAACAGGCTGTTGCATTCTGGCAGTCCTACAGTCCCAAACTGCCATACAGTATATTCCCCTGGGGTGACAGAGTAGGTATGCTAGGTGTTCATGCCAATACTTTCTTTCAGTATTGATCAGGTGGCAGGGTGGTACTTACAGCTAGGGACATACTTGCATGGGACACCTGCACTGCATGCTGCATTCTTTTGCTATTGCCATACACTGGTGGGGGTCATATTGTACCCATTCCCAACAGCAGGGATACGACCAGAGAGGTACCTGTGGGTGGTGTTTGGGTGAGCTGGGTGCATGTGTGCTATGGACACTACTTGCATCTGACAGATATGTATGGGGCATTCCAGTTATGCTGGCTTGAGCAGGGACATGAGCTGTTTCCCAATACATCAGTCCTATCACCTTTGTGATCTGCAAGTGTTCAGCCAAATGACATTGGTGTTCCCTACTACAGGCTCAGATAATGTGATGCATACCTGTATGTACAATTCCAGGGGTCTGTCCATTACACGGTTACACATTATATACTGTATGTCTGAGGTACTTTTCCATGTGTACTGCTTGTATATCTAGCCCAACAGTCATGCCATGTCTATCTTTCAGATGTTGACACATATTACCACCATACATTTGCAATGGCTTACTGCTAGCATGTGTTATACTGGGGGGAATTGTCTTTGGCACTGCAGTTGTGTCACCGGCAGTAGTGGGCAATGGCCACCAGGTCAAACCTCAACATGCATACATACTGACCACTCTCACACAATATGAAACACACACCAACCTAACACACACATACCTGCATATTGTACATGCTACAATCTATCTTGCTACCTTGGCCACCTCTAGTCATTTGTGCTCTACTGGTATTATACCTACACATACATGTTACTACATGTCTACATCAGATTGGGGGGGCATACCTGACGTTACTACATTTCTACATAGGATTGGGGGCACACCTGACTGTTACTATATGTCTACATGGGATTTGGGGGGGCACACCTGACTGTTACTACATTGCTACATAGGCTTGGGGGGCACACCTGACTATTTCTAACATTTCTACATAGAATTGGGGGGCACACTTGACTGTTTCTACATGTCTACATAGGATTGGGGGGGCACACCTGACTGTTTCTAACATTTCTACATAGGATTGGGGGGCACACCTGACTGTTTCTACATGTCTACATAGGATTGGGGGGGCACACCTAACTGTTTCTAACATTTCTACATAGGATTGGGGGCACACCTGACACTTGTACACATTTGCTATGACTGTACTGGTATGTTGGGTACTCCATTTCATTCTGTTTTCTAACCTATCATGCTGACTAGAGACATATCAGTGTACTGCAGGTGTTAGGTTTGATTGACCTACATATTAGTTTCTGCCTTACCTACTCTTCAGAACTAACATCCCACTGTCTGACCTGATGTAGTCTATCTGTGTAGGTCTGGGGGGATTACCCATATACATCATTCAGAGGCCTTAGCACAGCCTTTGTTTGTATTCAGCTACACCTGTCCTGCTGGCTAAGACTGTTGTTGGGTATGTGAACCTCCCTGACTGGCATATGTGTGTCACATGGACACATGTGGCCCACCACATTTCCTGCATTGGGTTTTGTCATCATGTGTAGTACTGGTTACTATGGTGACACCAGTATTTGTTACAGATCTCATGCTGCCACTATAGGTGTCTACTATCTGCTGGCATCCCATTCAGCCACCCATTTCCCTTGCATGTTCACATCCATACAATAGATACTGGTAACAACACATACTACTCCATTCAGCAATTGGTAAGGAGAGTGATGTACCTTGTGGGTGTGCCAGTACTGAGGATGGTGCTGGAGGGCTGCCTATGTCGGATGCACATAGTACGCTCTGTATACATTGGTTGAGCACAGGTAGTGTCATGTTTGGCATCCCTTTTACTGCATGTGTGAGTCAGAGAGAGGTGTCATTCCTTGGGTCCCTCCTGTGTCAGTGTATGTGCTATGCGTTGCCTCTTTGCCAAGGCCAGGGCATACTGAGCACACCTCCTTCTGCCTACTGGGGCAGGGTCAGGTTGTTCCTCCTCCAAGTCACTCTGTGCCTGTGCAGGCCTTGGCAATGGTGGGGGGCTGTGTGGCCCTGCCCCATGCTGTTCCTGCTGCAGCTTTTTCTGCAAGATCATATTGTGTAGCATGGCACATACAATGACAATTTGAGTACATGTAGCTGGGGAGTACTGCAAGGCTCCACCGGATGTGTCCAGGCACTGGAACCGTGACTTGAACATCCCAAACACATGCTCTATTACAGCTCTGGTCTGTGCATATGCCTCATTATGGAGTTCTTGTTCAGGTGAGTGTGCATTTCTGATGGGTGTCATCAGCCACGGCTCCAGTGCGTAACCAGCATCCCCCACTAAGTGACCAAAAGGTATGCCCCCATTGGCAAATCTCTGGTACAGCTGTGTCAGATGCCAGATGCGGGAATCGTGATAGCTTCCAGGGCAGCCAATACACACATTCATTATTATGCCCTGGGCATCGCACATGACCTGGCAGTTAGAGGGGAAGCCTTTGCAGTTGGTGTAGATCCTACCCCGCTCACCAGGTGGTGATTTTTTGCATATGTGCATGCAGTCTATAGCACCCACTACCTCAGGGTATTCTGCTATTTGGTGGAAGAGATGCATATTGCTGGCCAACGCCTCACAGGTGTTGGGGAAATATAAGTGCTCACCACTGGTGGAGTACCCTGGATGCTGATGCCTGTGAGACCCCCATGATATCCCCAGTTGGCATTTGGAAGGTACCCGTAGCAAGTATTCTTAGGCCTACACATACCTTAGTATCCACTGGGATGGGTTCCCCTCTGTTAGTTCTGTGTGTGAGGCGTGGCTGGCACAGCTCATTTTGCTGTAGGAGTTCCTTGTCCACCCTATAGCACTCCACTATCTCCAGCTCATGTAGCCGCTGTTAGGATACCCTGGGTCTGTACACTCTTCTCCTTCTCCTCACTGTGGGTTGGTTGACAGCATTCTCATCCTCACCACCCTCAGCCTCTTCCACATGTTGTTGTATGATAGGGATAGCAGCCCCTATCATTTTGTTGCTTTTGTTTGTTAACAATTCCCCACTTGTATACATCAGTGGTGTAGACTATGTGGAAAAAAACAGAGGGAAAGGTGTTTGCATAGTTTATTGCAGTGTTTTAAGCTGGTCTGCTGCCTGTGTAATTGGCTGATTCTGATACATTTCACCTGCCAGCTATGCTAGTTCTCCTTGATTACTTTCCTACTACTGTTTTCCCTTCCCATTGCCTTCCTGTTTAATCCCAGGGGAGCGACACGCAAACACAGTGCTCAAATGTGCACAAAGCTGCTATTTCCAGGTTTACATTTCTTTTCCTTTAAAACCTGGTGCTCAGCACGCAAACCTGCTTAGGCAATGTAAAGAGTGCTATGCATCCTCAGACACACCCCCCTTGCTTAGCTCTCCTAGGCTAAGAGCAAACCCAAGCCACAGGGCTCCAATCTGCTTACAGTATGCCTGACACCCCCTCATGATGTCAGCTAACTCCTAGGCTTGCACCAAGCTATTCCTACTCTTACACTGTTGGGTGCTGACTAATATGCAGGGGAAATATGGGATTCTGTATCATTCCCCTCATTTGCATAGGATTGCCTGATGATGCATAGTTACAGGTCCCACAATAAGCCTCCCCCCTTAGTAACCACTATTAACTGGCTATGTTGTCTTCTGCCTGCCATTGAGTATAATGGCAAAATAGTGATTTTGGTTAGAATGCTTATTTTAGGCTTTTTTTTTTAATTTTTCGCCCGATCCCGTTTGCACTCCCCTGCCCTAAAAAAAATTAAAAGTTGCTTTTTTTATTTTTGCAACTGTTTTTCATGCCAGTGGCCATATATTTGACCATTGGCATGCTTTCCACTTAATATCAACCCTTTATTTGGAGCTGTCATGGCTCCGTTTTATAGTTTGCAGAAATGTACTCAGTTACTGGCCGAGTACATTTCTGCAGATTACACTAGTCCTGCACGGCTGGCTTCCAGCTTCATGGATTGCAAATTCACCTCATTTGCATGGATTTCACCTGAAAATGTGGTAATTTGCATACAGGGGCTGAGTCCATGCAGGACTAGTGCAGGAGCGCTCATGCACGTCCCAACAGCTTATTCCTGGATCACCCGGCAGACATATTGCCTGCTGGAGCTCCTGCACTAGTCCTACCCACCATGCAGGGCTTGCTGAAACAGGGAAAGATGAAGGTCAATTGTCAGAAATCAGGATCAGAGGTGAGTATCAGAAGTCTCAGTGAGTGAGCATCCCAGTGCCAGATGCCCCTTGTCAAAAGACCTCCAACTTCCTCCTTCTTTAGCTCTATGAAATTTATATATATTATTATATATATATATATATATATATATATATATTATATATATATATATATATATATATATATATATATATATATATATATATATATATATATATATATATATATATATATATATATATATATATATATATATATATATATATATATGCACACACACACACATACACACACAGTTGAGGTTGTGGGGTGCAGAGGGGCTTATACCCCCTGCAAAAAAGCACTTAAAGTGGATTCTTTTAGACTTTTGTTTTTGGTTAGGAATGCAGTTCACGGATTTCAGTCCTTGGCAAGTTGGAATTCTTCCACTCATAGTGGAAGTATAATACACTTAGTGCTGCTACACAAACAGCTATCAGGTTTAAAAGCCATTAGACATTTCACTCTTGTCAATTTGTTTTTCTTTATGGTAGCACAAACAGTACTGCATATTTCAAAGCTGTAAAACTGCTTCTGATACTGTTCTGTTGTAGCTACAGTGATTGCTGCAGTACAAGACCTGATCATAACACTGTGCTCACAGGTGTTTAACACTTGTTATTCACAGTTTAAGGCTATTATGATCAGGTCTTACACTGCAGCACTGTATAGCTGATTTAGCTTTCTAGCTATTTTAGATAATATTCAAAGCAGTCCAAGTACTACAAGCTATTACTTAACTAATTGTATGTGTAACAAGAGTACTTTCTGCATTACACACTGTGTTTTTTGTGCGCACGCGTGTGTGTGTGTGTGTGTGTGTGTGTGTGTGTGTGTGTGTGTGTGTGTGTGTGTGTGTGTGTGTGTGTGTGTGTGTGTGTGTGTGTGTGTGTGTGTGTGTGTGTGTGTGTGTGTGTGTGTGTGTGTGTGTGTGTGTGTGTGTGTGTGTGTGCATTTATTTATCCTTTGTTGGCCAGGTTATTCCCACTAGGCTGCTGGCATCTTTTCAGAGGAGACCCAAGATGGAATTTATGCTACTAGGTGAAATTTGGCAAGTACATTGGGGAACTTCCCCTACTCTTGGTAGTAGGGGGAGGCATGTATGTGTAACACAACAGTCTTGCTGTTCCTGTTCCAGACACTGAGGTGTCCTGGAGAAATAGGGAGAAAAAATGTCTGATTTGGCTTGTGCTGAAACTGGAATGAAAGCTGCTGATAATGTAGTTGAAATGGTAGAATTGCTACCAGAAGTTTTTTTCTGATGATGTGGGTACAGAAAAAACACTGACATTGGAGAAAAAGGAGATTGTGAAAGAAAAGGAGATTGTAGCTGAAACAGAGATGGATTCAGAGGAAAATTTTCAGAGGAGATTGTGTGAAGGAGAGATAGTTACCTCTGAAAAATGCATAATTACAATCGTACAATCGGGGGAGAGGGGTTGCGGGATAATTATTTTGAAGAAATGGTAAACCAAAGTGAGACAGAAAGTGGAGCAGCAATTTTATGGAGTGACATCATGGCTAAAATAGAAGAAGAAAAAGGAGAAGAATGCATTGTGCCAGAAAAAGTTCCAGAGACAAAAACTTATGCACAAACTGTTGGAAAAGAAACAAAGAAGAAAAAAGAAATAAAAGATGCAGTACATGTGAGCAGTTAAAAAAAAGAAAGTTTGACAAGTATGAGGTTTGGGACTTTTTCATAGCACCTCTGGGTGTCAAAGCAAAACAAGTAAGATAATTTATTTTAATTAATAAAGAGACTTTTTGTGACTTGATATTTGAGATTGGGCAGGCCATGGAAGATTATTTGGGTGTATATGAACAAAAGAAAAATATTTATCCATGGTCATGTTGTGCAAGCTTTTTACAGACAAACCAAAAATTACTAATGATCCAGTTTAGAACTGAAGTTGAATCGAAAGAACTGAAAGAACATTTGTTAACTATATATAAAGAAGTAATGGACACAACAAAAATATATGATGTAAGAGGACTATGGACTGGAGGATGGGAATGTGGAGTAATACTGAAAATGGAAAATAATAATGTTATGCATGTACCTAGTATTATTAATATTTATAGTTCTAGGGGTTTTGTGAATACAAGGGTCAACCAAAGACTTGTTATTTGTGTGGGAAAAAAATGATCATTTAATCAATGAATGTGGTAAAAAAGATGTTGTTTATGTGGTAAAACAGGGCATAATGCAAGAAAATGTGATTTAAAGTGCAAAATGTATGGTAATACTGGTCATTCATGACAGGAATGTGAAATGAATGTGCAAGAAAATGAAAATGAAGTTATGCAGGAGAAAGAGATAGAAGAATGTGTTTTACAAGAAAATGTACAAAAGATGTAACTGATGAAGTGGTTATACATGAAGTTAAAGAAAGTAACAAGGAAAATAAACAGAGGAGACAAGTGAGGAAGAAGCTGACTGGTGCACAGTAAGAAATAAAAATAATTCAGTAGGGAAAAGAGTTAAAGAAAGGAAAAGAAAATATAGAAATATAATGCTCAAAGAAAATAAGAAAGGAAAGGGATAAACATTTTATTGTACTAACGTTTTGTAATAGCTGAAAAGATTAGCTTTAAATGTGAACAGTATGAAAATTGTAAGAGGAGGATAGGTATAGTACAATGTTGTGCTGCAGTAGATGCACATATTATTGTTTTAGAAGATATTTTAGATGTTTTAGAAGAAAGAAAACAAATTGAAAACTTTGGAATGGTGCAGTAGTTTAGAACATGGGGAAAGAAACATGCTCGGGCATATGTATATTATGTCAAGAAAGCATTAAAATATTAGATGTAACCATAGTGGAACTAAGACGAATTAAGGTAATAGACTTGAGATGGAAAAATTTGTGCACAGAATTACAGCTTTATATGCATATGTAACAAATAAGAGAGAGAGAAATGATGTTTAAAAAATATTCTTGAATGTGTTTGTGTAAATATAGACATTATAATAGTGAATGATTTTAATTGCAATTTAAGAATAAATAAGAGCAATTGTGATGTTAAAAGGGTTAAAGAATTTATGAGAAGTGGAACGTTAGGTGTATGGTAGAATAACCAGTAGACCTACAAAAGGAATGACATTAGCACAGAAATTGATTATTTTTTTAATATCTGATAGTTTAAAAGTTAAAAAAGGAATTAAGAATCCAGGAGTTTCATATCATGTGGCTATATGGGTTAAAGTACAGGAACATGAAGAATATATAAGAATAGGAAAAGGAATAAAGAGAATTAATGAAAAGGAATTAGATTAGAAGAAAAAAAGAACTTATGGAATTATAGAAAAATTACATGAATATGAGAGTTTTATGAAAACTGGTCTGTTCAGTAGCTTAATTTGAAGAGAGGACCAGCACTACAAGAAAAGGACCAAGACCTTTATTCAAAAGTCATAAAACAGCCACAGACCAGATTAGGCCCAAAGCCTTTATCAATGTGCCCATAGACTATAAAGAAAAAATCTTTTATAGCATAATCTAATTAATTAACCAATCACCATAGCCCAGTTAAAGGCATTCATTCAAACCAGGTGAAAACAAGCCCCCTTGTCTCACTAACCATGCTTTTTCTTTCTAATTCAAAATATTTTTCCAACCTAATTTAGAACTTCTATCCCCGCAAACCCTGTCAATAATAATGAACCTGAATTGGGCAGAGTGGTATTTTAAAGTGTGTTTGTATAATGCATTATTAGGATTTTTATTTCTAATACTGCTGAAGTGTTCAGACATCTGAAATTTAATAGGTCTAAATGTCTGCCCTATATAAAGGGCAGAGCAAGTACACATTACTAGGTAAATTACCCAAGCCATGTTACAATTACCAAAAACATTAAAATTAAATATACGTGGTGTATTTTTTGATGAAAACTCTTTGGTTTGAACTATGTGTTTACAAAATGAACACTGTCCGCAGGAAAAACAACCCACCACTTTGTCCCCTTCAATAGTAATTTGCTTAGGTGTTGAAACCGGTTGACTATGCTTATAGTGGTTGAAATAACCACCCATAGTTTTACCTTTCCTAAAAGAAAAATGACATCTATTTTCCAGGAATGTGTTAAGGTGTTCATCCGATAGCAAACTACCCCAAGGACTTTGCATGATATCTATACATAACCGTGTAATAAATCGGAAAGGATGACATGTTTGTTGATCATAACTCTTATATTTCAACAAGTTCACTCTATTCATTTGCTTGACCTGATTACTGGTTTGGGACAAACATGATATATTATATCCATGTTGTACAGACCTCTCAGTTAATTCCTCAATTGCTTAACAAAATCAGCATTACTGGAACAGATCCTACGAATCCTCATATACTGGGACTTCAGAATGTTATGAATTATGTGAGGTGGATGATAGCTGGTTGCATGCAAAAGGTTATTAGAATGGAAAGGCGTACGATAGAGTGTGGAGGATAGTGTACCATCCATTTGTTTGTTGACCAACACATCCAAAAATGAGATTGACTGGCTATCAAAATTTAAAGTGAATTGGATGCCCCATTTGTTTTCATTAAGATATTCAACAAATTCATACAAATATTGGGCATCAGATTTCCACACTAACCAACAGTCATCTAAAAACCTCCTCCAAATATCAATTTCTTACAAAAAAAAATATTATGACTGTTGTCATAAATAATCATTAGCTCCAATTACCCAATGAATAAGTCAGCATAAATGGGGCAAAAGAAGCCTCCATAGCAGTGCCCTTGAGCTGTACATAACAAGTGTCCTTAAATAAAACACATTCCTAGTGAGCACATGCTCCATTAAACAAATAAGAAATGTGTTGAATCCAGGACTGTATAAAGATGTTTTAGTTTCATAGTTTCATAGTATAGTACTAGGCTATCTGCCCTGGGGCATTTGTAAGCCTAGCCATAGTGATGTGGCTTTTGCCACCCCATGAAATGGTACAAAAATGTACAGAATAAATCTAGAATACTGTGCCTCTGTCTTGTAGTGACACAATGAAGGTCCCCTTATATAATAGAATTAGTTTACTGTGCCCCTGTCTAGCAGTGACACAGATGTGACCCCTGGGGTAAACTTTCGATCTCAAATGCCAAGAGGTCCAGCAAGACAAACAACGTTCTCAGTAGAAAAACCACTTTAATGTGAGGAGCAAAGCTTTCGGATAAAATCCTTTATCAATACTGAAAATACAAATGCAAATGCAGAGTATATATAGGTCTAAAAAAGTCATATGACCGGCAGCCAAGAAGTCACATGACCCAAACATTAAAAGAAAACATGTAGAAATAAATAAATATGCAAAGCTAAAAAATGCAACAGCATAATGCATACATGAAAACAAAAAACATTTAAAAAAGGAAGAATGTATATTTTTTAAAAAAGGAAGAATGTATATTTTTAAAAAAAGCAAAGTTTTAACCTAAAAATCACATGTACAATCTTATACATAAAGAAAATCTCATAATCTAGATCTACTCATTCTGACCAAAATAGGTTTAAGGCTGACAGTACTATTCAAACCAGGGGGTGAGTCACCCATCAATCTAATTATCCAGTTGTATTCTTTAATTTCTAATTTGTTATTGATATCACCACCTCTGGGTGAGGGTGAAACATGGTCTATAGCTTTAAATTTAAATACATGCTGTTCACCAAAACATAGCCTGTGTTTATATAAAGCATTAGTGTCCACACATCTTCGGATTTCAGACTTGTGTTCTGTGATCCTATCTTTAAGTTTACGTGTGGTTTTACCCACATAGAAAGAGTTGCATAATACACAGGTAGCAAGGTAAACCACGTGGGTGGTGACACAAGTAGCAGTTACATTGAACCTAAACAGCCTCTTACTGACTGGGTGTTCAAAGATACCTAAATGTTCATCATCAATGTCATCACAGCACGAGCATTTATAACATTTTCGTGTGCCCATAATGCTGGATGGATGTGTTGTGATATTTGTAGGAAAGAGTGTCCTCTGTTACAAAGATTTTCCTACAAATATCACAACACATCCATCCAGCATGTTGTTTAGGTTCAATGTAACTGCTACTTGTGTCACCACCCACGTGGTTTACCTTGCTACCTGTGTATTATGCAACTCTTTCTATGTGGGTAAAACCACAGAACTTAAAGATAGGATCACAGAACACAAGTCTGAAATCCGAAGATGTGTGGACACTAATGCTTTATATAAACACAGGCTATGTTTTGGTGAACAGCATGTATTTAAATTTAAAGCTATAGACCATGTTTCACCCTCACCCAGAGGTGGTGATATCAATAACAAATTAGAAATTAAAGAATACAACTGGATAATTAGATTGATGGGTGACTCCTGGTTTGAATAGTACTGTCAGCCTTAAACCTATTTTGTCAGAATGAGTAGATCTAGATTATGAGACCTCCTCTTTATGTATAAGATTTTACATGTGACTTTTAGGTTAAAACTTTGCTTTTAAAATATACATTCTTCCTTTTTTAAAAATATACATTCTTCCTTTTAAATGTTTTTGTTTTCATGTATGCATTATGCTGTTGCATTTTTAGCTTTGCATATTTATTTATTTCACATGTTTTCTTTAATGTTTGGGTCATGTGACTTCTGCCGGTCATATGACTTTTTAGACCTATATATACTCTGCATTTGCATTTGTATTTTCAGTATTGATAAAGGATTTTATCCGAAAGCTTTGCTCCTCACATTAAAGTGGTTTTTCTACTGAGAACGTTGTTTGTCTTGTAAACTTTCGATCTCCCATCTACTCATCAAGATTTCTCTTGAAGAGAGTCAGTGAGGGGCTCTGCCTAATATGAACTGGGATCCTGTTCAAAAGCATGGGAAGCCTCTGGGTTATGAATCTATCCCTCCAGCATGTCCTATTCATACTTGTGCCGAGGTTTAAGTCTTTAGCTCTCGTGGTCCTGATGGATTTGGATTTTTTGAGGTGGAGCATGTCCATCAGATCCTGATTGGACATGGCCTTGTACGTCAGGCAGAGATCACCTCTGAGCAGGCGGTATGCTACTGAATAGAGCTGAAGTTTCTTTAGTCTGGTGGAATAAGACATATGTTGGAGACCCTTGATCCTTTTGGTGAGGTACTTTTGTGGTCTCTCCAGCTGTTGCAAGTGCCGGGTGAGGTACATACCAAATGGGGCATTGTACTCAATCATGGGTCTGATGAGGGAGGAATATAGGGGTACAATGACATCCTTGGATCTGGATGTGAATCCCTTCATGATGAGGTGTGCAAGGTAGAATGTTTTTCTAACCACTTTGGCAACGTGGGTGTCAAATGAGAGGTCGCTGTCTACTTGAGTCCCTAGGTCTCTGATTACTTTTTCCGTACTCAGTGGGTTGCTGTCTATGTGATAATTTGTGGGTACTTTGTTTTTTCCAAAAGGGATGACTATACATTTTTTGGCATTTAGTTTAAGGCCGTGACTACGGCACCAGTTGTCCGTTTCAGTGAGGCCTTTTTGTAGGATGTGTGTGTCTGCTGGTGCATCGACTATGGTGCCTAGTTTGCAGTCATCTGCAAACTTTGTCAGCCACAGTCCTCCCATGTTTGCTTTAACATCTGAGAAATAAATTTCTTCTAGCCAATATTTTTTCTAGCCAATATTCAAGAGCACTTAAGCCAGCCCAATGGGAAATACTTGTATAGAAAGAAACCACATCTAGGGTTCACATTAACCAGCTATCATCCAACTGAGCATTAGAAATAACATTCAAAAACTCCACAGTATCTTTTATCTGAGCTCTAACTTGTACCAATAATGGTTGAAGATATCTAGTGAGGAATTCAGATAACAGTTCCGTAAGGGAACCATTACCTGCAACAATACATCTTCCAAGGGGCTGTGTGGCATGTTTATGAATTTTTGGAAGCAAATAAAGGTGTTGACGCAATGGATCTTTAACCTTTAAATGGAATGAGATTTTGTCACTAATAATACCCTCACTAATTGCCAAGTCTAAAAATGCATCAATCTCACTTTTGAACCTGGGTGTAGGATCGATAGACATTGTAGTATAAAATCTACCATATTTTAATTGTCTATCTGCCTCTGCTGTATACATAACGCAATCCATAACAACGATTGTACCCCCTTTGTCAGTATTCATAATTGCAATATTCTTATTCTGTCTCAAATTGTTTAAGGCCATAATTTCTAATTTGAACAGATTGTTAGAAAGAAACTGATTATCAGTATGAAAGCCAAAATGTAACTCTTTCAATACACATTTATAAAAATTAGAACCAAATGAGTGGTGCAGTTAGTGCTCCAAAAGAACTAAGTCATCAACAACAAGAGCACCAAAGCTGCGAGTCCTCAGAATAAGTTTAATAGAATAAATGTTGAGTGCTTTCATCAAAAAATTGACTTCTTCAGAAGGTTCTGAAGAAGTCAAATTTTTTTGATGAAAGCGCTCAACATTTATTCTATTAAACTTATTCTGAGGACTCAGAACTTTGGTGCTCTTACTGTTGGTTATATTTATAAAAATTGTCTTCATGTTTATTCATAGGGGGTACAAACGTGGATTTATGGAATGTAAAATCAGATGTTAAAGTTCCAGTAGTATAGTTCACATCATTGTCAAAAAATAATCTCAAATTCAATAACCTACAAAATGAGTTCAAATCCTGAACAAAAGTTTCCTCTGACACAAAATAGCCAGGTACAAAGTTTAATCCCTTATGTTAACAATTTCAATTCAGAGTCAGACAATGATATAGCTGAAACGTTGTCAACATTGTTAACATAATCTACTTGGGTTGAAGAAAATTCAGCAAAGTTTGCAGAAATGCGCCTGGATTTATGTTTACACCCCACCCCCTCTGTCTTGGTCTAAAGGGACTTTACTTATGTTCCAATTATGTCTAGAACAAACTTCTAGAAAAGAACAGCTTTTCTTTGAAGCTGGTGACATTTGTTGGAGTTCAGGTTTTGTATCAATATAAGATGATGAATCTTCACCCGAGAATAGACTTTCTCCTTTTCCTTTTTTGACTATTTATTTTAGTCTCTTTCTGGGAAAACTTAACAGTTTTAATTTCTTCAAAAGGCTTACCAGAACTGTAGTCTTTCTTATCCCTGTTGAAATAATGTATTTTCCTGTCTTTCAATTCACTGTCAAGAACTAATAGAGCACTACTTAGTTTTTGAAAACAGGTTTTATAAACAGGTTGGTCACTATATTTTTTCACCAACTCACATAGATTGGTGACTTCTGACATTTGGCTCTCAATCTTCCATTCATAAAAAGCATGTAAAGCTTTAACAAAATTCATTGCTGTATTTTGTTGTATGTCTGCCCAGGGTTTTAACAAAACATCATTGGCCTGTCCAACTAAGGGTTTTATTTTAACTTGAAGACCCCTAGGTAAAATCCCCTTCAGTATATAGGGTTTAAAAGCCTAGTATACCATACTGAAGATCTAAGGTTTTTCAGACTCCTAAATAATTTATCAAACAACTCAGTACATTCATTAACCTGCTGTGGTTCTTGATTTAAAGAACCTGATCTATTGGGGTTAATACCAAAACCCCCAATATCATCCTTATCCACAGAAAGACCTTCTAAAATGCTCAACAAATCCATCTTAGTAAGAATTAAAACCAAAAGCCTTAACTCTTATGTATAAGTTTTGAAAATAAACCAATATAGTAAATATACTGGTTTATATAACAAAAATAGTTAGCACTGTATACGAGCTTAAACAATAACCTTAGTGTGTGGTACACCCTCTACTATTATTGAACCTCTCATATGAAATATAAATGCTAATATTCTTCTTTCAGCTTTTCCTGGTTAGGGATCGCCACAGTGGATCACCTGTCCACTCATGACTGGCAGTGGAGTTTTACGGAGTCAAGTTGCCAGCCCGGCACCCAACCTTCCACAAAAGGCACACACACACACACACTCACACCTAGGGCCAATTTAGAGTGTTCAATCCACCTACACCATGTCTTTGGGATGTGGGAAGAAACCGGAGCACCTGGAGGAAACCCACATGACCACAGGGAGGACATGCAGACTCTGCACAGAAGGCACCCAAGCATCAAATCAGAGAACCTCTTGTTGTGAGGTGGCAATGCTAATATAACTGCTAATATTAAACTCAGTAATCCCAAATCCCAAATCTAAAGTTGATTTAGGACAATATTGACAGGCCCAATGTGTGACAATATTTACATAGCCTTTAGAACAAAAATAAAGGACATATTATGCATTATAAACATCTTCTCAAATACCAGGGTACAATCAGACAAATTCTGTTAGTAGAGTAATATGAGGTATAGTTCCAATTAAACCCCCTATAACTCAAAAATAGTATAAAAATTCTCCAACGAATCTTATACAATGTCTTTGGTTATCAGAAGATATAAAACAGAGTAAAAAAAAATTTTTAACCCTGTAGCAATTAAACAGTAACCCCTCAATATTACTAGATATGCAAAAGCCCAAAACTGCAAATGTTCCCAGTTTTATAATATTATGCACAAAAACAACATATTTACTAAGCTTCCAATATTCACCAGAAGAGATAACCCAACACACTTGAAATAAATGTGCAGAGTCATTGATAACACTTTTAATGTTCACAAACGTGAAAAAAAAACATTCGCCATCTTTACTGATGCGAAGCTATAATTGAACTCTGAAAAGGAATCGTAATTGAAGCTAAAGTTCGCGAGTTGCATCCAAAAACTCAGATTGAATAAACTGTCCCAAAATCCCTAAAAGTTCACCAGCAGACCTGGAAATAAACACATATAGTCATTAACCAAAACAGTCATAAAAGTGTGGGTACCTAATGGCAGTTCAACTGGTTTCAGTTATCAATTCTGACCACGTCACGTACTTGAAAGAGTTTATGACTTGTGTTCCTGAAGAGGACTTTTATTCTTGTGACGTGGTCAGAATTGATAACTGAAACCAGTTGAACTGCCATTAGGTACCCACACTTTTATGACTGTTTTGGTTTATGAACTTTTTTCCTGTGTGGGCACCGTGCTCTGTTTGCTGTGTGTGGCCTTTTTTTGCTTTGTTACATATAGTCATTAATGAATATCTAGTGTTCGCAAATGTGAAAAATCACATCCACCATCTTCCATAACACCAAACTGTGAATAAATCCCCAAAACAGATCATGACAGAAGCAATAGCTAACCAAACAGTCTCAAAGACACTAGTGAATTGTATTTTTAGAGTCAGGTTTATTTGCACAATCATGCAAAATGGGAAAAAATGCCAAAACCAAATGTTGTAAACCACCAACTTGTTAGATTCCCCGGTGAGTGCCAAGACACTAAACATGCATAAATGTCATCCCAACATATAAATTATCATAGCAATCCACCAAAAGTCAAATATAAATGGTGCCAGTAATCCCAAAAGCAAGCCGGTTTCTGAAAGAAAAAAGCTCTCTCGACAAGAGAGCCAATAGCAGAAGCCTTACTGTAGTTCTTGCGATCCACTGATGTATATTACATACACATAGATGCCATCCAAACCCGTGAGTTGTCCGTATGCTCCACCTACATGATAAGACCAAAGATACAATGCAGAATAATGTCAGTAATCCCAAATGGAAGCCCAGTGCTTGTATTTATACTGAAGCAAACTCTTCTTCATTGTATCTAATTCTAATAATCTTTTGATGCAACACAAACTAGGTATACCAAAAAAACTCCAGTTAAATCCACAAGGCACACTGGAACACACACCAAGAAATCTCCAAAGGAACTCCAGGCAAGAGCAGAACTGAAGTCAAACTTGTTAAGCAACAATTTATTTCCACAAAGCTTTTCGTTCAACTGATAGCCAAACTTCAGACAAACAGACCAAACAACACCACACCCATATATACATCTTCCTTTACAAACACATGTTAAACCTAATTGACATTTAAAGGGACTATTCCATAAATAAAAAGACTGCAAGTTGAAAATAAAAAACTTTTATACATGATCAATCAAATATTACCCACTAAATAAAAACCAACATCCTCAAATGCTGGACATGTAAAAATCCTACTTAGACTAATATAAAATAAACCTAATCCAGTAAAAAATCAAACAATCATGAAATGTTACCCCAACGTTCACATTTCAAGATTTATAAAAACATGCTGTTAATATAATGCTTGCTTAAATCTCATACGAACATGTAGACGAATGGAAATAAGTACACGCCAATGTACGTGCAACTACCATCAACACAAACATCAGATGGCCATTGCTCTATCTCAGCAGACTTCTTAATTTCAGTATGCACAAAAGAGAAACCTTGTCATTAAGACCCGGAGCTCAGTAAGAATTCAACCTCAGCTGCCAAATCAATTCCTGTCTCTCTAACAGTAACTGGTAAGGGTCCCCTTTTACATCTGATGTAATTTGCTTTAAAACCCTAAACACGAAAGAGTGAGTGGGATTCTCACTATGCCAGGGCATTCTCTAACCTAGCCTTCCTTATGCTGTATAAATGCTCATAGATCCTTTCTTTCAAGTTCCTGTCAGTCTATTGATGCATCATAAATCTTTTGATGCAACCAGCTGTCATCCACCTCACATCATTCATAACATTCTGAAGTCCCGGTATATGAGGATTCATAAGATCTGTTCCAGTAATGCTGATTTTGTTAAGCAAGATGAGGAATTAACTCAGAGGTTTGTACAACATGGATATAATATATCACGTTTGTCCCAAACCAGTAATCAGGTCAGGAAAATGAATAGAGGGGACTTGTTGAAATATAAGAGTCATGATCAACAAAAATGTCATCCTATCTGATTTTTTACCAGTTATGGTAGGAATACATGGTTATTTATGGATAACATACAAAATCATTGGGGTATTTTGCTATCAGACGAATGCCTTAACACATTCTTGGAAAATAGATGTTGCTTTTCTTTTAGAAAAGGTAAAACCATGGGTGGTTATTTCAACCAGTGTAGTCAACCAGTTTCAACACCTAAACAAATTACTGTTGAAGGGGACAAAGTGGTGGGTTGTTTTTCCTGTGGAAACTGTTCATTTTGTAAACACATAGTTCAAGCCAAAGAGTTTTCATCAAAAAATACACCACGTATATTTAATATTAATGCATTTGGTAATTGTAACATGGCTTGGGTAATTTACCTAGTAATGTGTACTTGCTCTGCATTTTATATAGGGCAGACATCTAAACCTATTAAATTTCAGATGTCTGAACACTTCAGCAGTATAAAAAACAAAAATCCTAATAATGCATTATACAAACACACTTTAAAACACCCCTCTGCCCAATTCAGGTTCATTATTATTGACAGGGTTTGGGGGGATAGAAGTTCTAAATTAAGTTGGAAAAATATTTTGAATAAGAAAGAAAAAGCATGGATAGTGAGACTAGGGGGCTTGTTTTCACCTGGATTGAATGAATGTCTTTAATTGGGCTATGGTGATTGGTTATTTAATTAGATTATGCTATAAAAGATTTTTTCTTTACAGCCTATGTGTACATTGATAAAGGCTTTGGGCCGAAACTGGTCTATGGCTGTTTTATGACTTTTGAATAAAGGTCTTGTTCCTTCTCTTGTAGTGCTGGTCCTTTTTTGCTCTTACTATTGGATTTTTGGACCTGTGCACTAGCCGTCTGTGCAAAGGTTTCTTTTGGTTGCCATGTTAATTTTGAAGAGAAACATAAAAAAAGTGTTTATATCATGTATAAGGAAGAAAAGAAGAAAAGAAAAAGAGAGATATAAGATATAAAGTCAAGACACATTCAAAGATTTAGAGAAGAAAACTTCCTTTTATGAAAAAGAAAGAGAAATGTATAAAATGAATCAAATTAAAATTAACAACTGATTATATAAACAAAAATATTGTTTACAAGGAAAGAAGGAAGAGGTAGCACCATATCTGAGTAAAATAATAAAAGAAGGAAAAAATAATAAGAGAATTAAAACATAAGGGAGGTAACCACATAAGACAGAAATAATGAATATACAAAATAAAGAAAGTGTGTTTTAATCATTTGTTAAAATAGAAGAAAACAGAGAACAAATTTCTAAAGTTGAGAAATTGAATAATGAAGATAACGAGTATTTAGAACAAAAAAATCATATGAAAGAATTGAATGAAATTCTAAAAGATATTAATATGAATTCTGCAACAGGACTGGATGGAACTGAATATGGTATGTATAAAGAAATGAAGAACTGGCAAAAATATTTTTATAGAAGTTATGAATGAATGGTTAGAAACTGGAATTAAAGAGAAAGAGATGTGTATAGCAGTTATAAAATTTATATTTAAAAAATTAAATAAAAAGGAGTTACAAATTGGAGATCTATAACAAATAATACAGATTATACATTTTCTATGAGAATAACAAAAAGGTTACAAAAATGGATATAATATATGATCAAAATGTATTTGGAAGAAAAAAAAAACTAAGTCAAGAGTTATTATGGATAATAAGATAAATAATTGATGATGTCATAAATAAAAAGGTAGAAGTGAAGGGTATGACAGGGTATATAAGTAATGCCTATGATAATATTCAACATAAATCATTATGGGGAATTTTGCTGGCATATAATGTAAACAAATTAATTGTAAATGGCTGGATTGGGGAAGAAATAAAAATAGAATGTGGAATAAAACAGAGCTACCCAGCTATTAGTGTAGCGGTAGATACAAAATGATGAAGGAAGTACAATTGCTATTAATGTATAATTATGCAGAACATATTATATTAATTGTTACAAATAAAGTATGGATGAAAGAAGTAAATGAAAAAAGCATAAATTTAAAAAAATTGGTTTAAGCATAAATAAAGAGAAATGTGAAGGATTTGGTTTTGAAAATATGATAGGAGGTATTGAGTTTGACGAGAAATATATAGATAGATTAGGAATAATATTTGGAAGAAGTGAATACAGACACCAACAATAGGATAATGTACTCAAAGAATTAAAGGATATGACTATTTTTGGAAATTTAATAGATGTTCATATAGGAAAAAAGCACACTTGTTGAACACCATGGTAATGGGAAAAAAATCTTATGCTGCTAACATCTGTGTGATTCCTATTAAGTATGAAAATGAACTAATGATGATTATATTTTCTTGTATATGGGACTCTAGACTGAATCCAGTCAAGCGAGGGGATTCTATATATGAAATAAGAACAAGGAGGCTTGGGTTTAATAAACTCAATAGTACATGCAGCATCTTTAATTTTTATATAAGATATTTAAAGGAATTTTGAAGGAAAGTAAAAAACTTTATAGAAATTACAGTATATTATAATTACAAATAATTATGGAAAGGAATGGAAGTTAAAAAAGACGTAAGGGCATTGTAAATTAAGAAAGAGTACAAAAACAAAATTGTGTTATGGAAAATAAAAAAATGAATGTATGTGAGAAAAATAGAAAGGAATGGAACTTAAATATTATGAAAGCATTTTATTGCATTGATCTATGCAACGATTTAGAAATAGATAAGGAAAAAACATAATGATGGGATATAATAGCTATAAAGAGATTAAAGAATGTAATGATTTTTTATGAGATTGTCTATTAGAATATTGCCGGTTAATGCAAATATGCCATATAAGAAAAAGTAATATAGAATATGTAAGAAATGTGTAGAGTTTGTGACTACTGAGCATGTGTTTTTGAAATATGAAAGAGTTAACAATTTGTGGAAAGAAACATGCAAACATAATAGGGTGAAAAGTGTGTTAAAATATGAGCAAATAAATATGGACATAATAGAATTTGGTTAATATGGTGCACAAAAACAAAAAGAAGTGAAGAAAATGGACACAGTAATATTTTATGTTTCATGGACTATATAAAACAAGAGACTAAATTAAATTAAATTAAATGCAATAGAAAATGGATTTTGGCAAAGATTCTGGAGAAAATAATGTTTTGGTTGTGGATAAAAGAGTTGGGGGAATGCTTAAATTGAAGCTTATTATGTATGGAGATTTGTAAATAATGTAAATATGTAAATCTGTAAATAATATGTAACATATATCAATAAAACCGCCTACTCTTTTCATTCTGAGTACTGTCTAACAGAAGAGCACTGCCAATAGTGCTTAGAGAATTCTAAGATGGAGGAAGGAGTAAACCTTGTGCTGTAGAAATACTGGAAAGAGAATCACAGCAAGATGAAATCCTAATTATAGAGATGGACAGTGGAGGTCTGGCTAGAAAGATAATGGAGAACTTAAATGAAAGCAGGAGAACAAGATGAAGGTGAGGAGATGAGCTAGAGTGCTGGGAAGGTATGGATTTGGTGCAGAAATAGTCTGATAATAAAACTGATATTGTGTCAGAAAAACAGATTACAGAGTCTAAAAGTACAGAAGTATGTTTGCCTGATGGAGTAATCAGTTTTAAGGATATGCTTCTGAGTAATATAGACGGCTGAATGAAGTAAAGAAAAAAAAACATATGCAAGTGCTGTAAGGCAAGGAAGAAGAAACAGTATAAAACATGAAGATAATGTTTTTGAGCAGCAGAAGTGAAGCAGCTTCAGAAAAAGAGACCAGCTATAAGACGAAGAAGAAATACCACTGCTACTATTGACATTTATGACATTATGGACAATATCATATTATGTTAAAATTAGTATTTACTTTAAAAGACATAAGAGTTTTGATAAATTTGAGGTGAGAAGATTTTTTGAAGTACTTTTGAGACTTTTTCAAGTACAGAAAATGATTGGGGTAAAATAAAAAAAATAAATAATATATCACCTTGGGAAGACTTAATTTTTAAAACTTTGGATGGCAGTTTAAAAAGAAAACTAATTGTGCAGTTAAGAACTTTAGACATAGGATAACTTGAACTTAACATTTTTTCACACAATATGTGATAAAACATATTACATAAAAAAGTATGAATAATAGAAATGTACACATAAAGGATAGAAAGTGTGGGTTACACTAGATATGCACAATGGAAAATTACAGCATATTTCAAGTAATATAATAGTAAATGGAAAAGAGCAACTGTTAGGAATTGTCACCCATAAAAGGCGTGCTTTCATTGTGGAGATGGAACACATTTGGATCCGGAATGGACAATAAGAAGAAGATGTGGGCAATGTGAAGAGCAAGGTCATATTGCTAGAAACTGCAGACAATTTTGTAGGAAATGCAATGAGTCTGACCTTTTTTGTTTTGAATGTCCTGCACTGGAAAAAAAAACAGCTGTAGAAAAAAGAAATTAACAGGGAGGAAAGACAACACAGAGAGAACAATATTCAGGAAAAATGTGAAATGGCTGATGTGAGCAAGTAAAAAAGCAAGAGTAATATAACTGAGCAAGGGGAAGGACTAATGGTAGAAGAGACTCAGAAACAAACAAAAAAAAATAAGTATGATATGTTAGCAAGTGCACAAGAGGAAGATGGTAACTCAGAAAAGGGAAAAAAAAGAAAAGACAGAAGTTAAGCTTATTGGAGAGAGGGTGAAAAGGAGAAAGACAAAATAAGAACAGGTGCAGAAAAGGGAAATGGATGATTTAAGAAAATATACATTTTATTTATTTATTTAACATTTGTTGATCAGGAAAGTCCAACTAGGACAGAGCCTATTTTCAGCAGAGGCCTGGGGAGAAATGCTCCAGATGCATGTGGTTGGAATGTGGGAGGAAACCAGAGTACCCAGAAGAAACTCACGTGAACGCACAGAGGACATACAAACACCACACAGAAGACACCCCAGCTGAGAATTGAACTGGAGAACCTCTTGCTGTGAGGCGACAACCTTAATGTTGCACAATTGTGCTGCCCAAGCATATATGTATATACATATATATATATATATATATATATATATATATATATATATATATATATATATATATGTATATATATATGGTCGCCTTCACAAGATTGAATTCCTATAAGCTCGAAATTCATAAACCCGAAGCCAGAATCTCGAGTTTACAGAAACTCGAAAATGTGAAGGGAAAATAAAAAAAAAAGCCTTTCTAATGCTTTTGCAGGGGGGCTTCACCTTCCTGCACCACCCACATGGGGGGCTGTGCCCCCCACACCTCCCTACTTAAATATTCCTACTCCGAGATTGCACTACAGTGAAGGAAAGGGAAATCTCCCATTCCACACTATATACATAAGTGCAAAACAGAAGATTTCCCAGTTCTCCGCTATAGTGCGGTCACGCAGCTCTTAGATGACAGCTGCAGGGGTGCAGTGCAGGGGGACCTAGCCCCCTGCAAAAAGGTAACTGAGCACTTTTTCTTCTAACCCTAAACTTCCCATTCACAATTTTGAGTGAATGGAAGTTCGAGATTCTCGTCTCGAGCTTATGCATATTGAGCTTCCATTCATTCGATCTTGTGAAGGGGAGCTATATATATATATATATATATATATATATATATATATATATATATATATATATATATATATATATATATATTATATAGATAAGAAATAAAGTGAGAGAATTAAATTAATGGTTGTAGAATCTTGCAAAAAGAAAAAAGATGAATGTATATTGTTTGCTCGGTAGAAGATGTGTGCAACAAGAAAAAAATAGATAAAATTAAAGCTGTATGGGGAAAATGATTGTGGTTAGGGGTGTTAGTAAGAGAAGACAAGGGAAAATATTAGATACAACAATTGTGGTACCAGGAAGGGTGATATGAGACTTAAAAAATGTAAATTGTTTGAGGTTAATAGTAAATATATATTCATATTCAACAAAGTTTACTGCAACCATATATGTTTATGTAGCTGTTAATATATCTGTATATATATATATGTACATATATATATATATATATATATATATATATATATATATATATGTGTGTGTGTGTGTGTGTGTGTGTATGTATATTTATATATATATATATATATATATATATATATATATATATATATATATATATATATATATATAATATATATATATCGAGAGACAGTGAGATACATGTATATATTTCTACATATATCTCATGAAATGTTGGGCATCTTTCCACCCCAAAGGACCATATGTTTGCACACCTATTGGACTAATTCATGCAGAGTCTTCTCTGGCTGTGCAATCCAATCCAGGAATGGCAGTCCTTTCCACATTCTGAGTAGCAGTAGGTAGATGTCAGCCTGGATTAAAGGGCATGAATATTCCTTAGGGCTATCTTATCCTCTGCTGTCCTTGCAAAGGTGATTCCATATATAGCAAGAGCCTCCTTCACTTCCTGTTTCCATTCATACTTGTCTGAGGCAGGAGAATACCAGGTGTTCATGCTGATGGAAAGAGTGTTGATGTCACTTGCATATGTCCTTGTTGTGCAATTTGGGTCACCCATTTGGCCTCTTTCCAGACTCCATCTCTACAAAAAGGAGGTCTTTAGGTATTCAGCCACCAGTCATGTGTGAGACATAATCCAACCAGCACATATGTCTCTGTTTCAGGAGAGTGAACATGAGGTGGTGCCCATCCTCTCAAGCACTGCACTGTTGGAGATGTTATCCTGCCATGTGATACCAAGTATGTGCCTAAGGAAGCGCATATGGAATACATTGATAAGCTGTTCCTGTTTTGAAGACCAAAGTCCATGCTTCACTGGCATATAGTAATGTGCTGAACATACAGGCTTTGTAAACCTGCACCTTGGTATGCACAGTGAGCTTATTAGTAGTCCATACTCTATTAGCCCATACTCTGTTTGTCAGCCTAGAAGATGTCATGACAGCTTTTCCGGTGTATTTGTTGATCTCGCTGTCAACTGGCAAGCCGTCAGAGACTGTAGAGCCTAGGTACCCAGACTCATGGATGACCTCCATCCCATAGTCACTCACCCTGATTAATAGCTCATTGCCCACATTTTGGCCCATCACCTGGGACTTCTTTAAACTGATTCTGAGGCCAAATTCCATTCATTCATCTGCAAAGTGAGTAATGAGTTACTGAAGTTCCTGCTGAGTGTGAGCAGCAATAGCTGCATCATCAGCAGACAGGAACTTCCTTAGATGCTTCCTAAGCACCCTGGTGTTAGATCTAAGCCTCTACAGTTTGAAGAAGTTGCTGTCCATTCTGGTTCAGACAAAGATAGCTTCTGCAGCAGTTCTGAAAGCAAATTTCAACAGAACTGAAAAGAAGATACCAAACAATGTAGGAGCCATTACATACCCCTGCTTCCTTCCACTGAGAATCTTGAAAGGTTCAGATGTGATCCATCATACATGATACTCCTCATGATCCCTTCATGAAGGCCCTATTAATGGTAGGCAGTGTTGTAGGACAGCCAGTTTTTTGCCAGAATCACAAACCGTTCTTTCCCACTGATGAAGTCAAATGCCTTGGTCAGATCAATGAAGACAAAATACAGGGACTTATTCTGCTTCCTGCACTTTTCTTGCAGTTGCTTAACAGAAAAAAAAAACATGTCTGTAATAGACCACTCAGCTCAGAGCTCACACTGATTCTTGGGATAAACCCTCTCTGAAGTAACATGGAGCCTCTTCAGGAGAACACACGCAAATAGTTTTTTTCATGGTACAGAGAAGGGAGATATCATGATAGTTCTTATAATCACTGTTGCACCCTTATTATTATAGATAGCAACTTTGTTAGCATCCCTCATATCTTACAGTACACTACCTTATCTCTAGCATTGGCAAGTACTGAATGCAGCTCTGAGATTAGAGCACCATTGGCACAATGAAGGATTTCTGAGGGAATACCATCTTTCCCAGGGATTTTTCTAGAAGAAAGTGTATTAGTGAATCATTGAGTTCAGTCATAGTTGGCAGAGACTCAATGGCATTCAGGGCTGTCTCCTTAAATATGGTCTCGCTGACATATAGCTGTGAGTAGTGTTCCACCCAGCATTCCATCTGCTTGGTTATGTCCTTCAGGACCTTGCTTGTGGCTGACTTAAGCGGAATGATCTTCCTTTGTGATGGACAGATGGTTAGCTTGACCCCATCATACATTCCTTGCATGTTACCAATGTCCATGGCCTGCTGAATCTTTAAACAAAGTTAAGATTCAGTAATTATTTGCACATCACCAAGCTACCTGCTGCACTTGAATCCAAGCACACGAAAGTGCCTGCAAGTTCTCCTCATTGGGAAAAGACCTGCATGTAGTCAGTGTCTGTCTCTTCTTCTCAATCAGGGGTGTCAGCACTCTAGTGTGGGTTTCAAACCAATCAGCACACTTGAATGTATTCTTCCCAGAGATAGATTTTGCAGTGTTATAGATAGAATCCTGTAGTTTTTCCCATCTCTTGCTGGTATCAGTGCCATCTGGGCAGGGCAAGGCCTCTTCAACTGCTTGAACAAATTTGTGTACTTTTGAAGGGTGATGAGCCTTGCCAATATGAATGAGTGGCCTCCCTTTCTTTTTAGAGTGAAAAAACTTTCATGACTGGATGTTCTTCTTACTACACATGAACAAATGGTCGATATCCAGTCTGCACTGTGGTAACTGCATTTTACCCTGACACTACCTAAACTTCTGTATTTCGTGAGGACAAAGTCAAGCTGGTGCCAATGTTTCAATCTTGGGTGTCACCACAACACACTGTAGTGGGGCTCAACACTGAAGAAGGTGTTGGTCATGCAGAGGTCATATTGGAAACAAAGTTCAAGGAGACGCTGGCTGTTTTCATTCATCTTTCCTGTTCTGAATTGTCCCAGACAGGAATGCCAGCTGTGATGGTCACTGCCCATTCTGGCATTAAAGTCACCAAGAATTAATAATGGTTAATGGGAAGGGACCTCACTGATAGCAGCACTAAGTTCATCATTGATCTTGTCCTTGACTTCCTTGACAGAAGTTAAAGTAGGTGAGTAGGGACATAGATGCTGAAGATGGTAACCATGGTCACTGGTGTTTGTAGCTACATTTTCAGCATTTTCTCTTTTCCCATATTTGGTGGTATGACTGAGCTAACAAGGTTGGTTCTGATTGTGAAACCAACACCATGTTCCCTGATCTCTTCTGGAAGTTTCCAGTGCCAGAATTAAAGTAAAGTCCTTCTTCCTGAGACATTTAATAGCCTTGTTTCCCGGAGAGCAACAATGTTAATCTGCAATCTGCTCAGCTTGTTGTTAATGACTGCTGCCTTCAAAGCATCACTGGTGTTCTGTAGATCTTCCATAAGGCCTGGAGTCATAATCCTTATATTCCATATGCCCAGCCTAAAGACTGGTTTATTTTGTTACTTTTTTGTTTTTCCAGGTGTATGGTTAACAATCCACCTTTTGGGTTCCCTAAGCCCCAAACACCCACAAGTACACTGTGTTGAGGCATGACCTATTTTGCTGGGGGCTGCCCAACTTAAGGTGTTGAGTAGCAGCCCAATGACATCAAAGGATCTCTCCCACAGCTGGAAGTAACCATTGGTGCCTCACTCTATACAACTGAGTGCATTGGCTTACTACCAGTAATGGCTACTTCCAGTGTTGGGTCACTGCTCACAAAGTAATGCTTGAGTGTCCTTTCCCTGGTGCAGGCCTGGGCAAATGAGCTTTGAGGAAACAGCTGATGCTGAGTAGCAGCTCCCTCCTCTCAATACCACTGATGTAATCCAAGGTGAAAGGAAACACCAGTACAACTTGGCATCAGTGTCACTGCAAGGGCTGCCAGAATGAGACTGAGTAGAAATTCAAACTACCTTAGGGGCTCCACCTCTGGGTTTTTTCCTTGGGGTTTACTCCTGAAGCTTTTACTATTATTAGGTATTTCTAAAACACAGCTGATGTTTTAATAAATCAGAGTTTACCTTTTCCTAGGTGTACTGCCTTCTCAGGCCGACTAGCCTCACCTGCCCAAAGCAACTGGTTTGAAGGCACCAGTCATCTGCCTTCTCCCCTTCTCCTTTGAGAACAAACAGCTTTGCCAGGCTTAGAATCTAAGCTAGGTTAGGGTTTTAAAAGTTGTCATAGCTGTCATAATATATTTTTGTAAGAAATTGATATTTGGAGGAGGTTTTTAGACAACTGTTGATTAGTGTGGAAATCTGATGCCCAAATTTGTATGAATTTGTTGAATATTTTAATGAAAACAAATGGGCATCCAATTCACTTTAAATTTTGATAGCCAGTCGATCTTGTTTTTGGATGTGTTGGTCAACAAACAAATGGATGGTACACTAACCTCCACACTCTATCATAAACCTTTCCATTCTAATAATCTTTTGGATGCAACCAGCTGTCATCCACCTCACATCATTCATAACATTCCTAAGTCCCTTTATATGAGGATTCATAAGATCTGTTCCAATAATGGTGATTTTGTTAAGCAAGATGACGAATTAACTCAGAGGTTTGTACAATGTGGATATAATATATCACGTTTGTCCCAAACCCGTAATCAGGTCAGCAAATGAATAGAGGGGACTTGTTGAAATATAAGAGTTATGATCAACAGAAATGTCATCCTGATTTTTTTTACCAGTTATGGTAGGAATACATGGTTATTTGTGGATATCATACAAAATCATTGGGGTATTTTGCTATCGGATGAATGCCTTAACACATTCTTGGAAAATAGTTGTCACTTTTCTTTTAGAAAAGGTAAAACCATGGGTGGTTATTTCAACCTCTATAAGTGTAGTCAACCAGTTTCAACACCTAAACAAATTACTATTGAAAGGGACAAAGTGGTGGGTTGTTTTTCCTGCGGACACTGTTCATTTTGTAAACACATAGTTCAAACCAAAGAGTTTTCATCAAAAAATACACCACGTAAATTTAATATTAATGTTTTGGTAATTGTAACATAGCTTGGGTAATTTACCTAGTAATGTGCACTTGCTCTGCCTTTTGTATAGGGCAGACATCTAGACCTATTAAATTTCGGATGTCTGAACACTTTAGCAGTATTAGAAATAAAAATCCTAATAATGTGTTATACAACCACACTTTAAAACACCCCTCCGCCCAATTCAGGTTCATTATTATTGACAGGGTTTGGGGGGTTATAAGTTCCAAATTAGGTTGGAAAAATATTTTGAATAAGAAAGAAAAAGCATGGATAGTGACACTAGAGGGCTTGTTTTCACCTGGTTTGAATGAATGCCTTTAATTGGGCTATGGTGATTGGTTAATTAGATTATGTTATAAAAGATTTTTTCTTTACAACCTATGGGTACATTGATAAAGGCTTTGGGCCGAAAATGGTTTGTGGCTGTTTTATGACTTTTGAATAAAGGCCTTGGTCCTTCTCTTGTAGTGCTGGTCCTTTTTTGCTTTTACTATTGGATTTTTGGACCTGTGCACTAGCCGTCCATGCAAAGGTTTCTTTTGGTTGCCATGTTAAATTTGAAGAGAAACATAAAAAAGTGTTTATAGCATGTATAAGGAAGAAAAGAAGAAAAGAAAAAGAGAGAGATAAGATATTAAGTCAAGACACATTCAAAGACTTAGAGAAGAAAAATTCCTTTATTGAAAAAGAAAAACAAATGTATAAAATGAATCAAATTAAAATTAACAACTGGTTATATAAACAAAAATATTGTTTACAAGGAAAGAAAGAAGAGGTACCACCATATCTGAGTAAAATAATAAAAGAAGGAAAAAATAATAAGAACATTAAAATGTAAGTAAGGTAACCACATAAGACAGAAAGAATGAATATACAAAATAAAGAAAATGTGTTGTAATTATTTGTTAAAATAGAGGAAAACATCAAACAAATTTATAAAGGTGAGAAATAAAATAATGAAGATAGCGAGTATTTAGAACAAAAGAATCACTATGAAAGAATTTAATGAAATTCTAAAAGATATTAATATGAATTCTGCAACAGGACTGGATGGAATTGAATATGGTATTGAAATGAAGGAGGGGCAAAAAATAATTTTTATAGAAGTTATGAATGAATGGTTAGAGACTGGAATTAAAGAGAAAGAGATGTGTACAGCAGTTATAAACTTTATATTTAAAAAATAAAATAAAGAGTTAAAAATTGGAGATCTATAACATTAAATAATACAGATTATAAATTTTCTATGAGAATACAAAAATGTTACAAAAATGGATAGAATATATGATCAAAATGTATTCGGAAGAAAAAGAAAACTAAGTCAAAAGTTATTATGGATAATAAGCGAAATAACTGATGATGTCATAAATAAAAAGGTAGAAGTGAAGGTTATGACAGGGGATATAAGTAATGCCTATAATAATATTCAACATAAATCATTATGGGGAAGTTTGCTGGCATATAATGTAAGCAAACTAAATGCAAATGGCTGGATTGGGGAAGAAATAAAAATAGAATGTGGAATAAAGCAGAGCTGCCCAGATATTAGTGTAGTGGTAGATACAAAATGATGAAGGAAGTACAATTGTCAATAATGTATAATTCTGCAAAAGATATTGTATTAATTGTTACAAATAAAGTATGCATGGAAGAAGTAAATGAAAAAGGTATAAATTAAAAAAAACTGGGTTAAGCATAAATAAAGAGAAAAGTAAAGGATTTGGTTTTAAAAATATGATAGGAGATATTGAGTTTGACGAGGAATATGTAGATATATTAGGAATAATATTTGGAATGAGTGAATACAGACAACAACAATGGGATAATGTACTCAAAGAATTAAAGGATATGACTATTTTTTTGGAATTTAGGAAAAAATTCTTATGCTGCTAACATCTGTATGATTCCTGTTAAGTATGAAAACAAACTAATAATGATTATATTTTCTTGTATATGGGGCTCTAGACTGAATCCAGTCAAGCAAGGGATTATATATATGAAATAAGAACAAGGAGGCATGGGTTTAATAAACCCAATAGTACATGCAGCATCTTTAATTTTACATAAGATATTTAAAGGAATTTTGAAAGAAAATAAAAACTTGATAGAAATTATACTATATTCTAATTACAAAGAATTCTGGAAAGGAATGGAAGTTAAAAAAGAAGTAAAATCATTGTAAATTAAGAAAGAGTACAAAAACAAAATTGTGTTATGAAAAATAAAAAAATGAATGTATGTGAGAAAAAAAGAAAGGAATGGAACTTAAATATTATGAAAGCATTTTATTGCATTGATCCATGGAAAGATTTAGAAATAGATAAGGAAAAAACATAATGACGGGATATAATAGCTATAAAGAGATTAAAGAATGTAATGATTTTGATGGAGATTGTCTAATAGAATATTGCTGGTTAATGCAAATATGCCATATAAGAAAAAGCAAGATAGAATATGTAATAAATGTGGAGAGTTTGAGACTACTGAGCATGTGTTTTTGAAATATGAAAGAGTTAATAATTTGTGGAAAGACATATATAAACATAATAGGGTGAAAAGTTTGTTAAAATCTGAGCAAATAAATATGGACATAATAGAATTTGGTTAATATGGTGCACAAAAACAAGAAGAAGTGAAGGAAATGGACAGAGTAATATTTTATGTTTCATGGACTATATAAAACAAGAGACTAAATTAAATTAAATTAAATACAATGGAAAATAAATTTTGATAAAGATTCTGGAGAAAATAATGTTTGGTTGTGGATAAAAGAGTTGGGGGAATGCTTAAATTGAAGTTTATAATGTATGGAGATTTGTAAATAATGTAAATATGTAAATCTGTAAATAATATGTAACATATATCAATAAAAACCCCTACTCTTTTCATTCTGAGTACTGTCTAACAGAAGAGCACTGTCACTAGTGCTTAGAGAATTCTAAGATGGAGGAAGGAGTAAACCTTGTGCTGTAGAAATGCTGGAAAGAGAATCACAGCAAGATGAAATCCTAATTATGGAGTTGGACAGTGGAGGTCTGGCTAGAAAGATAATAGAGAACTTAAATGAAAGCAGGAGAATGAGATGAAGGTGAGGAGTTCAGCTAGAGTGCTGGAAGGATGGATTTGGTGCAGAAATAGTCTGATAATAAAACTGATACTGTGTCAGAAAAACAGATTACAGAGTCTAAAAGTACAGAGGTATGTTTGCCTGATGGAGTAATCAGTTTTAAGGATATGCTTCTGAGTACTATAGATGGCAGAATGAAGTAAAGAAAAAAAAACATATGCAAGTGCTGTAAGGCAAGGAAGAAGAAACAGTATAAAACATGAAGATAATGTTTTTGAGCAGCAGAAGTGAAGCAGCTTCAGAAAATGAGACCAGTTGTAAGTCTAAGAAGCAATACCACTGCTACTATTGACATTTATGACATTATGGACAATATCATATTATACTAACATTAGTATTTACTTTAAAAGACATGAGTTTTGATAAATTTGAGGTCAGAAGATTTTTGTGAAATACCTTTTGAGACTTTTTCAAGTACAGAAAAAGTTTGGGGTAAAATAAAAAATGAAATAACATATCATCTTGGGAAGACTTCATTTTTAAAACTTTGGATTGCAGTTTAAAAAGAAAACTAATTGCGCAGTTAAGAACTTCAGACAGAGGGGAATTTGAACTTTTTCGCACAATATGTGCTAAAATGTATTACATAAAAAATGTATGAATAATAGATATGTACGCATAAAGGATAGAAAGTGTTGGTTACACTTGATGCATGATGGAAAATTACAGCATATTTCAAGTAATATAATAGTAAATGGAAAAGAGCAACTGTTAGGAATTGAGGCCCATAAAAGGCGTGCTTTCATTGTGGAGATGGAACACATTTGGTTCAGGAATGGACAAGAAGCAGAAGATGTGGGCAATGAAGAGCAAGGCCATATTGCTAGAAACTGCAGACAATTTTTGTAGGAAATGCAATGAGTCTGACCTTTTTTGGTTTGAATGTCCTGCACTGGAAAAAGAACAGCTATAGAAAAAAGAAATTAACAGGGTGGAAAGACAACACAGAGAGAACAATATTCAGGAAAAAGTGAAATGGCTGATGTGAGCAAGTAAAAAAGCAAGAGTAATATAACTGAGCAAGGGGAAGGACTAATGGTAGAAGAGACTCAGATACAAACAAAAAAATAAGTATGATATGTTAGCAAGTGCACAAGAGGAAGATGGTAACTCAGAAAAGGGAAGAAAAAGAATAGACAGAAGTTAAGCTTATTGGAGGGAGGGTGAGAAGGAGAAAGACAAAATAAGAACAGGTGCAAAAAAGGGAAATGGAAGATTTAGGACAATATAATTTGTATATTTGTTTAACATTTGTTGATCAGGAAAGTCCAACTAGGACAAAGCCTATTTTCAGCAGAGGCCTGGGGAGAAATGCTCCAGATGCATGTCTTTGGAATGTTGGAGGAAACCAGAATCGTCAGAGGAAACCCACGCAAACACACAGAGAACATGCAAACTCCACACAGAAGACACCCCAGCTGAGAATTGAACTGGAGAACCTCTTGCTGTGAGGCGACAACCTATATATCTACATCTATATACATCTATATCTATGTATATATATATATATATATATATATATATATATATATATATATATATATATATTTATATATATATATATTATATAGATAAGAAATGAAGTGAGAGATTTAATGGTTGTAGAATCTTGCAAAAAGAAAAAAGATTAATGTATATTGTTTGCTGGGTTGAAGATGTGTAAAACAAGAAAAAAATAGATAAAATTAAAGCTGTATGGGGAAAAGGATTATGGTTAGGGATGTTAGTAAGAAAAGACACAGAAGGCCTCTGGCTAATGAAGTTCACAGAACACTGCAAACTTGGAGCCATAGTCAAGTCCCCAAATGATATGGACATCCTACAGAAGGGCCTTGCTGAGACAGATGCCTGGTGTCAGAGCCATGGCCACAAGCTCAATGCCAAAAAGGGCTTCCCCTTTGGTTAAAAACTCTGTACCCATGAACTACCACATAGGCAGCAATCTACTTAACACCGAATGTGTGATAAGAGACCTTGGGACCCAGGTAGACAGTCGTCTCTTTTTTGATAGTCACATCACCACAGTAGTCAGGAAGTCCATCTATGTGGCACACCTCATCATAAAAGGGTTTTCATCCAGGAAAAAAGAGGTCATTGTTCCCCTCTACTCGACACTCATTAGATCCATTATAGAGTACAACATCCCTTTTGGAATGTACCTCACAAGACATCTGCAGCAGCTAGAAAGGCCACAGAAGTACCTCACAAGGAGGATTACTGGCCTCAAACAAATGCCCTACACTGACCGCCTCAAAAAACTCCAGCTTTACTCTGTAGAATATTGCCTACTTCGAGGTGATCTCTGCCTAACATATAAAGCTATGTCAAACCCAGAGCTGTTGGAAACCTAAAGAAATCCCAATCCCTCCGAGCTACATGCTCTAGGGACCTAAACCTTGTCACCACAATAAACAGAACATGCTGGAGGGATAGATTCCTGTCCCAGAGACTTTCCATACTCTGGAACAGGCTACCCATCTATGTCAAGCAAAGTTGTTCATTAGCACGCTTCAAGACAAATCTTGATGAAATACACCCCGGGGATCACTTCTGTGTCTCTGCTCAACAGTGGCACAGGAAAATAACTTTCTTGGGTGGTGTAAGCCAGGGAAACTTGTTGGCTAGGCTTATGTAGGCCCTTGGGATGATAGCCTAGTACCTACCTATGAAACTATGAACCTATGAAAACAAGGGAACATATTAGATATAACAATTGTGGTACCAGGAAGGGTGATATGAGACTTGAAAAATGTAAAATGAGGTTAATAGTAAATATATACTCATATTCAATGAAGTTTACTGCAACCACATATGTTTATGTAGCTGTTAATATATATGTATATATATATATATATATATATATATATATATATATATATATATATATATATATATAGAGAGAGAGAGAGATACATGTATATATTTATACATATATCTTATGAAATGTTAGTAGGCAACTTTCCACCCCAAAGGACTATGGGTTTGCACACATATTGGAAAATTCGAGCAGAGTCTTCTCTGGCTGTGCAATGCAATCCAGGAATGGCAATCCTTTCCACATTCTGAACAGCAGTAGGTAGATGTCAGCCTGGATTAAGGGGCATGAATATTCCTGAAGGCTGTCTTATCCTCTGCTCTCCATGCAAAGGTGATTTCATACATTACAGGAGCCTCCTTCACTTCCTGTTTCCATTCATACTTGTCTGAGAATACCAGATGTTCATGCTGATGGAAGGAGAGTTGCTGTCACTTGCATATGTCCTTGTAGTGCAATTTGGGTCGCCCATTTGGCCTCTTTCCAGACTCCATCTCTACAAAAAGGAGGTCTTTAGGTATTTAGCCACCAGTCATGTGTGAGACATAATCCAACCAGCACATATGTCTCTGTTTCAGGAGAGTGAACATGAGGTGGTGCCCATCCTCTCAAGCACTGCACTGTTGGAGATGTTGTCCTGCCATGTGATACCAAGTATGTGCCTAAGGAAGCGCATATGGAATACATTGATAAGCTGTTCCTGTTTTGAAGACCAAAGTCCATGCTTCACTGGCATATAGTAATGTGCTGAACATACAAGCTGTGTAAACCTGCACCTTGGTATGCACAGTGAGCTTATTAGTAGTCCATACTCTATTAACCCATACTCTGTCAGCCTAGAAAATGTCATGACAGCTTTTCCAATGTATTTGTTGATCTTGCTATCAACTGGCAAACTGTCAGAGACAGTAGAGCCTAGGTACCGAAACTCATGGATGACCTCCAGCCTATAGTCACTCACCCTGATTAAAGGCTCATTGCCCACATTTTGGCCCATCACCTGGGACTTCTTTAAACTGATTGTGAGGCCAAATTCCATACATTCATCTGCAAAGTGAGTCATGAGTGACTGAAGTTCCTGCTGAGTGTGAGCAACAATAGCTGCATCATCAGCAGACAGGAACACCCTTAGATGCTTCCTAAGCACCCTGGTGTTAGATCTAAGCCTCTACATTTTGAAGAAGTTGCTGTCTATTCTGCTTCTGACAAAGATACCCTCTTCAGCAGTTCTGAAAGCAAATTTCAACATAACTGAAAAGAAGATACCAAACAATGTAGGAGTCATTACACACCCCTGCTTCCTTCCACTGAGATTCTTGAAAGGTTCAGATGTGATCCGTCGTACATAATACTCCTCATGATCCATTCATGAAGGCCCTATTAATGCTAAGCAGTGTTGTAGGCCAGCCAGTCTTTGCCAGAATCACAAACAGTCCTTTCCTGCTGATGAAGTCAAATGCCTTGGTCAGATCAATGAAGACAAAATACAAGGACTTATTCTGCTCCCTGCACTTTTCTTGCACTTGTTTAACAGAAAAAAAAACATGTCTATAGTAGACCACTCAGCTCAGAGCTCACACTGAGACTTGGGATAAACACTCTCTGAAAGAACATGGAGCCTCTTCAGGACAACACATGCAAATAGTTTTTTCATGGTATAGAGAAGGGAGATATCATGATAGTTCTTATAATCACTGTTGCACCTTTACTATTATAGATAGTAACTTTGTTAGCATCCCTCATATCTTACAGTACACTACCTTATCTCTACCATTGGCAAGTATTTAATGCAGCTCTGAGATTAGAGCACCATTGGCACATTGAAGGATTTCTGAGGGAATACCACCTTTCCCAGAGAGGTTTCTAAAAGAAAGTGTTTTAGTGCATCATTGAGTTCAGTCATAGTTGGCAGAGACTCAATGGCATTCAGGGCTGTCTCCTTAAATATGGTCTCACTGACATATAGCTGTGAGTAGTGTTCCCCCCAGCATTCCATCTGCTTGGTTATGTCCTTCAGGACCTTGCTTGTGGCTGACTTAAGTGGGATGATCTGCCTTTGTGATGGACAGATGGTTAGCTTGACCCCATCATACATTCCTCGCATGTTACCAATATCCATGGCCTGCTAAATCTTGAAACAAAGTTGGAGCCAATAATCATTTGCACATCACCAAGCTGCCTGCTGCACTTGAATCCAAGCACACAAAAGTGCCTGCAAGTTCTCCTCATTGGGAAAAGACCTGTATGTAGTCAGTGCCTGTCTCTTCTTCTCAGTCAGGGGTGTCAGCACTCTAGTGTGGGCTTCAAACCAATCAGCACACTTGAATGTATTCTTCCCAGAGATAGATATTGCAGGGTTATATATAGAATCCTGTAGTTTTTCCTATCTCTTGCTGGTATCAGTGCCATCTTGGCAAGGCAAGGCCTCTTCAACTGCTTGAACAAATGTGTCTACTTGTGAAGGGTGATGAGCCTTGCCAATATGAATGAGTGGCCTCCCTTTCTTTTTAGAGTGAAAAAACTTTCATGGCTGGATGTTCATCTTACTACACATGAACACATGGTCGGTATCCAGTCTGCATTGTGGTAACTGCATGTTACCCTGACACTGCCTAAACTGCTGTATATGGTAAGGACAAAGTCAAGCAGGTACCAATGTTTCAATCTTGGGTGTCACCCCAACACACTGTAGTGGGGCTCAACACTGAAGAAGGTGTTGGTCATACAGAGGTCATATTGGAAACAAAGTTCAAGGAGACGCTGGCTGTTTTCATTCATCTTTCCTGTTCTGAATTGCCAGCTGTGATGGTCACTGCCCATTCTGGCATTAAAGTCACCAAGAATTAATAATGGTTAATGGGAAGGGACCTCAGTGATAGCAGCACTAAGGTCATCATTGATCTTGTCCTTGACTTCCTGGACAGAAGTTAAAGTAGGTGAGTAGGGACATAGATGCTGAAGATGGTAACCATGGTCAGTGGTGTTTGTAGCTACATTTTCAGCATTCTCTCTTTTCCCATATTTGGTGGTATGACTGAGCTAACAATGTTGATTCTGATTGTGAAACGAACACCATGTTCCCTGGACTCTTCTGGAAGCTTCCAGTGCTAGAATAAAAGTAAAGTCCTTCTCCCTGAGATATCTAATGGATGCTAGCCTTGTTTTCTGCAGAGCAACAATGTTCCTCTGCAATCTGCTCAGCTTGTTGTTAATGACTGCTGCCTTCAAAGCATCACTGGTGTTCTGTAGATCTTCCATAAGGCCTGGGGTCATCATCCTTATAATCCTTATGCCCAACCTGAAGACTGGTTTATTTGTTACTTTTTTTGTTTTTCCAGGTGTATGGTTAACAATCCACCTGTTGGGGTTTTCTAAGCTCCAAACACCTGCAAGTACACTGTGTTGAGGCCTGACCTTTTTTGCTGGGGCTGCCCAACTTAAGGTGGTGGGTAGCGGCCCAATGACATCAAAGGATCACTCCCACTGCTGGAAATAACCATTGGTGCCTCACTCTATACAATTGAGTGCATTTGCTTACTACCAGTAATGGCTACTTCCAGTGTTGGGTCACTGCTCTCAAAGTAATGTTGGAGTGTCCTTTCCACGGTGCAGGCCTGGGCAAATGAACTTTGAGAAAACAGCTGATGCTGAGTAGCAGCTCCCCCCTCTCAATACCACTGATGTAATCCAAGGTGAAAGGAAACACCAGTACAACTTGGCATCAGTGTCAGTGCAAGAGCTTCCAGAATGAGGTTGAGTAGAACTTCAAACTGCCTTAGGGGCTCCACCTCTGGACTTTTCCTTGGGGTTTACTCCTGAAGCTTTTACCATTATTAGGTATTTCTGAAATGCAGCTGAAGTTTTAATAAATCAGAGTTTACCTTTTCTTAGGTGTACTGCCTTCTTAGGCTGACTAGCCTCACCTGCCCAAATCAACTGGTTTGAAGGCACCAGTCTCCTGCTTTCTCCTCTTCTCCTTTTTGGAACAAATGCTTTGCCAGGCTTAGAATCTAAGCTAGGTTAGGGTTTTAAAAATTGTCATAGCTGGGGGGGTGCAGTGTGGATAAGCCTCCACTATCTGTATAATTCTCCAATAGCATATGTATCTAATAGTGCCTGGCAACCCAAGTCCAGCTCCTGGCCTTCACAAATGGCTTAGTTATGAAATATCTTAAGTAAAAATATCAAACCTCAAAATATCTAACAAAAAAAAAACATTGAAAGCACAACACCCTGAAAAGTCATAATATCCAATTACTAAATACAAATTATTTAATAATGCTATATCAGTAAAAATTACATCTTTCTTTGACACCAGCACAATCAATGAGGCCTAGGGACCATTAAGATGCTGAACTGTAACCTATATCCAACATCTTCTGCAATTCCTCTTTCACAATGTGCTCAGTTGGCTTAGGAGCTGCTGGACCCTGTGTTCTCATGATGCCCATCCAGGTGGGTATAGTCTGGCTTACGAGTAAATATGCCTCCAAACTGCTCCAACCTTGCTTAGATCTCCTGAATAAGAGATATCTGGTATGAAAGGGCTATTTAATCCACTGTGGTGTCAGAGATAACTGAGGTCTTAACACAAGAACCCCTTTAAATCTTCATGTATTCAACTGCAGATACTGATTCCCAGTGTAAATCTTGTGCTTCCACATCCTTCTTGGAAACTCTGCCGTGTAGTTAAAATCACTTACTTTTCTCACAGTAGTTGCCACAGTAGTCAGGAAATCCTTCTCCATGGCACACCTCATCTCAAACGTTTTCTCATCCAGGAAAAAAAGAGGTCATTGTTCCCCTCTACTCGTCACTCATTAGACCCATTATAGAGTACAGCACACCTTTTGGTATATACCTCACAAGACATCTACAACATCTGGAAAGGCTGCAGAAATACCTAACAAAGAGGATTACTGGCCTCAAACAGATGCCTTACGTAGTCTGTCTCAAAAAACTCCAGCTTTACTCCATTGCATATCGCCTACTCAGAGGCAATCCCTGCCTAACATACAAAGCTATATCAAACCCAGAGCTGTTGGACATGCTCCACTTAAAGAAATCCCAATCCCTCTGAGCTACACGGTCTAGGGACCTAAACCTTGTCACCACAATAAACAGAACATGCTGGAGGGATAGATTCCTGTCACAGAGACTTCCCATACTCTGGAACAAACTATCTATCTATATCAAACAGAGCACCTCATTAGCACTCTTCAAGAAAAATATTGATGATTGGATGGGATATAGGAAATTCACACTGGAGATCACTTCTGTGGCTCTGCTCGACAGGGGCACAGAAAAATAATTTTCTTGGGTGGCGAAAGTCAGGGTACCTTTTTGCCTAGGCTTATATAGGCCCTAGGGCCAATAACCTAGTACCTACCTATGAACCTGTGATCCTCCTATACTGCCTGCAATTTCTTTGTTTGAACAGCACATCACTTTAGGCCCTACATAATGTTCTCTGGCTCTGGCTGCCTGGTAATACCAGACTTATTGGTGATATTGTGCTTATGCCATCCCCATTAGCATCCTAAGACTGGTCCTCAAGCTCAGGACATGTTACATAACAGATTCCTGGAGGGAATGACAGTTACTCTCTACTCATCATGCCCCAGCCCAGCAACTGAAAGGATGAGCATTCAGTGGATTCATGTGACATCTCTCAGAATGCAAAGAGGAGATGAATATAATATCTGTCACATTGCTGCTTGAACTCATCTACAAATGCTGTCAATGCGGTCCTTAGTACAGTGGTGTTAAAGCTTACCACCAGACTGCTGGTCTATGGCTGAGAGGAAATAGTGTGTAAATGCTTTATCCAAAAAATGATTCCACAAGCAAGCCAGACGATCTGTGTAAAAATGACAGATGTGACAGTATTTCTCTTGGGAAACCTACTCTGCTGAAAATTTTAAACAGAACATTTGCCATCTTCTCTACCTCAATAGAAGATAGAGACACCACTTCAGGGTGTCTAGTAGCATAGTCCATCATCACCAGCAGGATATACCGCTTAAGCTTGGTTGACAGCTACACTTTGAAATGGCTTCTTAATAACAGTCAAGAGGCACTGAAACAGCTTTAACTTCATCTCCTGTCTTGGCAACCTTCTGGCACTGCTTACTCATCTTCTGAAATGCCTGGCCAACACAATTCTGCATAAGCCTTCTTTTTTACACTTTATACCCATATGGCCTTAAAATGGAATATTGTTGGCTATGGTTAGAAGAATTTATTACTATGTCTGCGGTACTACCAGATGCTGCATCAATTCTCCTTCTAGACATGGGTGGGAGGATGGCATAGTAAGGTGTTTACCTTATAGACACAAAGTGCAGGGTTTGATTCTCACATGGGGTAATTGGCTAGGCTTGAAAAGGCCCACAAGGGTAGTTAGCCTAGTACTACTCTATGAACCTGTGAACATCCTGCAGGAGTCCATTTCCTGTTCAATAGCTCTTTGTCTCAGTATATGGACTCTCCCTGCCCTTGAGGGTCAAAGGCCTCCTTGCTTAGCTACCCCCTGCAACCTCTAAAGCAGGCTCTAACATCTGAGCATGTCTTGATTCTTTCTTTGTGACACTTCCAATTTCTACCTCCAAAAGAAGTCAAGAATCTTCTGACAATAGTGCCTCCAATTCAGGCTTGCTACTGCTACCACCTTATTCTTCCCTTAAGTTAGCCTTTTATACAGGAAGATCAGGTGTGGCACAGATTCAGGCTTACCGCTAACTGGCCTTATCCAAAAACCCATATCATTATACTTGGTTGGAGGTGTGGGCACTGATTAGGTCTGCTCTCAATACTACCTTTCTTACATTTTGCCTCCAAGTCTGGCTGCATGATATCATAAGTACCCAAGGTAGTGAACTGTTAAATCATTTCCAATTAAAGCATCCACTGAGATAAAACTGGACACTGTCAACTGCTTATTTTGATGTTCATAGGTAAATACTTGAGAATTAGTCTACAGGCCACTAAAAACTTAGCCAAAATCTTTCCATCAAACCATAAGGAGGACAAGACAATATTAGCCAGGGAAAGAATTTAAGGATGCACATTCAATTATCTAAGTTTATCTTGAACATGGCAGGGATACTACTCTGCTTGGTATAAAGCAGTAGTCTTTTGCAGAGGTGAGAGATAAATTGGAACATGAATCTATCTCACCAGCACATCTTATTTATCCATTGATGAAGGTTTAATTACTTTTATTTTATTTTACATTTGTTGACCGGGAAAGTCCAACTGGATATATGTCCATTTTCAGCAGAGGCCCAGGGAGAAAAGCTCCAAATACAATAACAAAATTTTGTAAGCAAAATTAAAAAGGATTTTTGACTATTAAGACTCAACTTACTTTAAACATACTTAGTATACATATTCTATACAAGTACAGTTGTAGAGACTAACATAACACAGAGAGATTGTTGCATGACTAACAAAAAATTCTTTAGGAATAGTTAAAAAAGGGAAATAAAACAAAGGAAGAGGAATCCAGTACTACACAACTAACTTATACTTACTGCTATACCTCCATTAGGGTATGCCGGTTCTGGGTGATCTGTCTACCTTGCCTCAGACAGCCATGGCACTGGGTCCCAGCATGTCCAGGATCCAGACCAGTGGTTCCCCCTCAATTGCCCCTGCACCACCTGTGGCATCGGGTGAAACCTCCTCAGGGCAGAGAGACAGGCCTCCCCCTGGGAGCAGTGACAGTGGAGGCATTTTCATCCAGGCTGAACTGCCGGTCATGGTGCACAAGATTGTTTGTTGGGGCTATGAATGCCGCTTGCATTGGATTAAGGGCATGCTGGTCAACCTAGTGGGGCAGCCTTGTGCTGGCACCCAACCTCCAGCACAGTCACCCTCGGGGCAGTGAAGGAGCAGTGTTGACAGTCCCATGGGTGGGGACATGAGTCATGCTGCTGCCATTTGGAGGTACGTGTGACTTGGATTCTACAACACTGTCCCCATCCAAGGTGCTCACCCACCTCATGTGTCACACACTGTCCCTGTCTGCTGTCTTGTCTGTCTGCAAATGCATCCTGTTCTACCCAACTTATCTCCCCACACATACCCAAGTCCCGTCCCCAACATTCCACTCTCACCTTAATAAAAAGAAATGGGCACCTGTCCCCCCAAAAAAATCACCCCATACATAGCTCTGCATTTTGCAACTGTCCACTGGACACCAGTAATTTGATCCAATTGGCTTGACAATGCAGTTATGTTGTCTTCACCCCTCTCTCTGAGGTTTGAGAGTTCAAATTCATCTACAAAATCTGTCAAAGTGCACAGCTGTTGCTGTACAAGAAATGGATAGCTATGGTTCTTTCCCACACAATTCCCACACAACCCTATCTGACTTTCACTATGTTTTCCCCCTGCCTGCCCCCATTTTACCACTTTCCTATCTCCTCTTTTTTCTTTTCTTAATATTTTTTTAGTGTGGAGCTGCATGATACGCCACATTGCACAGCTTCACTTAGCTCAGCTAAATAGAGTTCTTATAAATATATGTGTTTATAACATTGTAAGTCACATGTACAAAATAAACACCTCTGTACATGTTTCAAACCTAAGCCCATCACACCTGCAGCACACTGTATTAACCCACCACTCCACGCAGATCTAAAAACGCATGTTTACATCAAAACATAGTGATTCTCACTTAAAGTCATTAGGTGCATCTCAGTGAAGCTGCGCACTACGATGCATCACACAAACTGGAATTAAAAATTAATGGAAAAAATGGGAGTGTTCCTTGGACTGTGGTGTAATAATATACCACTAGTGAGCCAAAGACATAAAAATGGATGTAAGTGAGGCCTATGATAGCAGGTAAATGTGCCTTTGTATCAGCAACATGTAGAAAGACACCTGCTAAGGAAGCAATGGCAAAGAACATGTTCAACTCAGACCCTGTGCAGAAATACAGTCATAGAAAGCCATGCACATACTGATGAATGCAGACAATGTGTATGTCACAGCCTGTATGTATGCAAATATATCTTGCAAATACACCAGCTGTAGCAGTAACACAGCAGCTCAGTTTGTTAAATGCCTTGCATGCAGTACATTTTGCAACACACAGTCCTGGGTTCAAATACAGTCTTGTGTTGCAGTGAAATTACATTATTGTGAAGACAGAAATTAATGACTGAGTCATGCAATCTTTAACTGCGCATGTTACTGCTAATTAATGCACTACTATCCAATTTTGCAAGTCAAAGGCCTTCAGGTGGACACACTGCACATATCCATAAAACACAACTATATGTTGCCTACTACTCTGTTATTGGCACTGTTGCATAATAGATGCATCTTAATCATATGTCTTGATTGGACTGTAAAAGGTACCCTTACCATGGCTCTGCCGTAATGACAGGACTGATACAACTGCCACAGTTACATGTACAGCTTGTTGTCTTCCAAAGTGTTTGCACTCCCCCATGTGTTCTAGGTTGCAGCAGTAGCCTGTAGCACACACACCTGTATGTAAAGGTAGCTACTACACACCTATCATACCTCCCAACCCTGTAGCAGAAGGAATCAGGACACAGCCATACTTACAAAGGTCCAGAGATTGGGACATTTTTTACAGTTTGCTCCTACATTGATAGTAAGTTGATACAATAACATATATTGCATTAGCATGCATATTCAGAGGGGTATGAAGTCTGACACTCAAATGTGTGTCTTCCATTACTGACCTCAGCCTACAATGTTGGCCAATGAATTGCCAGGTGACCACAATGTCATGGGACACTGACCACATATATGAGATGAAACTGTTGACATACTGCATAAATCTCTACAGTAGACAGTTATGTTACCTACCCTCTGCGATGCTGTAGTCTCCACATCTCAGTAATGTCCATCATAACAGCTAAGAACAGGGCCCAGGCCTACATGAAGGCCTTATATATTGCACTGTTGTGGCATGTCTTTGGTTAATGATAGTGCAATTCAGCTGCTTTGGCTGCAATTACCATATCAGAGCCACAGATTGGTGCAGAGATAATTACCTGCTAATGAGCAGTTCCTTAAAAAGGCAAGCAGCTGGTTATAGGGAAAAAGTCTGTATGAGACTTACCTCACACATACAGCACATTTTCAAAAGATTACCAGAAGCAAAGTTTAACAAAGAAGTACTGCACTCAACCAGGTATATAATTGATTTCTCCATATAACAGGATGCAAATGGGAAGATGGAGGTATGGGGAATAGGAATCACATTAGTAAGCCTGTCTTAGATCTATGGTAATGGCATGTCATTGATACTCAGCTGTCCTACATCTACAAGCATGCCTCTCAAATGTCCCTGATTTCCGCTCACATCTTAGCTCTGACCCCTTATTCCCTGCTACATCTGTTGGCTGCTGTAGGAAAGCTAGTGAATTACATGTAAAACCTAGTGACGATAAGTAATGGTGTATACTCCTGTAACATTAGACAATGTACACTAATTCACCTCCTCTCATTCTATCATTGCCTCACATAAATAGTTCTAACATTTTAAAAGTGTTCCTGATTGTCCCTGATGTATTCTGGCCATGTCTATGATCCTGTTTATGTTGTTTACTGTCTGGTTGAGATCTATGCCTAACATAGCTGTCAGCCTGCTACAGCAATACATCTGAACAAAGCCATAATTAATTGAGGGATGAAGGCCCGACATTAGGGACACTGTAACTATTGCCCATACAAAGTAAGAAAGTGAATAGAATAACAGATATTACAGTAGCATAACCGTGTTCAGAAGGGTATGATGTCTTAAACTCAGATGTCTGTCTTTATTTTCTGACATAATAATTAGCCAACCTTTTTTCAGAAATCCACAATGCTGTGTAAAAATGACCAAACTGTGAGGCAAACATCCTGTCATTCTGAAAACATTTGTATAGTTGAGAGGTATGATGCCTACAGGGAACATATACTAGAACAGGTTTGCATTGTTTTCTGTCATTGTGGCACTATGGTGTTGCTGGACTGTCCCCATATAGTGGTTGTAATAGCACATTGCTATTTGTCTGGCAGTGGCTGTGTGACATATTAGTGGGTGTTTGCCCATAGGGGACACACAACAGTAGACTGCAGTGCTGGATGTAGTAACATACAGCAGAATCTGTCACAGAACACAGGGACATACTTCAGTATTGCTACTGTCTTGGTGGTATCCACATATGTAGTGTGTTGCCAGACTGAGGGGTATGACATCTGAGGGGGCAGTGGATAGTGCAGGCCATTATGGGTGTGCTGGATCTGTACATAGTGGATGCCCATGTAATCTGGTCCTGTAATGTGTTCCCCTTTTGTTGTCTTTCAGGAACCATGTACCACAGAAGACATGCCCCCTTCTCAGATGTGGAGAATGACATAATAGTGGATGGACTAAGACAGCACCATTAGATCTTGTTGTCCAGGGGGAGACATAATCAGGAACATATGTCTGCATTGTGGGCAGACCTTGTGTGGTATGTCAATCAGATTGGCCAAGAGGACAGGACCTATAAGCAGGTCTGATACCAGATCACAGACATGCTGAATACTGCATGAAGAAGGGCAGATGATGTTCCCAGGGATCTTGCCACCAATGGTGGCAGGCCTGTGACAGAACAACCACTCTCAGCCACAGAGGAATTCCTGGTGAACCTAGGAACACATGACAGCTCCAAGGCATCCATCACACCATACAACACAGAGGTGGGAGACACAGTGTCCACAGTAGAGGATTGTCCAGGTGAGCACAATATGTTCACCAGTGTAATACTGTCTCAGTCATTGTGACAGGCTGTACATACCTGTACATGGCTGTTAGGTCTATCTGCATTATGGGTGGTGTTGGGGTATATACTCAGTTGTGCACAAATACTCAGAATGTCAGCAATACAGCCAGTATCACAGTAGCTACTGTACATGTGGATATATGCACATATTACCTTGCAGTGCTTCAACATTTGGTAGTGCTAACAATACCTCTCCCTCACCTTTCCATAGGTCCATCAGGTGTGGCCCAAGTCTGTGGTCCTGTACCTGGTAAGTGTGATACTGTTTTTATGGATCATATATACCCTATGAAAGTTAAGGGCTGCCATATTGCCCTATGTACGAATGTTGGGTTTAGCCAGAGTAATATATTTGTATGTTCTATTCTGGAACAGTTAACTACAGTTCATAGACTGGGTAATCACAGGTGTATATTTGAATGACCATTGACACATTTGTACTTATAGTTATGAGCGGCTACACAGCCTGGTATATATGAGGCAATTACTCCAAGATGCCTTTCAAACACAAAAGGGAGATGGTACATACCTGAGGCAGTGACACTAGTACTGGCATAACATTCTCAAGATAGGTATACTGGGTTTTATGTGTAGTGCTATCATGTATAGTGTCATATTACATACCTTACAGGCAGATTGTACTGGCACTTTACCTGAAGTGGCTGAAGTGCATGTTATAAAAGCCTTTACATGTCTGTGTATGTTGTTGTGAGGTTGCCTGTTGTACATGCGAGCGGAGATGAGAAGACATGAGACTGGAAATGCAATTATGGATCCTCATTTGTATGAGTCTGTGTTGATTACCATACAAAAAGCGCAGGTAGTAATTTACTGCTTTTGTCTGGGTTTTCACAGGTGACTGGGGGGTTGGAGTCTGTCTGCCTCACAACCTGATGTCAGTGTCTCATCGAACTCTGATGATGATGATGATGATGATGATGATAGTGGCCTTAGTGAGGCACATATGGGATTGTTGGGGGTTGAATCTGTCCCAGAGGTTGACATCCCTCTTCTGCCCCCATTGTCACCGCGCACAGTCAGTATGCCCATACATATCCAGTCCCCACAAGTCACAGGTATTAGACAGTCAGAGGGTGGTGACATTGAACAGGGTAGTGTGGCAACTATGGTGTCAGTGAGTGTAGACACTAGCCATAGGCATAGAGCTGGTGAGGTCCCACACAGGTGGATTGACATAGGTGCACATAGTAGGACTGCTGTCCATCCACCACCTGTTGCAGGTGTCACATCACATATTTCCACATAGCAGGCCTTTGTGAGGAAGAGGCAACAGACTTGCACTCAAGTTAGCTAAGTGTAGGAGCATGCCCAGTGGGACTGTCAGTACTTACGAGGTGACCCAGGGCCATGGCTGCCTATACTCCAGTCCGGGATTTTGTGTGCTGAAGACATTGGCTGCTGCACCTGTTTCCACAATACAGCACTTCCCTGACATTCTCTAAGGCATTCCCTGGCTGTGTGCTTTACTTAATATGTGACTGGGGTAGATAATGTAACACCACACACAGGGTGACAGTCTGCATACCTCTCACTGTACATGTTTTTGCAGAAAGTCCAGCATTTCATCCCATATTTCTGGTCTGTTTCCCATATATTTGTGGTGCTCCGTTATAATATTGTATAATGCAGTCACTGAATTGTACTAAATACTGGCACATTTAAGTAATGCCCTTTACATCCTGCAGCTATTCTGTTCTGTTGCTACCTGCTGTTATACTAGTCACCTTCTAGATTCATCAGAGCATGTGTAATGTCTGTCTGTAGTTTTGGCCCTTTATTGCCCCATTCTCTCTGACTTTGTCAGCTATCTTGCAGTAACAGATTGAGGGGTATGACAGTCTGTGGGAATAGCTTACATGCAAAAGATGTGGATGCTGCCAGATTCAAAGCATCAACAACATCACCCATGCTAATGTCCCTAACCCAGTGAGCCACAACATCTGCCGGACAAACATTTGTCACTCCTCACACAATCAACAGCATAATTGTCACCACTGCATTATCTGACAGATACAACGTGTAGCCAGATTCTATGTCACAGCCCTGGAAATGTCTAGTCTGCTGATATATCATTGCAGACTTACTGTTACAGAAGTTGTATGGGAACACTGAACCAACAGCACATGATCTGCTGGGATAGTCAGTAGTCCAACTATCAAGTGACTCAACCGTTTAACAATGTCCTTGCCTGATGCAGTGCATATTCCAACCATGAGGCCTAGTGATAATTAGGGAACACACACTATTTGACTTGGTACATGTAGTAACACATGGCTGTTACTTCCGTCCACATAGCCCACTATATTTCTTTGCATAAATGCAGCAGATCCATACATATGATACCATATTATAGTAATCTTTACACCTAGTCTGTAGGTTAGATACTTACCTTGCAAATTCAGCAGTTGGCAGGACTGTAGTTTGGGGCTGACTCTGTGTGATGCAAGCAGTACACAGCCATTACATGGATAGGAACAGGTTGTGTGGGTTGTCTGGCATCAACAATTTTATTATATGTATGTGACTCAGAATAAGGTGTCAGTCCCTAGGGCCCTAGGTTGTCAGTGAATGTGCTATGCATTCTCTCTTAGCCAAAGCCAGGGTGTACTGGACATGCCTACATCTGCCTACAAGGACATCATCAGGGGTTCCTCCTCTGACTCCTCCTGTGACTGTGGCAATGTAGGCACTGGTGGGGGGCTGTGTATCCCTTCCCTTTGCTGGTCTTGCTGCAGCTGTTTCCGCAGGATCATATGGCACATACTGTGAACATATGGGCACATGTGTCTGGAGAGTACTGCAGGGCTCCAACAGATATATTGAGGCACAGAAACCGTAACTTCAAAAGCCTAAACACATGCTGTATGATGTTCCTAGTTTGTGTGGGTGCCTCATTATGGCATTCTTCAGTGGGTGTGTGTGCATTTCTGATGGGTGTCATCATCCACGGTTCTAATTGGTAGCCAGCATCCCCCAGTAAATGGCCATGTGGGATGCCCCCCCCTAGCAAACATCTGGTATGGCTGTGATGCATGCCAGATATGGGAGTCATGATATCTACCAGGGCTGCCAGCACACTGAATCATAATAATGATCTGGGCATTGCACCCGACCTGGAAGTTGATGGAGTGGTATCCCTTGAAGTTGACTTAGAGTCTACTCTCCTTACTGGGTGATGACTTGATGTGTACATGAGTGCAATCTATGGGACCCAGTACCTCAGGGTAGTGTTCTACATGGTAGAAGTATTGCATATTGCTGGCCCTCGCCTCAGGGGTGAGGGGAAAGGAAATTTGCTCACTGGTATGTGGTAGCATGGCATCCATGAACTGATGGAGTACCCTGGAAGCAGATGCCTGTGAGACACCCATCATGTCTTCAGTTGGTCTTTGGAAAGTACCTGTAGCTAGTATCCTAAGTGTTACAGTTACCTTTGTTTCCACTGGGATGGGTTCCCTTCTGTTGGCTCTGGGTCTGAGTTGAGATTGTCAAAGCTCAGTGATGTCTTGTAGTATGCACCTGTCCACCCTGTAGTGATCTACAATCTCCAGCTCATATAGCCCCTGGAAAGTTACCCTGGGGCTGAATACTCTTTTCCTTCTCTGTCTCGGCCTATTGTCAGCAGCAGCACTGGCTTCATCATCTAGCACATACAGATGTAGCAGACCTGCAGCAGCCCCTAATATTCTCTCAGTTAAAATTCCCAGTTCTGTACTCCAATGGTGCAGAGTATGGGGGTAAAATCAGATTGTAGGGTGTATGCATACTTTATAGTGCTCTGCTGTAAATGCTGACTATGTGAAGTGGCTATGTATGATGCATTCCACCTGCCAATTATATCATTAATATCATTTCATGGCTCTAGCTTAAGTTAAACAGAGGTCAAAACTAATTAATATGTCACTGGGGTTTAGATACAATCAGCACTGCAGTGAGGCACACAAATGTGCACTCATTAGGTAAACAAAGCTTAGCAGTCAGTGTACACACCCCCACAGACATAAATGCTCAGCTTAGTGGTGTGCTGCGCAAACATGCAGAAGCATGTTCCCCTTAGCTAAACAAGGCTTAGAAGTGAATGCACACACACACGCTGTAGGGATACACTCAGCACTGTAGCACACCCCACAAACAGGCTGAAATAAGCTTAGAAGTCATTTGACACACCTTCCCCTAATGTCAGCTTCCTCCCCTCTAAACAGCAATATAGTTTGCTGCCCACACGAAAGAGATATGTGGACATTATCACCCCTTTGTACTAGTCAGTAACTCCACCTCATTTGCATAGGGATCCATGCTTACAGCCTGGAAACTACACACATCAAAGCCCTACCACGTTAGCAACAGCACCAATGCACCATTGCAGATACTCCACGCAGGGTCCTGTAATACATTTCTGTCACATCATATTAATTTTGTTTTTTCCATATTTTTTTTTTGTGCACTGTGGTATGTTGTGAAAACATGCCCAGATTATTAACAAAAAATAAACTTAATTTAACTTATTTCCTTTAATTTGTCAGACACACAGAGGATAGTTTCGCTCATATCTGTACATGCTATGCCATTTCTGTCCATCTATCTGCATTATTATAGCCCCTTTTATCTGTGTATATTCTTGTACACAGGATTTTTCCTTGTACACTACGGACACTGACACATGGTCTGCAGAGCTGCCTATCTGCCTGCTGGATTGCTCTACCTGCCTCATTTGTATGAGATTCACTTGGTTATAAGGTGATGTGCATGCCACAGAATTTTCTGTGTTGATGCACTCATGTCTGCTGCTCAGCAGCACTTACTGAATCTAAAACCTACTTACTTTCATGTAAGCAATGCAGCACAATGCCTACATGGTAAAAAAGACCATGTAGGCTTTAATAAATTCCCTCCTGATTTATTTTGCAATGTTGTGATGAGATCAAATTACATTTTACAGGATCCCCCTTCTTTACTTACTAAAACAAACCTGATACTGACCCATGCTACAATGTCTCTTGTTCAATAAAATAAAGACAACTAACACCAATGGTACATACAACTGTTCATCTGAAAGGGTTGTATACCTGGCATCATGCACATCCTGTTCTGCCTTTTACATAGGCAAGACAAAAAATGCCTTAAATAAAAGGATATACCAACACATATATAGCATTCAGAGTCAAGATAACAAAAGTGCATTAGCCAGGCATTCCAGTGTTTGTAAGGGGTTTACAAGTTCCTGTTTTTTGTGTGGGAACAGGTGCAAGTAACTGCATTTGCAGGTGATTGGCAAAATATACTTTTACAAGGTGAAATGTTTTTGGTAATTTAGGCTGGATGCAACCAACTCTGGCCTTAATGACAACATTTCTATTTCCAATGAACTTAAAAGAAGGGCTAGCAAATTGTGACTTGTTGGTGCTTTAAAGTACACCCTTGGTGTACACTAGTTGTATTTTCCCCTTTATATTTTTAATCTGCATGGAAAGTACACTCTATATACCTTTTATGTTTTGTATGCTTTTTCAAGGCTGCTCTTTGAATTATTTTCTTGTTGTTAGCAATCTTTACACTGGATTGGTTGCTACCTGGGGTGTATCCTTTTCATTAATTTTAAAAGTTCAGCACTAGGTTTTACTCGTGGTTCTGATGATGTCTTAAATGTGAGTCAAAAGCACCTAACTGTGTTCCTTGGTGTAATAAAGTATTCTTTTGCTTGGAGTTTAGGTTCCTGACATAGTGGTCATTTTTTCTTTTCTTTTCTTTTCGGGAATGACAATGGCAAGATTTCCATGCAAGTCTTATGGGATTCAAAAAATTGATTTATATGTGAGTTTTTTTTCTTAATATCATACGAAAAGGCTTAAATTGAGCCCTACTCAAGCTAGAAAATGAACTGATGAAATGAAACTTAAGATACAAAAGTGCAAATGTTTGTTATCAATGCCAAAGGAACTAAATGTTGATTATAAAAAAAATACTACAATGTCTATTAGCTTAGAAAAATAGATCATAATCACATTCACATACACACAAAGAGCTTTATAGATCAGCCCTTAGATCAAACCAATAACAATGACATGGCAAAAAAATCACTGACCTAGGGGACATTTTATCTTGTTTTAAAGTTTGTTATGAGAATTTAAATAATCCAAATGATAATATTGGAAATGATAAGGCAGAGTCATTTTAATTTAAGAATATGTCTAAAAACTTTAATTTAAAGAAAAAAATAAGAAGTTAAACCATCCCTTTTCTATTACGAAAATGAAAGACCACATTAAGAATCTTAAAATAAAGCTGCGGGAATGACAGTTTCATTCCAGAATTATATAAACTTTTCCCAAAAAGAAGCCTTATCTCTCATGTTAAATATCTTTATATAAGTCAAACATATAATATCCTTTCCACCCTTTTAGAAATATTCTCTAATCTCACCTATATTAAAACAGGAGTAAGAACCATTCATTCTTCATTTAGACTTATTTCTTTACTAAAGATTCACTATTAACAATTTCTGTGAGTCTTTGCAAATAGAATAAAGAATTTTCTTCCTGATCTCATTCACAATAACAAAATAGGTTTTATTTCATACAGATAGAAGCATGATATTTAAAAAAATCACTCTCATTGATTGTTTCTTCTTCTAATGAAAGAGAATTATCTGTGTTTTGCATGGATTCACTAGATAATCTCAAAATACTGAATTGTCAAATTTCAGTATTTCAAGACTGAATAGTGGAAAACCCACATACCCAAAAACCCAAAACCACAAATAGAACAATCGCGACCATTCACACACATACACACACACACACACACACACACACACACACACACACATACACACACACACAAACCAGCACATAAGCACACACACATACACCTGCCTAACTACACTAAAACAAACATAACAACACACACAAACACAACATAACACGCAAACACACCTACCCTACCTATAAGCGGGGGGGCAAGCCAACCTGCATTCCTCACGTGGGGGGCTGTGCCCCCCACCCCCCTACTTATATATTCTAACTCCGAGGTCGCACTAAACACACAAACACACAAAAAACACAACTACACACACTCACACACACTAAAATCCCTACCCAATATCCTTACACAAACACTACTTACCTGAAACCCCAGATAAATGCACAAACCACACCACACGTCACGAACCTATAACCATGATAGCGGATTCGACATTTCCGCATTTGACAAAGTGCAGTTTCGCGTAACTGTACTTTCCACTGTTCAGTCTCACGGTACTGAAATTCAACATTTCAGTACGTTGAGATTGTCTAGTGAATCCGTTTTGTATATACTTGAATAAAGCCTTTGATTTAATAATATGGCTTTATCTTACCAAAGTCTCCAAAATATCTTCTCTAATGATTTTATTTCCCTCATTAATCAGCTACATTCTATTTCTCATCTGATAAGCTGGGATCTTATAGTTCAAACTCTCTTAGGATTCTAGAGGTATAAAACAGGGGTGTCATCTCTCAGCACTTTTATTTGCTTTGGCAATAGAACATTTTCCAACTATATTAAATTTAATAAAGATATAGTAGGCTTTGATCTAGGAGATGAATACTTACTGAAGTTTCAGATATTTGCTGATGGCATCTTTAACTATTAGTAATGTTGAGCCTTCTTTATGGAGAATTAAAAATGATTTAATTTATTTTTAATCAGCTTCTTGATTAAAATTCAGCTAAAATAAAATTGATACTTTATTATATCAATATCTTGAAGAAATGTTATGGTGAAATAAACTGGGGTAATAAACAAATTAAATATCTTGGGGTTACTATTATGAATAATCTAAATGAAATTATAAACCTTAAAATAAGATCTTGAAAGATATTACATTGTTATTTGATAGATGGAATAAAATGCTTTCTATGACTGGTAGATCAACACTGATTAAGATGATCATTTTACAAACTAATTCTCTATTTCTCTATAAAAATATCAAACAGTATAATATTTGTATGAATTATGTGCTTCACTATGAGTTGATAAAACTGAATGCACCAAGAATCAGAAACCTTGAACTACATTCACCAAAAAAGGCTGAAAAACACTTTTTTAAAATGTTTATTGCAGGTGGCAAGCCCCCTGCCCCCTGATGTGAGGGGCAAGCCACTACACTCCCAAACTTATATGTACAAACTCCAACATCACACCAGTTCAAAGAAGGGGGAATTCCCCCCACAAAAGGCATAACGGCTAGCACAACTCACTGACAGTAATTTCCTATGGACGAACTCCCGTCATCAATGGGCTGAATCCTGGGCAACTGAAGCTTGAGTATTCAACCTTTGTCCACCAGTAGGGTAACATTTTATGATACCTTAATAACGCTAGAATAGAGTTAACCTATCATATTAGATATTGGAAAAGCGGTGAGATCAATTTTCTCTATCTTGACACTTATGCAACTGCCTCAGTGAATTCTTACTAATCAGACAACTGAAAAAATTGTATGAAACATTTTGGTTAAAATCTGTGAAAAATGTTATAATACATCATAATCTTATTTTGACTAATAACATATGTTGGTTGTCAAAAATATATTTCTGAAACTACTATCAAACCAACTGGTTCCTATCACGAATCACATGTTAAAGTTATTCAAAAACTTTTTATATAAAAACACGGAAGTAAAGGCTTAGTTATTCTCTATTTTCCTATAACATTTATTCCTGAGTGCATTGAAATGTCAAGTTATAATAAATTAGCAGCTTTAAAGGTGGTGATTTAATTTACTGGAATCAGTTTTTAAAAGAAAGCAAATTGTATAATACTGGTTATGTAATACACAAGTTTGATTGAGAAAATGACAATTGTTTAACAGTTCAGGGTTCCAAATCAGTTACAGTATTGAAACTGAATCTGATGTTGGATTCTGCAAAAATAATTTCCCGGCCATAATTAACTTTTTCAATAATTGTGAATTAAATTCTGGAAGGAGAGTATCATACATTTCTATTATATATAAATCAAAAATCATAAAAGTCAAGCAAATGAAACATATGAGTTATGCCTATCTAATACCTGACTCTTATTTATCTAATCTAGATGAAAATATGATTCTAATGTCTTCTTTGAAAACCATTTCTTCATTATTTTCAAACATTTATTTATTTATTATTTATTGTTTGTTAACCGGGTTAGTCCAGCTGGGCTAGTGGCCCGTTTTCAGTGGAGACCCGAGGAGAAAAGCTCCAATACATAATATAAAGTATATAGGTTTACATCGTTACAGTATATCTAAGTATACAGAATGTACATCATTATATAACATAAGTTCAAAAAGTTGTAAATTTACAAAGGCAGAATTACAGAGAGTTGACACATTTATAATAGATGAAATGAGTAGCATGAGTCAATATTGGTCTGTACAGGAGTAACAGTTTTACAAGTAATATATACACACTGGTTTGAAATTTAGAGCTTTTCAGTTTGGGAAATTAGCAAGGTAGGCCAGAGGCATGCATGCAAAAGAATTTTTGGAAAGATGTTCTGAGCAAGATATATGAGGTTTGTTAAAGACGGTAAAGAAGTGATGATTATAGGTGTGGAGTTTGTAGTGTGGGTGTTTTAGGTGGGAGCATGTGAAGGACATTCCCATTTGGAGGAGAGATGGGGGAGAAGCTTGGATTTGAAGTTGTTCTGGTTGGGTATATTACGTAGTGGTTTGGGGAGATTGTTCCATAGCTTGGCTATGGTGTGGGATAGTAGTAGTTTGCCAGGAGAGTGGATGGGTTTGTATATTTGTAGTAGGTTTTGGCCTTTGGATCTCAGGGTGCAGGTAGGTGCATAGGGTGTTAGAGATTTAGCAAGAGAGGGGCATTCAGTTGGTTTAAAGATGAGTTTGTGGGCTGTTGTAAGTTGTAGGTACTTTAGGTGGTTGTGGAGTTCTATCCAGTTTAGGGTGTGTAGAGAGTGACAGTGATGAGAAGAGTTCTTAGAATTGGTTGCAAATTTGCAGATTTTGTTGTAACAGGATTCGAGTTTAGAGAGAAGGCCAAGTTGAAGGTTGGAGAATAGGGGAGCACCATACAAGAGAGAGGGGAGAAGGAAGGTAGATGCAAGGGTATGTCAAGAGGCTGGAGTAAGGTAGTAGTTATGTCTGTAGAGGAGACTGATTTTCTGGTGGGTTTTTTTGATTGCTGAGAGGATGTGAGAGTCATATTTTAGGTTTTCATCAATGGTAATTCCAAGTAGCTTGGTATTAGGAACTATTTCTAGAGGGGTGTTATTGTGGCTTTTGATGGAGAATTGGGCCTTGTGGAACTGGGAGGTTTTGGTGGGAGTGAATATCATAAGTTTTGTTTTGTTGGCATTTAGGGCCAGGTGATGAGATTGCATCCATGTTTCAGTTTTGGAGAAAGCTGTTTGGGTATAGAGTAGAAGTTTGGAGGGGCAGGTGTCTGAGAAGATGATAGTGGAGTCATCTGCATATTGGATGATTGAGGTTTCAGGGATAGAGAGGTGGAGGTTGTTAATGAATATGTTGAAGAGGAGGGGGCCAATGACTGATCCTTGGGGAACTCCTGTAGGTGTAGGTAAGAAAGGGGAGGCTGATTCTTTCCATTGTACAGCCTGTTGGTGCATGGAAAAATAGCTGGTGAACCATTCAAGAGTTGGGGGAGATAAATGCAGCTGTGAGAGCTGCGACAGGAAAAGGGAATGGGAGATAGTGTTGAATGCTTTTGAGAGGTCAAGAAATAGAGAAGATATGTATTTGCCACTTTCACATGCTAGGTTGACTGTTTCAAGGAAGGAAAGGAGGGCTGTCATGGTGCTGTGGCCAGGGCGGAAGCCATGCTGGGTGGGAGAGAGGAGTTTGTGCTGGATTAGGTAGGGCATGAGCTGGGAGTGGATGTTTTTTTCTAGAATTTTAGAGAGGGGAGAGGGAATAGCTATGGGTCTGAAGTTGGTTGTGTCTATGTTTTTACCGCCTTTGTGGAGAGGAATTATGAATGCATGACGCCAGATGGTTGGTACATAGGATTCCTGAATGGATCTATTTATGAGGATGGAAATGGGATAGGCTATAGATTCGGCTGATATTTGAAGAAAATTTGCTGGAAGGTTGTCAGGGGCATTGTGGCATGGTTTTAGCTTTTGCAGTAGTCTTTTTATAGTATTGGTGGAGACAGGTTTAAGGGAGAACAGGGGTGGAGGAGGGGAGTGAGAGAGGTGGTTTGAGGGGCAGGGTGAATGGTTAGTGTTGTGGATTGGGGAAAGTGGAGGATAATGTAGCTACGCAGTCTATGAAAAATGTGTTGAAGTTAGTGGCTATTTCTAGACTTGAGAGGTTAGGATTGGGGCAGGAGTTGGAATTATTACCAGGGTTGAATACTGAGGAGATGGATGTCCAGAATTTCTTTGGATTGTTTGAGTGTTTGTATTGTAGATTGCTGTAGTAGTTTTTGCGATCTTTTCTTATTGATTGTTTGGCCAGGTTATGAAGATGTTTATATTCTTGGAGGGTGCTGGGTTTTTTTTTTGTTTTTGGTATAGTTTCCACTTTTTGTTTCTTTGATTCATTATAAGTTTAGTTTCTTGAGATATCCAGGGGCAGGAATTAGTTTTGATACGTTTGGTTTGTAAAGGGGCTAGTTTATCAAGTAAGGTAAGGAAAGTTTGGTTAAAGTATGTAACAGCATTATCTAGTGAAAGACTTTTCAGAGGAGACCAATTAGTAACCTTGAGGCATTCAAAGAAGATTTCAGGGTTGAAGGAATATAGGTTTTGGGATTGCTTGAATATGTGTTGTTTTCAATGTGGGAGGGTAGGCAGTCTGGAAGGCTGGTAAGTGGTTGCCTAGGGGGTCAGGTATTATACCGGATTTGGAGATATGGTTGGGGTGTGTTGTTAGTATCCAATCTAAGATGGTACCAGAGGAACCATCTTTGTTTGGCCTGGTAGGGAGGTCGATTAGTTGGGTGAAGTTGTACAGGTTGATAGAGTGAGTTGGGGTATCTAAGAGGAAGGAGGTCCAGTTAATATTTACATCACCAAGAATGTAGGTTTCATTTATGATGTTTGAGCTAAACCAAGAGAGGATGTCTTCTAGAGTTTTGGTATTGTCTCCAGGAGGTATGTAGATGGAGCAGATGCAGATGGATTTGTAGTTATTAAGTTTTAAAAAGCCCACAGTCATTTCTGCATTGGCAAAAGTTGGGATGGGGTTGGTGGTTGGGGTAAATGTGAGAGTGGAGGGGTAGATTATTGCTACGCCTCCTCCTTTTCTGTGAGGCCTATCATTGCGTATGATATGGTAGCCAGGGGGGAGGATTTCATTATCTTTGATGGAGGGTTTGAGCCAGGTCTCAGATACTGCGGTTATGTCTGGCTGATTGTAAGAGAGCCAAGCATGTAGGTTGGAGATTTTATTATTGAGGCTTTGTGCATTTAGGGTCATGAGGCAGATAGCCTTAAGTTTTTGTGGATTGGTACTTGGGTTAGCGTGGGTAAAGGTGGGGGTTGAGCCAGGGTTAGGGTGGATGTCACCTGAGAGAGAGAGTGGGATATGTTGGAGGAGATGTCTGAGGAGAAATAGAGGGTAAATAGAGGTAAGGTATTTTTGGGAAAGGCTTTTCTTTGAGATAGTTGTTAGAATAGGGTGAGGAGATGATGGTGTATGGAGTAAGGAGGGTTTGAAAAGATTGGATGGGTTGTAGGAGTAGAGTTCAGGGGAGATCTGTGAATATGAGTGGGATGTAATTGAGGGGTCTGAGGTAGTAGTGTGAGAGGTTAGAGGTAGGTATGAGCTAGTGTGGAGGCTTAGTTGGGTAATGTAGGTTAGGGATACTAGAAGGGTAGATAGTAGTAGAGTTTGCTGTGGGATGGTAAGCATTGTAGTATCGTTGTGTGAGGTGTGGTGTATGTATGAGAGAGGGTGGGGGTGTGTGTGAGATTAATTTGATTATGGGAGTGGGAGGAGTAAGGTGGTTGGTGAGTGTGAGTGGTACAGGTGTTGAGGGGGTGTGGTTTATGGAAGTATATGTGTAAGTGCACTGGGGTGGGTGGGATTTGGTGGTAGGGTAGGGGAGCGGAGTGAGCCCGTAGGGCGAACGGAGCAGGATAGAGCAAAAATAGAGAAATCAGCAGGAAAAAGTATCAGCAACTGCCATTTTGAAGGTAAGTTAAACAGGTTGTTATTGTGAGAAAAATAAGGGAGAAATAATTTACAGCGGTATAGATGTTTTAGTACACCTAGTGTGTGCTTTGAGTGGTGGGGGTTAATTTCCAGTGTTTGGAAAGTGTTGACTAGAATATTGAGATATACAGTCAGTTACAAAATAAATGAAGCCATTGTGGGAATAGGGTTTTACTGGGTTAGGATGGAAGGTTCTGCCACCTAGTGTTAACTAGGAAGATAGCAGGCAGGAAAAAGGAGCAGGTTTCATTTATGGTGTACTTTAATAAAAAATGCTGGGACACTATGAAAGCTTCGTGGACATAGAAGACATGGAGGAGGGAGAGTAGATGTCGGTCTGCGGTAGGCTGCTGAACCACTCACACAGGGCAGCAGACAAGTACATTTAAGTGATTAATAGGTAGTTACAATACTAGATTTAGGTCTACATACATTCAACAAATTATGGTGTTGGGGAGTCCTCACAGAAGTCCGAAAGGCTCAGGCTGGCAGGCAAAAAATCCAGGGAAATATCAGAGGAGTTGCAGGCGGTGTTCCTTTCAGTTTAGAGGCAGGGAGGGAGCTTCTGGAGTGATATAATTCAACAAATGATGGTGTTGGGGAGTCCTCACAGAAGTCCGAAAGGCTCAGGCTGGCAGGCAAAAAATCCATGGAAATATCAGAGGAGTTGCAGGAGGTGTTCCTTTCAGTTTAGAGGCAGGGAGGGAGCTTCTGGAGTGATATAATGCAACAAATTATGGTGTTGGGGAGTCCTCACAGAAGTCCGAAAGGCTCAGGCTGGCAGGCAAAAAATCCAGGGAAATATCAGAGGAGTTGCAGGAGGTGTTCCTTTCAGTTTAGTGGCAGGGAAGGAGCTTCTGGAGTGATATAATTCAACAAATTATGGTGTTGGGGAGTCCTCACAGAAGCCCGAAAGGCTCAGGCTGGCAGGCAAAAAATCCAGGGAAATATCAGAGGAGTTGCAGGAGGTGTTCCTTTCAGTTTAGAGGCAGGGAGGGAGCTTCTGGAGTGATATAATTCAACAAATTATGGTGTTGGGGAGTCCTCACAGAAGTCCGAAAGGCTCAGGCTGGCAGGCAAAAAATCCAGGGAAATATCAGAGGAGTTGCAGGAGGTGTTCCTTTCAGTTTAGAGGCAGGGAGGGAGCTTCTGGAGTGATATAATTCAACAAATTATGGTGTTGGGGAGTCCTCACAGAAGTCCGAAAGGCTCAGGCTGGCAGGCAAAAAATCCAGGGAAATATCAGAGGAGTTGCAGGAGGTGTTCCTTTCAGTTTAGAGGTAGGGAGGGAGCTCCTGGAATGATATACGGGAGGCGACGCAAGCAGCACTACTGCGGGAACCGGCTCGGGGATAGAAGAGATATGGTGTTGCTTTTGATTAGGTTTTACATAGAGCTTTTTCATACCACATAAATTAGAAATTATATTTAAAATGGAAGCTTGGAATGTTGGGGATGTAATTATCAGCTGAAGCAGATTGGTCATATTTTGCATTTGATTGTCATACAATTATCCTACTTTGGAAATTAGTTCAAGCATTTTTTACAGCTGTTATGGTCTGACAAGTTTACTTTATTTAAATGTTTAGTTTTGCTTAACGCTCCATTTCCCAGTAGTATTCCAAGATCTCAATATTCTCTTCTTTGCAGTTTGTTATCTATTGCTAGAAAACCTATTACCAGACATTGGAATAGGGAATCTATTCCTTCATTCGGCAAATTTATAAATACTGCCTATGAAGTCTGTCAAAGAGAATTAGCTACTATTAAAATGAGAACAAACAAATTGATCAATGAACTTAACTGCTAATTAAAACTAACCCCAGGATTTAATAAACTCTATGTAGGCACTGTGTAGAGCCTACATGGAATGTTACCGTGTCCGTGTACACGTTTCCTCCTCAGCAGCACACCATGCATATTAATGATGACACATTGCAGAGGAAGAGCTGAGGAACATGGTTATTGAATCAGTGTAGGGAGATGCGTAGTGTTAACCCTGTCCTCAGATGAGTAACAGACTCCCTGGACTGTCCTTTTGTTTTATTTTACACAGATAAGATATCAGACACCTGTCAGACATCTAAAAATAGAAACAAGATGTACTTAATTAATATTTAAATGTGTGTAAGCATATCTGAGCATGTTTGCACAGCACTGCTTATAAGTAGCTCAGTGGTATACGTGAAGGTATATCAGATGTCTTAATATCCACATAGCTTAATGGGTAGTGTTACAGCTCAATTTGCAGTGGGTCCAGGGTTTGAATGCATGGAAGGCCAAATATGTATTTCATTTTGATAGACATATTGTGCAGACAATTTTAAAATATGGCCCAGCTGAGCTCTGCTAAGCTCTGCTTAACTGTGCTTAGGCCTGCTAAGTACCACATACATATGGTGATGGCTGCCAATGTTTTTGTGCTGCTTGGCTGGATTGCGTGCTGCTAAGCAATGCTGCACTTTTTTGAATGTTGCCCAATGATGTGTAAGGGTGGGAAAACACCCTATATTAAGCCCAATAGACGGAAATACAGCAGAATCCATTGGAGTTATTTCTCTGATGATTACTATGGCTGGTATTGGTGAAGGTACATGCTTTCCAGCCCAGCCTTGGGGCATTCTGGAATCAAGGGTCATGGTTGCACTCCTAGTTAAAAACCATGATGACTAGCTGTTGCAGGGAGGTTTTCAGGGCTCAGAGTATAAGGCAGAGGCCTGGGACTGGCTGGACAGAGAACTCACCATTCTTACTGGTGTCCCCCGCACAAGTGAGCAGTGTCATCCCCACCATGATGACCTAAAACAATGAAAGAAGGGACTCATGGACACCTGGGTCCAAGAAGCTCAGGCAGGGAATGCCCCACAAGTATGTAAGTAATTTTACCTCTATTTTAACAATATGTAATCTGAATGTCTGCAAAACTGGCATGCATAATGGTGTGCTTCTCTCCAAACAGCTACAGCTGAGAGAGCTTGGAATGTCAAGTTGCACGCCGGGCTCTTGGCCAGGTTGTGCCATGACTGTGGTGAGTGTGGATATATTATGCTAACTGTAGTGAAATAAACAAGAAAAAGAGTAAAGTATTAACTGCATTAAAGTACCTACAATAAAGTTTGTAGTGTCATAAATGTGGAATTACAGCTGTATGGCAAGAAATGAATAATGCCAACTGTAGTGCAATAAATATGACACAATACCAGTAACTGCATTAAAGTATATACAATAAAGTCTGTAGTTCAATAAATGTGAAATTAGGGCTGTATTGCAAGAAATGAATAATGCTGACTGTAGTACAATAAAAACATGAAACAATACCAGTAACTGCATTAATGTATATACAATAAAGTCTGTAGTGCAACACATGTGGAATTAGAGCTGTATCGCAAGAAATGAATAATGCTGAATGTAGTGCAATAAAAACATGAAACAATACCAGTAACTGCATTAAAGTAGTCTGTAGTGTAATAAATGTGGAATTAGAGTTGTATTGCAATAAATGAATAATGCCAGCTGTTGTGCAATAAAACATGAAACAATTCCAATAATACCAATGAAAATGGTGTACATCAGCATTGTCTTGTTGTAACCATTGCAGTAGAGTTGTATGCATTCAGGCTGTAAGGTAAGGAGCTGCAGTCAAGTACAACACTTTCATAGCTGTAGAATGCAAATCCAATGGATGCAAATTGTATTGCTTGAGTTATATAATACTGTGCAAGGCTGTCTCTAGGCCAATACTGTTCACATAATGCTCTGTCATTAACAGATATCAGGTAATAGAGGTATATGGGTGAGGTAGCCCACTCCATGAGCTGATATTGTTTGTGGACTTCACAGATTTTTTCAAACAACTAACAATAAATTCTGTACACTAGCATAGTTTAGAGTGATATATAGCTTACCTACTATCTGCGTTATGCTTGTATTTCATGCATGTGCTTTCTACTGTCACTGTAGTCTAGTTTAAAACTCTAGCAGTACTACCAGGTCATATTTTGGTTGAGCTCAAGGCAAATATCAGTCAGTTAGTAATCAGCAGTGATTCAGTAGCTCCATTTGTTAAATGCTGTGTATATAGTACATTTTGCCACACACAGACCAGGTTTTGAATCCAGTGCTATATAGTACAAAATATTACAGTAGCGATCATGTAATGCTGACAAATTCTCCCTCCACAAAAACTACAGGTAAGTGTATGAGGTAGTCTATATTATGAGTAGATAACTGTGTGTTTAGATGTCACAAACTGTTAAAATCATTAGTAAGAATGTGAAAATTCAGCAATGTGCAGTCAGAAATAAAATGTGTAATCCTGGTATGGCTGTATGCCTGGAGTCTCTGTTAAAAGTTGCTGCAGTCAAGTAACACATCTCATGCAGATGCCTCCTACAGTCACTGCGATTGGGTTCTATTCCCATGCCTTCCAACCAAGGCATGACTGCTGTGTAGTGTCTTTATTGTGCACAGACATGTCTCTCAAGTGTCATGATTTCACAGTATGTAATTAATAGTGCATAAACTACCTGTTACAGGATTATCATGGAAATCAGTAACTAGATTGCAAAGTATCAACATATCAGCCCGTAGAACACCTTGGTAGTTGTATAGGTCCACCTGATGTGTAAGTGTTCTGTGTAGGTGTGTACCCACAGTTGTTACTGCTTGGCCTATAGTGTTCCATGCAAATAGATTGAGTGGTATGTACATGCTACATCAGCTATAGGAGATTAATAGTCACTGTACACATAAAGAAACTACAGACTCATAGAGTAGATAGTAGTACTATTGTCAAGGAAATAAGCTGCAATGTTACTAATGGACTGCTTTTCTCTCTCTCTCCCCACCCCTTATCTTCAGTTATTTATTACTGTTATTCACTGGTTATGGTTTACTATTAACATATATTGTTACAGTAACTGTATTTTGGGCCATGTGTTTTATTATTGTCATGCATTATAATGGTTGCATAGTAGCATATCTTGTTAAATTACCTATGTTGTTGACCTTCTGCTGTAACTGTTACTGATATACTGTTAACATATTGACCGCACTGTTACTTATTGTTGTGTTTCACATAATATGCATTGATATGTAATCGGGTTATTTCCAATGTTCTGGCATGCTGTTATTACTAACAATGTTTTGTTCATAACTAACCTATACTTATTGCTATACCACCATTGCCACAACATGTCAGGGTAAGGCTAGGCCAATTCTGGGTGATCTGCCTACCTTGCCCCAACTGGTCATGGCACTGGGTCCTAGCATGTCTGGGACCAAGGTTGGAGGGTCCCCCTCCATTGCCCGTGCACCACCTGTAGTGTCTAGTGGAACAACCTCAGGGGATGAGGCCCAGCCTTCCCCTGGGAGCAGTGGCAGAGGGGCTGCAGTCGCTCAGGATCAACTGCTGGTCATGTTGTACAGGATTGCTCACCAGAGCTATGAAAGCCACCTGCATCAGATTGAGAGCACTCTGGCCGACCTGGTGGGGCAGGCTCACCCTGCCACCCAGCCTCCAGCACAGCCACCCTCAGGGCAGTGAAGGAGCAGTGCCAACAGTCCCATGGGTGGGGACATATGTCATGCTGCTGTCATCTAGAGGTACGTGTGACTTGAATTCCACAACATCCTCCTCATCCAAGGTGTTTACCCCACCTCATGTGTTACACACCACCCCTGTCTGCTGTCTTGTCTGTCTACAAATGTATCCTCTCCTACCCATCTTACCTCCCCACATGTACCTATGTCCCTTCCCCTACATTCAACTCTCACATTTAAAAAAAAAATGGGCACATGTCCCAAAAGAATTTTTGCCCCATACATAGATCTCCATTTCTCACGTGTCCACTGGACACCACTAATTTAGTCTAATTGGCTTGGCAACACTGTTATGTTGTCCTCACACCTCTCTCTCTGGGGTTTGAGAGTCCAAATTAATTTACAAAATCTGTCAAAATGTACAGCTGTTGCTGTACAAGAAACGGAAAGCTATTCTTCTTTCCTACACCCTTCCTGCATATCCGTACCTGCCTTTCACTATGTTTTTCCCACTGCTTGCCCTCATTTCACCACTTTCTTATCACCCCCTTTTTCTTTTCTTTATGTGTTTTAGAGTAGAACTGTGCGATACAACTTGCTGCACCACTTTGCTTAGCTGAGCTTAAATGAGCTTTTAATGATTAAATGTGGTTTTCTGCAAAATAACCACCACTACCATGTTTTGAACCCAACCCCCACACACCTATAGCACACTGCATTAACCCACCACACCACCAAGATCTTAATTAGTGGAGGTGTTTTTAGCAAAACATACTGCTTGCTACTTAAAGTCATCAGGATTGTCTCAAACTGGAATAAACAGTACTGGGGAAAATGGAAGTGTACCCTGGTCTCTGGTGCAGCAATATACCACTAGACAGCCAAATACATTATAATGGAAGTAAGTGAAGCCTGTGATAGCTGGTAAATGTGCCTTTATATCAGCAACATGTTGAAACACACCTGCTAAGTCATCAATGGCTAACTACATGTTCATCTGGGACCCCGGTGCAAAAATACAGCCATAGAAAGCCATGCAGATACTGACGGATGCAGACAATGTGTGTCACAGCCTGCATGTCTGCATATATATCTTACAAATACACACACTGCAGCAGTGACTCAGTAGCTCAGTCCATTAAAGGCTTTTTCATGCAGTACATTTTGCCATACGCAGTCCTGGGTTCAAATCCTTCCTATGTTCAAATCCAGTTTTGTGTTGCAGTTCAATTATATTATTGTGAAGACAGCAAGTAATGTCTGAGTCATGAAATCCTTATCCCCACAATGTACTGCTAATTAATGAACTGCTATCCAGTTTTGCAAATCAAAGGCCTGCAGGTAGGGACACACTGCACATATCTGTATAGCATAACTATATGCCACTCACCACTCAGTTAGTGGCACTGTTGCATAACAGACATACCTTACTCACATGCCTCAGTTGGACTGTAAAGGGTACTTTTACCTTGGCTCTGCCATAACTACAGGACTGACTCAGCTGTTACAGCTACACATACTGCTTGTTGCCCTCAAGAGTGTTCACACTCCTCCTATGCATTCCAGACAGCCTGTAGCACACACACACACACACACACACACACACACACACACACACACACACACACGCACGCACGCACGCACGCACGCACGCACACACACACACACACACACACACACACACACCTGTATGTACAGATAGCTGCTACAGATCTACCATACCTCCCACCCCCTAAAACAAGGAATCCAGACACAGCCAAACCTAATGGAGGGGACAAAGGTCCATAGATAGGGACATGTTTTACAGTTTGCTCCTACAAAGATAGTAAGTTGATAGAATAACAGTTTTTGCATTAACATGCATATATTCATGGTTATGATGTTTGACACTCAAATATGTGTCTTTTATTACTGATCTCAACCCACAATGTTTGCTAGTGAAATGTCAGATGACCACAATACCATGGGACACTGACCACACATATGAGGCAAAAACTGTGGACATGCTGCATAAATCTCTACAGCTGACAGCTATGTTATCTACCCTCTATGATGCTGTAGTCTCCGCACCTCAGTAATGTCCATCTTTACAGCTAAGAAAGGGGTCCAGGTCTACATGAAGGACATATATTGCACTGTGCTGGCATGTCATAAGCTAATGATAATTTAATTCAGCTGTTTTGTCTGCAATTAGCATATTAGAGTCACAGACTGCAGTAGAGGCAATTACCTGCTAATGAGCAGTACCTTAAAAAGGCAAGCAGCTGGTTATGGGGAACAAGTCTGTATGTAACTTAACTCACACAGACAGTGTATTTGCATAGTAGTATGGAAGCAACATTCACGACAGGGGTACTGCAGTCCACCAGCTATGTGAATGATTTCTTCCTAAAACAGAATGCAGATGGGAGGATGGAGGTATGGGGAAATAGATTACAGCAGTAAGGCAGTGTCTATGTTATTGACATGTCGTTGAGACTCTGCTGTCCTACACCTACAGGCATGCCTCTCAACAGTCCTTGAGTTTCACCCACATATTAGCTCTGTCCCTCTTACTCCCTTTTACAATGGATGGCTGTTGTAGGAAAGCAAGTGAATTACACATAATAAATAGTGACAATAAGTAAGGGTGAACACTCCTGTAGAGTGAACACTCCTGTAATGTCAAATGATGTACAGTAATACAAATCCTCCCATTCTGTCAATGTCTCACATAAATAGTTTTAACAGTTTAAAAGTGTCCCTAAATGTCCTTGATGTACTCTGGGTATGTCCCTGATTTTGTTGACATTTGTCCCTGTTTGGATGAGATCAACCTCTTACAGCAAGATATCTGGTCAAAGTCATAATTAATGGCATGGGTACTGGAACCATAGAGTGAGGGGGGAGGGGAGCCCCCCACTTTTGCAGATCAACCAACTGTCCTGAATTATTACTTCTTATGCTGATGTCATCGCGCGGTGCACATATTTCTGGGTTTCAAATGCTTTTGCAAGCGGGAACAGAAACGGACGGTTTTATTTAGCTGCTGCTGCTGCGAGGACTGAGGATGTGGTTTTATTTAGCTGCTGCTGCTTATCTTGAGGATGGAGTCTAGAAACAGACAGTTTTATTTAGCTGCTGGGAAGACTGAGGATGGACTGGCTGTTACTGGGAGACGTACTACAGAGAAGCTTTTCAGAGTGAGTAAGCTGGTGTGTGCGTATGTGTGTGTGTGTGTGTGTGTGTGTGTGTGTGTGTGTGTGTGTGTGTGTGTGTGTGTGTGTGTGTGTGTGTGTGTGTGTGTGTATGTGTATTCATTCAAGAAGTTGACTTTACAAGATGTAGAAGCAGTGAACTGATTTTTCATTTCATCAGACCATTATCTGAAACCTGAACAGTGAGACAGCAGTTAAGCAGAAATGTGTCCTTTTTCCAGTGTCGTATGATTGCAGAGTTACTGTAGTTAGAGATGAGGGTGTGTTCAGGGGAATTGCCTTCTTTAAAAAACATTGTTGAAATATGTTATGTCTTTTTTATATGTGCGAACCAATTTAAGTGGAGTTAGAAGACCAGGGGTGTGGTGGATGCAGTGGAACTTTGACCCTGAAAAAATTGTGTGTGTGTGTGTGTGTGTGTGTGTGTGTGTGTGTGTGTGTGTGTGTGTGTGTGTGTGTGTGTGTGTATATATATATATATATATATATATATATATATATATATATATATATCTACATACACATACACTCATGTGTGCGTTGCTTGTATAATGCAATGTTTGTGATTATTTGAAAGTAGATTGTATATTTTAATTGTTAGAAGGGAGACAGGTGGAAAAAAAGTGATGTTAAGCAGTAGTATAACAGAAAAATTACTAATTTAATTTAACAGTAGTGTGGCTTATGTGCACAATTTAAAGTAAAAATATATAAGTTAAGAACATTCTATGTAGTGTTATAAATAACAACTATCAAGTGATGGCTATATTAGTAAATTTAGAGTACTGGTTATGATATATTATTTAGAGCTTTTTTACATTATTTTCTCTGAGTATGTATATTACACTCCTGTCTTCCTGAACAGTTATGTTGTGTTTCGTGTGGTAACAATGGCATCTAAACTATTATAACATGGGCATTCTAAAATGGAAAGCAGTTTTTAGAACTGTTTCCACTGCAAACATTACTATTTTAGCAGGGATGCTTTTAAACCTGTGGTGCTCATTGACCCATTACTGTTTTAGTGCTGTTAGAGAAGCAAAAGGATGGAAGAAGGAAGGAATGGAGGGATCGGCATTTTCACTCTACTTTAGATGATTCATTGTAAGCAGGATTGAATTCTGCTCCATGAGGAAGCTTGTTTGCTTATAAAGTGTGACTGGAAAGGTGCCAAGAAAACACTTTACATTTCAAAGCATTGCTGAAAGTTAAATTACTACAAAATGCCTTTTATTGTGAATAAATCTACTTGTGACTCAGGTGTAAAGCAGCACATAGTAATATTAAAGTTTTGCATATAGTTAATTGTAACTCAGTCAGACAAGTGACTGATGTGAATATTTTCTTTCTCTTTCTTCACTTTTTTTGCCTTGGATTTGACTTTTTCAGCAGAGTTGAATAAAGTAAGCCAACATTTCTGGAGCCATCATTCTTAAATTATTAAAGGGAAAGCTACTTTATACTTTTCATTTATAGTACATATATCTGCTGCAGGAAACAGCTAACAGTAGTAAGATACCTTGCCTGAGAATGTCTAATCCTGAAAAAAAACACTGACTTGACAACATGTAATCGTTTAGTATGTCACTACTGAAATATTAAAAGGGTAGATTTTGGGAGTTATTCATAAAACTTACCTGCAGTTGCAAAATGCTGCTACACAGTAAAACCCACATACCATGCAATATGCAATGCATACAATTCCCCATGACCTCTCAAAATGTGATGGTGTACAGACATATAATACTTAATACCTGGAGGAGTCCAGTTAGAGCGTTGGTATGCAAACGGGGATCCGCAGTGTACGCTGCACTTCACAAACGACTTTCTGGTGAATTGCACTGTGGTGTAGGGAATGGAGATGGAGACTACAGCTGTTGACAACATGCTGCAAATTACACAGCACAGTGCCCAACCCACCCCCCCAAGGAATGGCGATAGGTTAGTCAGCATCAAATAAATTCCCCTAGAATGACACTTCTGGTAAGATGGAAAAAAAAAACACGGGATGTAATGTCACATCTGGAGTTGTGCTGTGCTACAGAAAAGCATTCTGCAACAACCAGATTTGGAGAACCCTTCATACAGTGAAACAGTCAACCTTCCACCAATAGCAATGGCTACTTTACTATTAACATAATATGCTAATGGAATTTCCTTCATGGTCATGGCAACTGGCAACAAAATATTTGTGAAATCAGCCCTTGCCATCCTCCATGACCACAGAGGTCTACAGAAATAAGCTGCAGTTATCTCTTGCCATCCTCCATGACCACAGAGGTCTACAGAAATAAGCTGCAGTTATCCAGAAACAGTTAGGAACTGACCAAGAAGGGTGTGTGTGTGTGTGTGTGTGTGTGTGTGTGTGTGTGTGTGTGTGTGTGTGTGTGTGTGTGTGTGTGTGTGTGTGTGTGTGTGTGTGTGAGTGTGTGAATGCCCCCAACAGGATACATCTGGTGACTAGAAGTACTCAGGCTCAAACCTTGTACCTTGGGTACAGGTAAAAAAAAGCCTAAAGTCCATAGCCACCATCACTTGTGAAGGTCTGCCTCACATTTTTGTTCGGTTCCTCTGGTTTTCAGAAGTGGTAAATTAAACCTTTTATTCTAGCAATTTTCTAAGTTATAAAATCAGTATTTGAAATGTGTCCCTATTTTGGAGCTGTATTCCCCCATTATTGGCTTTGTTCTGTATTTTTGTGCTAAGAGGTTGAGAGCTATGGTGAGAAGTGAGAACTGAATTCACTAAATGATATGATAGCCTTTTAAGTTTGTTTTCCTATCTTTCAAAAGTTGCTAGTTTAGCTTAGTGGTATGTTGCTCTGACTGTAATGCATAGTATTCTGGGTTCAAGACTTGGCAGTGAAATATATAGTCACAGCATGACATTTTATGCAAGCAACTTTCCAAAATTATACAAGCAATGTTTAAAATGTGTCCCTGGTTTTTGGCCTTTTACCCCCTCCCCAATTGAAAATAAGTCCAAGAAGCTGTGCAACATGCCTATGGCTTACACTCCGGTGATTCTGTATTTATATATTGTGTGTAGAAGTAGACTGTTATCATGGAAATGTTCTGAATAGGGCAGTTTTGCAATTATTGGTGCATGCATTTTGCTTCATTGCCGACTGGAAAAATGTTCAAACAATAAATTTAAAATGCAGTTGTGTGTGGAACTAGATCTTTATGATGGAAATGTTCTGAATAAAGCAGTTTTGCCATTATTGGTTAATGCATTTGTTTCATTGCCTACTGGAAAAATGTTTAAACAATAAATTTAAAATGCGCTCTAATTTAAGTCTAACAAGTGTGCTGTATTATACAAGGAATATAATTTAATACAATCAGGAAGGTGAATCAAGGAATGCATACATGTATGCATGGCCCTAAAAATGTGTTTGAAAACAGCCCAGAGGAAAGTCTGAAAGGTTCAAAATCATGGGCAAATTTTAAGCTTTACTCTTGTTACCAAAGCAATGGATGAAGGCAAATGTTCACACCACATTACTTTGACCTGGCCAAGCTTTTTGACACAATCCCCTACTCAGGTGTAGTGCAAAAGATGAATAATGTAGGAGCAAACACTTACATCACCAGCTGCATTGGCAACTTGGCTCATAGGATGCAGGAGATCAAAATAGGGGAAAAAAACAATCACCAATGGAGTCCCTCAGGGTTCGGTGCTGAGACCTTTTCTGTTTGGCATATACATCTCAAAAGTAAAAGGAAATACCAAAGAGCTTTGGCCAGCTAAGTTTGAGATGACTGCAAGCTAGGATAAGTTATTGAATCCCCAAATGATTTAACCATCATGCAAGAAGGTTTGTCCCAAATAATAACAACTGGTGTCAAAATCATGACAATGCCCTTTGAGAACTGATCCAATTGTTTGGCATTTGGGAACTTGTGTGTACAGTGACCTAACTTTTGACCAACATGTGCCCAGTCATAAGAAAGCCTTTCTATATTGCACAGCTTATAAACAAATTGATTGTGACTAGATGTAGAGATGTTGTTGTCCCTCTTTACAAAGCTCTCATTATGTCAATCATTTTGTATAATGCCCACTTTGGCATGTATCTGTCCAGCCCCATGCAACAATTGGAATACCTTCAGAGATACCTTACTAAAAGGATACAAGTCCTAAACAATAGGTCTTGCATGGACCACCTCAAATATTTCTTACTATACCCAGTATCATCGAGGAGAGCTTAGAGGTGACATGTCTGGCATACAGAGCATTCTCCGACATAATACAGTTGGACCTACTGAACATCAGCAAGTCAAATGGCATCAGAAATACTCAGTCCAGGTATCTAAACTGAATGTTGTGGAGAGATGGATATATATCACAGAGACTACCACTGTTCCAGAACAGACTATCCATAAAAATAAAACAAAGCTCATCCATCCATATTCAAATTCAACTTGGATCTAAGGATGGATAATAGAAAATGTACTCCAGGATTTCCCCTCATGCCATTAATGGATAGAGGCAGTTCCTAAATGCTGCATCCCTTACATGGCCCCTTCAAATTATCTATGGTATGATCACAGTTGTTCTCACTAGGGCTAATATATAATTATCAGCCATGGGGATAGCTAAGACCAATAAGAAAATGTTAATTCAAGCACCAAAAGGGAATTGGCTAAGCTTCAAATGTCCTCCAAGTGAACCTATGTTGTGGTAGCAAATAGTTATAAAAATATTTCCCTTTTTAGTTCACTAAGTGCCCCTGTCACCCCCCCCCCCAGTCTTTAACAGCTTCCGGCACCTATTATTAATGGAGGGACAAAGGTTCAGAATGAGGGACACTGTTTATATATTGCTTGTACAAAATAAGAAGGTGAATAGAATAACAGGTATTACAGTACCATAACTGTCGTCTGAAGGTTATAACTGCAACTGAGATGTCTATCTTTATTTTCTGATATCAACCATCAATGATTGGCCAACCATATGTCAGACATCCACAAGTTTGTGTGAAAATTACCAAACCTATGAGGCAAACATCTTGACATTCTGCAAACAGCTGTATAGTTGTGATGTATGATGCCTACAGAGAATATATACTAAAGCAGATTTGCATTGCTGTCTGTCATTGTGGCACACTGGTGTTGCTGGACTCTCCCTATATAGTGGTTGTAGCAGCACAGTGCTATTTGTCTGGCAGTAGCCGTATATGACATATTAGTGGGAGTTTGCTCATAGGGGACACATCACAGTAGTCTGCAGTGCTGGGTGTAGGAACATACAGCAAAATCTGTCATGGCACACAGGGGCATACCCCAGTATTGCTACTTATCTTGGTGGGATCAACACATGTAGTGTGCTGCCAGTCTGTGTGGTATGATGTGTGTGGAAGCAGTGGATAGTGCAAGCCATTATGGGTGTGCTGGATCTGTACATAGTGGACATCTATGTATCTGGTCCTGTAATGTGCTTCTCTTTTGTTGTCTTTCAGGAACCATGTACCACAGAGCACCCCCCCTTTTCAGATGCAGACAATGACATAATAGTGGATGGACTGAGACAGCACTATGAGATCTTGTTGTCCAGGGGGAGGCATAATCGGGAACTGCAGGCAGCATTATGGACAGACCTTATGTGGGCTGTCATTCAGATTAGCCAACAGGACAGGCAGGTCTGACAACAGGCTACATACATACTGAATTCTGCATGATGAAGGGCAGCTGATGTTGCCAGGGATCATGCCACCACTGGTGGAAGGCCTGCAATAGAACAACCACTCTCGGCCACAGAGGAATTCCTGGTGAATCTAGGAACAAATGACAGATCCCAGGCATCCATCACACCATACATTGTGGAGGTGGGTGCCCCAGTCTCCACAGCAGAGGAGCATCCAGGTAGGCTTACTGTGTTCACCAGTGTAATACTGAATCAGTCATAGTGGCAGGCTGTACATACCTGTACATGGGTGTCAGGTCTGTCTGCACTGGGGAGGTTGTTGGGATTTAACCTCAATTGTGCACACATAGTCTGAATCTCAGCAATGCAGCCAGTAATGGTAGCTAATGTCCAAGTGGATATATGCACATATTACCCTGTACTGCTGCAACATTATGGTGGTGCTGACAATACCTCTCCCACACCCTTTCATAGGTCTTTCAGGAGTTGCCCAAGCCTATGGTCCTGTACCTGGTAAGCATACTACTGTTTTATGGATCATACACACCCTATGAAAGTTAAGCTGCCATATTCCCCTATGTACAAATGTTGTGTTTAGCCAGATTACAATATTTGTATGCAACATTTGGGAACAGTTGACTACAGTTCAAAAACTGAGTAATTACAGGTGTGTATTCGAACAAATATTAACACATTTGCAGTTATAGTTGTGAGCGACTATGCAGCCTGGTATACATGAGGAAGTTAATCTAAGATGCCTGTTCAAACACAAAAAGTTGATGTTACATACCTGAGGCAGTGACACAAGTACTGGCATATCATTATCAAGATAGGTGCACTGGGTTTTATGTGTAGATCTATCACTTATTTATTTATTTATTTACATTTGTTGACCGGGAGTGTCCGACTGGACGTAGGTCCATTTTCAGCCGATGCCCGGGGAGAAAAGCTCCACAGTTAAAATAAACAGACGGTAGTTACTTTGGATTACATAGCGATTAACAATTTGACATAGCAATTAATTACAAACATATTTACAGATGAAGAACATAGTACATCAGTAGACAACTAGAATCTTTCTCTGCGAAGTACATAACAGACAATAACAAATGTTGCAATAAGAAGTTCCTGCTGTATAATAAGTATTAGGCTAATGAGCATCTGAGCTTGCTATAATCAAGGGAGTTAGTGGGGTGGAAAGAAAGGTAGTGGTTGGATGGGGTGGGTGATATTAGAGTGGGAGTTGCAAGGGCATAGCCAGCATGTTTTTAGGTGTGCTTTTAGTAAAGTTTTGAAGTGGGTGCATGATGGTATGGAGGTAATTGTGGGTGGGAGGGAGTTCCATAATTTGGCTATGGTGCAAGAGAATAGTGCTTCACCAGCAGAGTTATTGGCTTTAGTGATCTGCAAGTGATTTTTGTTGCTGGATCTTAGTGGTCTGGTGGTGCAATAGGGTTGGAGTAGATTCTGGAGGGATGGGACATTTAGTGGATGGCTTACTAGTTTGTGGGCAAGTGATAGCTGATACCATTGAAGGAGGTGAGGGAGTTCAAGCCAGCCCAGTTCAGCAAGTGAGAGACAATGGTGACTATGGTAGGATGCCCCTGTGGCGAATTTGGCGATTTTGTTGTAGCAGGTCTCTAGCTTGTTTAGATTGCATTGCCTTAGGTTGGTATATATTGGAGAGGCATAAAGTAGGGTGGAGATAAGGTGGGAATTTGCTAGTGAAATCTTTGCTGCTTTGGTGAGAAGTTGCTTATTTCTGTATAACGCTCCTAGTTTTTGTGGACTTTTTTATGGTCATGGATATGTGAATGTCAAATTTTAGTTTATTGTCTATTTCCACTCCTAGCAATTTGGTGTGTTCAGTTGGGTATATAATGGTGTTGTCCTTTTCTGTGATGTTAAAGTGAGAGTTGTTTTGAGTATGTTTGGTGTGTTGGAAGATGAGTAGTTTAGTTTTGTTTGGGTTGAGTATTCATTGGGCATCGGATAACCAAGTTTCAACAAAGGAAAAGGCTTCCTGTGTGACTTTTTGCAGTTTGGGTAGGGACTGGGCTGAGCAGATGATGGCTGAGTCATCTGCGTATTGTATGAGTGCGCCAAGTTTGGTGGCAGAGGCTAGATTATTGGTGAAAACAGAGAAGAGTAGGGGTCCAAAGATGGATCCTTGGGGAACCGCTATGGAGACAGGTAGTTGGGGAGATATGTCATTCTGCCATACAACAGATTGTTGGCGGTCAGACAGGTAACTCTGAAACCAGTTGGTGACTGATTAAGAGAAGGATAGGTTATTGAGGACAGAGATAAGTTGTTTGTGTGGGACCATGTCAAATGCTTTAGATAGGTCTAAGAAAGTAGCAGAGGAGAGATAGCCATTGTTTTTATGCTGAAGGCTAGTGTTAGTAAAGGAGAGTAAGGCAGTGGTGGTGCTATGGTTTGGTTGGAAACCATGCTGAGTATCCGAAAGGAGGTTGTTAGTAAGGAGGTAGTCTGAGACTTGAGAATGTATGCATCTTTCTAGTATTTTGGAGAGTGGAGAGAGAATAGCTATGGGGCATTAATTGGTTAGTTCTGTGGAGGGGCCGCCCTTGTGGAGGGGATGTATATGTGATACTTTCCACAGTGTGGGAATGTAACTTTCTGACAGAGATCAGTTAATCAAGATGGATACTGGGTAGGCCAGAGCATCAGCTGCGATTTGTAGGTATTCACTTGGGAGGTTGTCTGCTGCTAATTTGGTGGCTTAAGTTTAGTTAAGAGTTTTTTTTATGTTGGAGGTAGGTACAGGAGAAAAAGAGAAGGCAGTGGGGAGATTACTAGTTGAAGGTGTGGGTTCGAGGGGAGAGGGTTTGTGTTGTTTAGCTAGTGATAGTATGGTTTGTGTGAAGTATGTGTTGAATGAGGTAGCAATATTTTTGGAGGAGTGAGGGATGCTAGAAGGAGGGGTACTGACTTTACCTGGGTGGAGGATGGCATTTATGGAGGACCAGAATTGTTTGGGGCTGTGTTAGGAGGAGTCTAGGGCAGGATGGTGTCATGTATGGTGTCATATTGCATACCATACAGGTAAATTTTACTGGCAACTGTAACTAGAAGTAGCTGAAGTGCAGGTTATAAAGGCTTTGACTTGTATGTGTATGTTGTTGTGAGGTTGGCTGTTGTGCTTGGGAGCAGAGATGAGTATATGTGAGACTGGTACTGCAATTGTGGATCCTTATTATTATAAGTCTGTGTGGTGTACCATACATAAAAGTGCACGCTGATAACGTATTGCTTTTGTCTTGATTTTCACGGGTGACTGGGGGTGTTGGAGACTGTCCCCCTCACAACCAGATGTCAGTGTCTCATTAGACTCTGATGATGATGGTGGCCATAATGAAGCACTGGTGGGGTTGTCAATGGCTGAATCTGTCCAAGAAGTTGGCATCCCCTTGATGCCCCATTGTCTCCGCACTATGCCCACACATACCCAGTCCGCAGAGGCCACAGATATTGGACAGTTAGAGGTGGAGACATTCAACAGGGAAGTGTGACAACTATGGCTCCAGTGAGTGTAGACCCCGGCCATAGCCAGAGATCTAGTGATGTCCCACACAGGTGGATTGACTGGGGTGCTTATATGCAGCCTGCTGTCCATCCACCACCTGTTGCAAGTGTCACATATTGAGTCACTCGATGTATGTTTTGGCTCATCATGGAGGCACATGCATGTTCTGAATGGAACACCAGATGTATGCTTAGGGTTATGGAAGCAGCACAGTCTGAAATCCGTGACTGCCTCCACTGCATTGGGACACCCTGGTGCAGTTCACTGATGCAGTGGACAGAAGGTGGGCTGAGACAGTGTCTGTCTTGGGCTACACATTGTCTTTGCTGGAACATCTGGCCTGAGTTGGGCATCAGACCCATGGACATAGGTCAGCAACACCAACTGCTAAGATTCCATGTGGCCGTACGCAGTCACACTCCCATAGAGGCAGTACCTCCAGCTCTACAGAGGGAAGTGTGCTGTCCACACCATGATGTGGCTGGCCATCGGCACGTGGTCTTGGGTGGTCCGAGGGGGACATAGACCCAGCAGGCAGAATTTACTTTCAGATACTAGCACCACATCTGACCTTGGGCATGGTGTTGCCAGTGCAACTCCTGGCAGATCCAGTTCCCGTGTTTATGGCTGGAGATGGTGAACTGTCCATTCTACCATCTATGGTCCACAGCTGTCTTACATACACACATGTAGGGCTAGCACTGGGCATAACTGTGTACACACACAGTCAAACACCACTGTCACATGCAGGTCAAGTACAGATACACACGGCACCTCCCCATGGTTTGTTTATCCACCACCCCTTCCTTAGTCTCACATATCCTGTCAACTGTTTGGCACAGCCTAGACCTCTGACACCCCCACACCACAACCTGTCCATGTGCTGATACCCGTGCTGCATCCCTGTCATCCTTCCCATCAGTGTAGGGAAATGAAGCTGTGTGCGATGCACAGGGTGACTATATCACTTGACATGTATTTGTGTAATGGAGTATTGTTTTGTCCTGCCATTTTTTGTGGTCCACAACAGATACCGTACACTGGCATGTGTCAAGACTAAGCACCAAATTTTGTGTACCTTATGTTGTATGATGTACTGATGGTAGTGTTACAGAATGACATGTGTCTCATGAACCTGTGTATGTTTCTATTCCAGGAGTCTGGGGGAATAAAATATAGACACATGATGGCAATACAGAGGTACAGGATGGCATGGCAGCACAGCAGAAATATGATGTCAGCAAGGTACAGCTGTATAAGTGTATGGCTCCCTAGATGCATATGTGTAGAAACGTCTATCAGGGACAATGGGGTCAGTCAGCGTAATCATACAGTCATACTTTATGCTAATGGCTGATACTCTTGATGCATGTCTCCTGGTTTTTCTGAATGTACAAGTCTAGACGGTATGGTGATGGAGTTGACCCATCTACAAATATCCTGTGTCTGAGTCAGACAGGTGGCAGACATCAGTTATGATTATGTAGAGGATGGTAATTCAGGGTCATAAGAGGCATAACCATTGCATGGAGATAATCCATCTGGGCATGTTCATAGGGCTGCAAAGGGATATATTTCTACACACACAGGGTTGGCTGCTGTGAGAGTAGAACCCCTACCAATCTGCTATTACACACTATGGCTCACAGCACTTATCCCATACACCACAGAGTTTATATGGTATGAAACTCTCTGCCAGCACTCTTAAGGTGGATGACATCAGCAGGCCATGTAAAGGAGGGCAATCTACAGGTCAGCAACTAGTCACAAGGCCATAAAATACATAACCATTGCACAAAGATAGCCCATGCCCTTAGTGCTGCAAGGGGATATATTTAAACACACACACACACACGCACACACACACACACACACACACACACACACACACACACACACACACACACACACACACACACACACACACACACACACACACACACACACACACACAGTTGGCTGCTGTGAGATTACATCCCTTACCTATCTACTATTACATATTATAGCTTGCAGTACATATGACATGTGCCATGGAGTTTATCTGATATTTGACTTTCTGCCAGCAGTCTCAAGGTGGATGACATCAGCAGGCTTTGTACAGGAGGGCACTGTGCAGGCCAGCGGCTAGTCACAGGGCCAAAAAAAAGCATACAATTACATGGAGCTAGCCCATATGGGCATGTCCTTAGTGCTGTAAGGGGATATATTTACACACACACAAACACACGCACACACACATGTGCCACGAGTTACACCTGTTTCATATGTGATTGCAGGCACACTACTTGTGGACTACACAAATTAGCCTTGTGTTAGACAGTTGTGTGGCCTGCAGAGTGATATTGCTTGACACTGTTACTCTATCTATTGTACAAGGAGTGGGATACCTGTTAATAGCCCTGCTATGTGTGTACAGTTACCAGTATGGCCATATGTGGCTGGTGCAGTCAGATAGGCAAACATGTGGCCTTGGACAGTATGGCCTGTCCAAGGTGTGCATTAAAAACATTGTACATTACAACACCTGCTTTCCTGTGACAGGCTACAGGGTGACATTCTGCAGGCACAGGGGCCTGTGGGTGAGTGGCTTATGTACTGTTTAAGCCTTGGTCTGGTTCATTCAGACGACTATTGTGATGTGAAAGTGCAGATAACCTCAGCATTCTGAGGGTATGTTGGGACAAACTTACACCCCCCCCACACACACACATATATATATATATATATATATATATATATATATATATATATATATATATATATATGTCTGTGTATAACAGGGATGTGTCTTTAAATATAGTTGTATGTGTACATTATGTAAATGTGTTGCGTAGACATATTTGGAGAGTCTATGTATCATTGTAATTTATATATCTATGATATATATAAGTATCATATGTATATGTGATACATACTGATAGGTACACTATTCATGTGTGAAGGGGTAGGGACAGACAGATATGTATACGTAGCTGTCTTTATATACACATGTATTTCCACATAGCAGGTCTTTGTGATGAAGAGGCAACAGACTCGCACTCAAGTTAGCTGAGTGTAGAAGCATGTCCAGTGAGAATGTCAGTACTTACAAGGTGACTCCAGGCCAGAGCTACCTGTTCTCTGGTCTGGGATACTGTGTTCTGCAGGCATTGGCTGCTGCACTTGTTTCCGCAGTACAGCTCTTCCCTGAAATTGTCCAAGGCATTCCCCAGCTGTGTGCAGTACTTAATATGTGACTGGGGTACATAATGTAACACCACACACAGGGTGACAGTCTGCATACCTCTCACTGTAGATGGTTTTGCAGAATGTCCAAAATGTCGAGCATTTCTCCCCATATATCTGGTCTGTTCCTCATACATTTGTGGTGTTCTGGTAAAATATTCTATAATGCAGTCACTGAATTGTACTAACTGCTAACATATTTAAGTGACAGCCTTTACAACCTGCAGCTGTTCTGTTGCAACCCCGTTATGCTAGTCAGCTTCTAGGTTACTCAGAGCATGTGTAATGTCTCTCTGTAGTTCTGACCCTTTGTCCCCCATTCTCTCTGACTTTGTCCAGCTTTCTTGTAGTAATGGATTGAGGAGTATGAAAGTCTGTGGGAATACCACCATATGAGTACCTCATATACAAAAGATGCGGATGCTGCCAGATTCAAACCATCAGCACCATTACCCATGCTAACATTCCTAGCCCAGTGAGTCACACCAGCCACCAGACAAAGAGGTGTAATTCCTCACACAGTCAATAGCATACAGACATACATTGTCATCCCTGCATTATGTGAGACATACAACGTGTGGCCAGGTTTTATGTCTCAGCCCTGTAATTGGCTGTTCTGCTGATATATCATTGCAGACCTACTGTTACAGCAGTTGAATGGTAACACTGATGTTGGAGGTGGGAGATGACCAGCCCATGATCTGCTGTCATAGACAGTTGTGCGACTGTCCTGTGACCCCACTGTTTGCCATCTCCCTTGAATAATGTAGTGGATTTTCCAGCCATGTGGCCTAGTGAATATTATGGAGCACATACTATTGGACAGGGTATCTTTTGTCTCAAGTGGCTGTTAGATCTCTCCAAGTAGCCCAGTAGCCCACTATATTCCCTTGCATACATGCGTCAGATCCATGCATATGCTGCCATATTCTAGTAACCTTTACAAGTGGTGTATAGGTGAGTGACTTACCTTGTGAATGCAGCAGTTGACAGACCTGTAGTTTGGGGTTGAGTCTGTCTGATGTATGCAGAACACAGCCAGTACAAGGTCAGGTACAGCTTGTGTGGGCTAGCTGGCATCCTTTTTACTATATGTATGCGAGTTAGAGTAAGGTGTCAGTCCCTAGGGCCATAGGTTGTCAGTGCACATCCTATGCGTTGTCTCTTTGCCAAGGTCAGGGCATACTGGACATGCCTACTTCTGCCTACAGGGACACCCTCAGGGGGTTCCTCCTCTGAGTTCTCCTGTGGCTGTGTGGACCTAGGCAGTAGTGGGGTGCTGAATGTCCCTTTCCTTTGCTATCTCACTGCAGATGTTTCTGCAGGATCATATTGTGTAGCATGGCACATACTGTGAACATCTGTGCATGTGTGGAGGGTACTGCAGAACTCCATCAGATATATCGAGGCACCAGAACTGTGTCTTTAGCAGCCCAGAAATACTCTATGATGTTCCTAGTTTTTACATGTGCCTCATTATGGCATTCCTCCATGGGTGTCTGTTCATTTCTGATGGGTGCCATCATCAACGGTACCAGTGCATAGGCAGCATCCCCCAGTAAATTGCCATGTGTGATGTCCCCACTAGCCAACATGTGATACAGCTGAAATGCATGCCAGATATGAGAGTCATGATAACTGCCAGGGCTGCCAGCACACACACTCATGATAATGCCCTGGGCATTGCACATGACCTGGCAGTTGATGCAGATTCTACCCTGCTCACTGGGTGGTGCCTTGATGTGTACATGATTGCTGTCTATGGCACCCAGTACCACAGGGTAGTGAGATACATGGGAGAAGTGTTGCATATTGCTGGCTGTCACCTCAAGGGTGAGGGAAAATAAATGTTCTCACTGGCATGTGGTAGCATGGCATCCCAGAAAAGGTGGAGTACCCTGGATGTTGATGCCTGAAAGACCCCCATCATGTCCCCATTTGGTCTTTGGAAAGTTCCTGTGGCTAGTATCCTTAGAGCTACACATACCTTTGTGTGCATTGGTATGGGTTCCCCTCTATTGGCTCTGGGTCTGAGTTGAGGGCAGCAGACCTCAGTGAGTTGTTGCAGTATGTCCCTGTCCAACCTGTAGTGCTCTACAATCTCCAGCTCATGTAGGCCCTGTAAGGTTACCCTGGGCCCGAACAATCTTCTTCTCAGTCTAGGCCTATAGTCAGCAGCAGCACTGACCTCAGCATCTAGCACATAGAGCTGTACCAGACCTGCAGCAGCACCTAGCACACCATCAGTTAAAATTCCTAAGTCTGTACTCCACTGGTGCAGAGTCTGAGGGAGAAATCAGATTGTAGGCTGTATGCAGCCTTTACTGGGCCCTGCTGTAGGTGTAGGCTGTGTGTTTGACTACCTATGATGCATTCCACCTGTCATGTACATCATTAAGAATGTTTAATTGCTGTAGTTTAAGTGAATCAGTAATTAATATATCATTGGGTTTTGGATACACTCAGCACTGTGGCACACCACATAAACATGTGGAAACAAGCAACCCAAAGGTAAACAAAGCTCAGCAGTCATTGTACACCCCCCCCCCCCCCGAAAGGGCTTGCTCAGCACAGTGGGGCACTGTGCAAACACACTGAAACACACACCCTGAAGGTAAATAAAGCTTAAAAGTCAGTGTACCCCCCCACACTGAGCACAGCAGCACGCCACACAAACAGGCACAGCTGAGCTCCAATGAACTTACAAGTCTGCAGACACACCCCCACTGATGTCAGCTATCTCTTCTGTTGATACCAACATGGCTCTGTGTCTACACGGAAAGGATATTTATTTATTTATTTATATTTTTATTTTACATTTGTTAATCGGGGGTGTCTGACTGAGCTGAAAAGGCCCATTTTCAGCAGAGACCCGGGGAGAAAAGTTCCACAAAGAAAAATTACAGATACATTTAGTTATTTAGACATGATCAGTATACACACAAATTACAAGAGACATGTTTTTACAGTGGTATGTGGCACATAAACAGTTACAGTGGAGAGGACAAACTAAAAAATATTAATTTTAAAAGTAAAGGTAATTAATAGATTTGTGGTGTACAGCTAAAATTTGGAACATAGGTAGAATACATACATAGTACACAGGTACAGTACATACATTGTAGATTAGCCAGTGTTTGTGAGTAAGATTGAAAACTATTATCAAGTACTCTAGATTTAGTATGTATACCTTATCCGCTTTCACTAGCCTGGGGAGCAATCATGGCACTGCCAACTTTGCTTGAGATGTTGCCTGATGAGGTCTTTAAAGGAGGCTTTGGATGATGTGTTTTGAATGCTAGTAGGGACAGAGTTCCATTTTTTAGCCACTGAACTACTATATAGTGCACCTCCAAAGCTATTGTAGCTGTTGGTGATTTCTAATAGTAGTTTGCTTGATGATCTAAGAGGCCTTTTAGCTGAGTGATGTTGTACTAGGTTTTTGAGGGCAGGACACTTATTGGGGAGGTAATAGACAGAATGATAGAGGCAGAGCTGATTGTAGGTTAGGAGGTTGGGTAGTTCAAGCCAGTGGAGTTGTCTCATAGCAGTACAGTGATGAGTTCTATATGAGCAATTTGCAGCAAAGTGGGCAATTCTGCTATAGCAGGCTTCCATTTTGCTTATTTCAGTTTTGTTGAGATTAGTCAGAATGGGAGATGCATAGAGTAGGGTGGATACAAGTTGGGAGCGAGCAATGGCTGATCTTGTGTTGTTGGTAAGAAATGGTTTGATACGGTAGAGTGACTCCAGTTTGGCATATACTTTTTTAATAGTTAAGTTGAGATGACTATCAAATATTAGGTGGGAGTCTATGGTTATTCCCAATAGTTTAGCCTGTGCCACTGGAGCAATTGGAGTAGCATTTGTGGAGTAGATAGTGAATTGACTGTTAGTGTTTTTGTTAGAACTGGTTATAATCATAAGCTGAGTTTTCATTGGATTGAGGGTAAGTTGGGCTTTGGTAAGGTAATTTTCAATGTCAGAGAATGCTAATTGAGTTGTTTGCAGGAGGGTGGGAATGTTTTGTACATCACAGATTAAGGTAGTGTCATCTGCATACTGAATTATAGATGCATGCTTCGTGGAGGTATGGAGGTCATTTGTGAAGACTGAATAGTAGTGGTCCTAAGATAGAACCCTGTGGAACTCCTATAGTTATGGGCAGCTGAGGAGAGGGAGAATTTTCCCATTTCACAGCTTGGTACCTGTCAGTTAAGTAGCTTTGGAACCAGGTAAGAGTGGAATTTGATAGATGATATTGGTTTAGTTTGTTTAGCAGGATTTGGTGTGAGACTGTGTCAAATGCTTTGGACATATCCAAAAACATAGTTGACACTTGTAGGCCTTCATTTTTGAGACGGTTTACTGTGTCTGTGAAGCAGAGAAGGGCTGTAGTGGTAGTATGGGCAGGTCTGAAACCATGCTGAGTAGGTGACAGGATGTTGCTGTCTAGGAGATAGTTTAACATCTGGGTATGGATGCATTTTTCTAGGATTTTGGCAATGGGGAGAGTAAAGCAATGGGTCTGTAGTTACTAAATTCAGTGGAAAACCCGCCTTTATGTATGGGTGTAACATAAGATATTTTCCAGAGTTTGGGCACATAGTTTTCAACAATTGATCTGTTTATGAGAGTGGAGACTGGGATAGCAATAGCATCTGCTGTGAGTTTCAAGAAATAGCTGGGGAGTAGGTTGGCTGCTGTTGATGAGGTTTTTAGTTTGGAGAGCATGCTTTTGATTGAAGTGGTGGAAACTGTTTTGAGGGTAAAGCTTGTATTAGTGTTATTTGTGTTGGGGGGATAGTGAGGAAGGAACTGTCCTGTGATACTAAGGATAGAATTGAGTCCACAAAGTGGGAGTTGAATTGTGTTTTGATGGGAACTTTAGTGTCAGGGGTAGTTGGTTTGGGGGTAGCCTTTTGGGTGGATTTTAGTAGCTGGTTTACATTTTTCCAAATATTTTGTGGGTTGTGTTGGTATTTAGTTTGTAATGTTGTGTAGTAGGATTTTTTTGTCCAGCCTAATGCATTTTATGCATGGTTGCACAGTTTTTAGTACTTAGTAAGGCTTTGTGTTTCTTAGTTTTTTTGATAGTAAAGCCAGGCAGTGTCTCTGGACTTGAGGATTTGTTTGGTTTCTTTACTGAGCCAGGGGTTTGTAGAGGTTCTAACCTTGATTTTGCGCAATGGAGCGACAGTGTCTAGGTGTTGTAGAAATGTTTTGTTGAAATATGCTACAGCCTGGTCAAGTGGGAGGGTTTTTAGGGGGGTCCAGTCACAGTTACACAGTAAAGTGTTTAGGACCTCAGGAGAGAATTTTTTTTGTGTTTCTAGTGAATATATAGTTAGTGGTTTTGCATATGCTTGTTCTACTATGTATAAAGTATATTATGTTGTGGTCACTTAATGTGTCTGGGAGACTGCCTGTGTGAGGGTACAATGTGGGGTTGTTAGTTAGGACCCAGTCAAGAATGGATTCCCTTTTAGATTTTTTATCACATCTAGTTGGAATTTAGACTAGCTGCTGGTAGCCATGGAGATTTATTAGATTACTTGGTGGTTCTGATATACAGGTGAACCAATCTAGGTTGAAGTCCCCCAGAATAAGGGTTTTTTGTGAGTATGTGGAAGAACACCAGGATAAGAAGTCTTCAAGGCTAGCAGGTGTATTACCAGGTGGAATATAGATCACAATTGTGGTGATGACCTTTTTAGGGTGAAGTTGAAGTCGTGAGATAAGTATGTCCCAATTATTGGGGGAGTGGAAGGAGTTTGGTAATTGACAGACAGTTAAGTTAGACTTGTACAGTAAGGCAGTTCCACCCCCTTTACAAAGTGGTCGGTCTTGTCTAATGATATTGTAGCCGGTAGGGAGAACTTCTGAGTTAGCTATGTCTTTATTTAGCCAGGTTTCTGTTAAAGCAACTATGTCTGAGGAGTAGTGTGCTATTGTGGCCTGGAGTTCAGGTATTTTATTTTTGATACTTCTAATATTAATATTTATCATTAAAAGATGGTTGGTTTTGCTGCTGTTGTTGATTTGCCCAGGGATGAAGAAAGTGGGGGTTTTATGTTCTGACATTTGTGTTGGAGCACTTTGTGTTGGACAGGATGGATTTGGGTCTGGGTTGAGGTGGCTATCCCCACTTATGGTGAGCCTGGAGTTAAAATTGTTATACAGATGTTGGAGTTTGGTGAGGAGTGTGAGAAAGTATTGTGTTTTTTTTTTTGAGTAGGAATGAGAGCATATATATTTAGTTCTGAATTGGTCCATTATGTAGTTCTTGAATAACTGTGGGCAGATATTATTATAATGTGTGGTGTCTGTATACAAGAGTGCATAATGCAGTGTTGTGCTGCTAAATTTAGGGATATTGCTAGAGTGATAACTTGTGGTGTTGTAAAGAATTATGAGAAGACAGACTAGACTTAGTTGTGTGATAGTCATGATTATAAAGTTTAAGTTGTTTCTAGGTGGGGGGGGTCTGAATAGGAATTATAGGGTTGCACTATATGTGGATGGGGAAGTAGTGTGGGTGATGTAAAAAATGTCTAGTGGGAATGAGAGTTATTGGGAGTATTTTGTGGACATATCCACTATATGTGGACACAGATACCCATTCGTGCTATTCAGTAACCCCAACTCATTTGCATAGGGTTCCATGCACACAACCTGGACACTATGCAGTTCCAACCCTATCTCATTAGCAACAGCACCATTCCACCATTGCAGATACTCCATGCAGGGTCCAATAATACTTTTCTGTCACATACTGTTACATTTGGTTTTTCAACTTTTTTTTTTTAATATTTTCATCACTGCATGTTTGTGCACCACAGTGCGCTGTGCAAACATATCCAGATCATTAAAAAAAATAAATTATTTTAACTTATTTCCCATATGTTTGTGGACACACGGTGGATAGCTTTGCACATATGTGTGTCTGCTATGCTAGTTCTGTCCTTCTAACTCCACTTTTACAGGCCCTGTTCTTTAACATCCTGTACAAGGAATTTTTCTGTGTACACTACGGACACTAACATGGAGTCTGTAGGACTACCTGTCTACTTGCTGGATTGTTATACCTCCCTCATTTGCATGCAATTCACCTGCTTATGAGGTGATTTGCATGCCATGGATACGTCTGTGTTGACAAGCTCATGTGCACTGCTCAGCTCTATTTACTGGATCACAAACCTGCTTACTTTTGTGTAAGCAGTGTGCCACCATGCCTACATGGAAAAAAGTATGTGTAGGCTTTACTAAATTCCACCCTAACTTTTTAAATTAAGTATTCGACTAAATCTTGTTTAAATGTATAACAATATAATTTGGAAATGCGATGTGCTATGAATAAAGTGTATACTTGTTCATATTTATTTTGTGTGTGTCATTTATTTACTTATGTAATTTTCAAAATGTTAAAGTTCATTTAAAAAATCAAATGTATTATTCCTTTGCTATTATTAACATTTCCTTTATGTCTTTCCCTTTTGCACTAAACAATTTCCTATTCATTCACTCAGCATTTCTTGGAACCATGTTTATATTATTTTCAAAATATTTTCTAATCAGTATTCCCTAAAGTTCTAGGTCTCTAACTCCTTAAGCATTTCCTTTCATGCTTTTTTCATACAAATTTTATTGTGCCGCTATATACTTCCTCTTGCACCTCTATCTAACCAATTCCTTTAAAATTTTACAGAAAACCAGTTTTTATTCAATCAATATTGATTTGTAAAGCTCATAACTTAGTCTATCTAAACCTGGTGGTGACTCTTTTCTCCCTTCTGCTATTACTTTCTGCATTTCTTCCAAAGTAATATCATTTTCCATTTGTGCCTTATTACGTTCAGATATTTTAGCACACGATTCTTGTTTCTCAACTTGTTCTTTTTCAAACATTTTTCTACAAATCTTTCAACTATTTCCATTATAACTTTTTGTTTATATCTTACACCATTCTCTTCATACTATACAATATCTATTCCTCCTTCTTTCATACTCAGTTATTTTCGTAAATAATTTTATTTACCTTTTAAGAAAAAAGTGTCTAAAGAGATTTTTAACCTTTTCTTTGATTTGCCATATAATTTTTTCCAGCACTCATATTTTTCATTTTTTTCTCAAATTCTACATGAAGCACTCCTAATGTTTTTTTCATATTCCTCTTTTTATTAATTTTTTTATTCTATTTTCTGCCATTATTTATTTATTCTTTTCTTTAAACTCTATCCACCATACAGATCAGTTTTCACAAATTTATCTCAAACATACATTCCTCACATGATTTCTTACTCTACTGCTTTATTTTTTCTGTCTTATTGTCTTTATCAGTTAGCCTTTTTATTCCTATTTTTTTCTTTTATCTCTTTATTCTCACCTGCTGCTCTCTTCCACACAACTCTGTGATCAGGAAACTCACTAATTTCTGCACCTTTTTCTGTGACTTCCATTCTATTTGAATGATACACAATATATCTCTGTTTAAAATATTATTATTTGATGTGTCCACTGTCTTTTTCATCTGTAATCCTCCAGATTTTGTAACTTTCTTCAATACTTCCACATCTTGTGTTACTTTCCCTTTCTCCTTCCCCTTCCCCTTCCTTAAATGACAGTTAAAGTCTCCTATCATATAAATAAACATATTAACCAACACATATTTTAAGACCTCAAATATATTTTCCTGTCTGTCATATTTGTATATGCACACATAGCAAATAATCATACACATGTTTTCCCTTTTTATATCTCACATCACTATCTTACCTGGCATTAATATTGTAAGATCTAACATTTTAATTAATTTCTTATGAAAATTCTTATATCTGAACATTAGTTTCCTACAGGTCATACAATCATTCACCACAGGGCCACAATTAAGATCCCTTTTCTCTTTTTTAGCACATATTGTACCTATCTCATCTTCTGCTCTATAATTCTTGTGTTTTATTCAGCAGTTCCTTTATCATGTAACAAAGGACAATCAAACCAAAATAAATCCTTAGGCATTACATTTACTAGAGTCTGGCTTTCATTTTTTCAATGAGTATCCCTCCATGTTTGCATCTTCTTTTTATGCAATCTTATTTGAAATATCTTTCATTGCTGCTAAAAACAGACCATCAGCTGACTTCAGTGTCTTACAGCCCCCTTATTTCCATTAAACTTTCTAACATGTTGAACATACTGCATCCTTCATTGTTACATTTAATTTTGTCAATGCTTCCCATCCCACAGTTCACACATTTTTTCATCCAATACCCTTTTATAACTTTCAGTTCTTTACAAACCAATAAGAAAAATCTCAACAATGTCAGTGTAGCAATTCTGAATAGTTCATGTATTTCGATAATAAGAAATGGCTGACAAAGTTGAAAACAGTACAGCTTTAATAATCATCCAGTAAATTTTTTCATTTTATATTGCAGATGGAATGTGAAAAGTTTGAAAGAGAAATTGAGTGCAAAAAGTCAAAAAAATGTTTAACATCAGGATCTAGGCACACAACATCAGGGAGGTATATTTCCATAAGAACAAGATACTTGATTAAGGTGAGAGACAAAAAATATAAGAAATGGAAGAGTGGTCGAACTACAACTTTGAAAACTGAAATAAACAGGCTGGACAAACAGATTAAGCATAGTGTTAGACAAGATCAAGAAAAATTTGAAGAAATTTTATATAAAGATATTGAGCATAATAGGAAATCTTTTTATAGATACATAAGATGTGGAAGGAGTAAAGATACACAAATTGATAAACTGTGTGAAGATTCTAAAATTTATTCTCAGACACAACAGATTATAGATATATTTAAAAAATCTTATGCAAAACAGTTTGGCTCCAGAAAAGGGGTGGTAAGTTGCCCTAGTGACATCCAGGTAACCCCAGATACTGGAATCAAATTAGATTATATTGAAAAAGAACTGTGCAAACTAGATCCAAACAAAGTGCAGAGAGGAGACGGAATAAGTAACAATCACCTGAGAACACGTCAGGAAGAACTTACACTACCATTATATCTATTATTCACTAGGTCATATAAATATGGGGAGATTCCTCAAGATTGGAGACATGCATTTATTAAACCTGTCTTTAAGGGAAAGGGGAGTAGGACAAACCCAGAGTCATACAGACCCTTAAGTCTACTTTCATGTTGTGGAAAAGTAATGGAGAAGGTAATACTGATAAGTTATTGTCAGAACTGGATAGGTTGGGACTTGAAACCATATATCAGCATGCAAATATTGAAAATAGATCTATTACCACCTGGAACGTGCTGTTCTATAATAATATAATAACAGCTATGAATGTAAAATTGTGCTGTGATGTGATTTATATAGATTTAACTTCAGCATTTGACACGGTCATACACAAAACACTGATCAACAAATTAGTACAACTAGGTATTGATGTACTGTTGATAAGATGGATAGCTGCATGGCTTACAAATAAGATGGCAAGTATCACACACCAACTGGACAGGTGAAATCCTTGGTTACAGTCAAGGAGTCCTACAGGATTCTGTCCTAGGCTATTACTTATTTAGATTGTATTTTTCAGACCTTACTTTTTCATCTGAGGTGTTCTACAGTCTATATGCTGACGACCTGAAATTGGGTAAACTGATTATAAGTGTTACAGATAAGGCATGTCTGCAAAATAATTTGACTAAATTGCCCATTTGTGCGCAGGAGAATAATATGTTGATAAATATCAAAGAGATATAAAAAACTAAGCATATGAGATTTTGGAGACATCAACTGAAAGGTGAATATTTAATACAGCACACAGTGATTGAAACTGTAAACTCATTTAAGGACCTGGGTATATGGGTAGATTCAGCTATGAGTTTTTTTAATCATATTAACCAATTGGATAATGATAGTTATAGAACTATAGGTTGTTTAAAAATATTTATAAAGTCTAAGAAATCAAACATAATGAAGTCATTGTTTGTTAGTTACATTAGACCCAAACTTGAGTATGGAATAACAATATGGAAACCCTATAAGAAAACAAGCATGAATAAACTGGAAAGAGTACAGCAGAAATATACCAAGCACATCCATGGATGTGAAAATCTAAGTTATTATGAAAGACTAAAATATGTGAACTTGTGCAGTATCTCTTACAGATATTTAAGAGGAAATCTTATTCAGGTATATAGGGCACTTAGGGACAACTACCTCTGGGAATGTTTGGGGTTATCAAAAAGTACAAGAGAATCATCAGATAACCTATGTAGATGATTCTATAGAAATGAGAAGGGTTCTTATTGGCTCTCTGACAGAGTAGCTGATGCTTGGAACAGACTACTAAATTACATTAAAGCAAGTACTAGTTTAGATATTTTTAAGAACTGGACATTTATTATGAGAACAAGTGTTTTGGTATATTGGCAAGCTAATGCCCATGCTTGAAACATTTGTATGTACGTATGTATGTATGTATGCATGTATGCATATGCAAGACTTCAAAAGACTGAATGAAATAAACACAAGCAGCATTTAAACAACAAACTTAAATCACATGATGAAATTATTAAATTAACAGATTAATTTGTTTGAGTTTTAAAAATATTTTAAGATTCACTTTATCATTAAGACCAGGTGGATAACAAGCATCTAATTTCAGTTGCCATAAATATTCTCTTCAGTCAAGGACATTTTCAGCATCAAATCTATATTGAAAATTTGAAACTTGGTCCAGAACAATATATTTAGAAGAAACTTTACATACACCTTAACAACTTAATTACCATTTGATATACTATCCTTAACAAGCACAGAAGTTCTATAGTTTGTGTGTGTTAATACATTTATTAATATTGTTAGTAGTGACCTTTTTACCTCCCTTCTGAATATCTACATCTTCAAAACTTTGTTCCACGACCTTAACAGGATACCCTATTTTCAAAACTTTATAACATAAATAAATCCCTTCATTCATAAAATCTTGATCATTGTGGGTGAGCCTACTCATTCTCATTAACTGACTTTTAACCAAGTTAATTTTAGTTCTCTTTGAATGCATATTGTCATAACTCATATAAGTGTTATTTTGCATATCTTTTTTACATATTTTAGTTATTAATTTAGCATTCTGTTTTTTCACCATAATATCAAGAAATGTAAAACTACAAGAATTGTATTTTGATGTAAATTTTAAATAGTTACTAACATTGTTCAAATAATCTAAAAAAGCTTTATAAGAATCAATGTTGCCTTTCCCAATTAGAAGAATATTATCAATAAAGTAAACACAAAAAAAAAATAATCTGAGTAAAAATGGACTATTAAAGATAAATTCTCTTCCCCATGCATTCATGAAAACGTTGGCATAACTGGGGGTCAGAACAACCCCCATGGCAACTGCAATGATTTGCTGATAAAAATTTAGAATTAAATTAAAAAATATATATCCTAAAATAATATCTAACATCTCCATAATAAGATGGATGTTTACAAAGTTCAAACTTAACATAATCTAGACCTATTAGAATAAGTATAACTGCATAAAGAGACTAAATATCTAAAGTTGCTAAATAATCCATAACACAGTCACTGATTCAATATTCTGTATAAAATCAAACCTGTCTTTTATATATAAAACACCCTTCTGTACTACCTGCTGTAAAACCGTGTCTGCAAAAATTGCCATAGCTTCAGTTTTTCCACCTCCACTAGCCACTTTCGGCATAAAATGCAGATCAGCATCATCATCATCATCAGCCACCTTTTTCCCATTTTCTACATGGGGTCAGGGTATTGTGTTAACTGTCGGTATCTCTCTCCATTCAGTGCAACACTCCTGTCTTTTTCAACACTCATGACTGACTGTCGCAGATCTTCTTTTACACAATCCATCCACCTCTTTGCTGGATGTCCTCATTTCCTCTTACCTTCTTCCTGTCTGTCCCAAATCTTCCTCACCAGATTGTCTTCTGCTTTTCTGCACATGTCCATACCATTGTAATCTATTCTCTTTGATTATTTCTGCAACTGGAGCTACTTTGTCTTCTGCTCTTATGTCCTCATTTTTTCATCTGTCTTACAGTGTGCATCCTACCATCCTTCTTAGACACTTTATTTCCATCACCTCTAGTTTCTTCATCTGCTGTACTTTTACTGACCAGGTTTCTGTACCATATAGTTGTACTGGTCACATCACTGTCTTGTACACCTTACTTTTCAGCTTCTTTGGCATTCTTCTGTCATAGACTATACCTGAGACTCTATGCCAGTTGGCTGCAGCCCCTCTGATTCTGGCCTTGACCTCTTCATTCAGACTTCCCATCTCCTCAACCACCTCTCCCAGATACTTGAAGTTATTTACCTTTTTCACTATCTTCCCTTCTATCTCAGTTTTCAACTTCTTATGATTTCCACAACTGTCTTATCAGTGCTAAGTTTCATTCCATGTGCCTTCAGTTTTGCATTCCATTCCCCTGCCCTTTGCTGAAGTTCTTGCTCAGAGTCTGTCTGTAATGCTACATCATCTGCATCCAGTAACTTTGTTGATCTTTCTCCTCCAACCTGTTTCCTAATGTACTCTATCACCAGCATGAACAGCAGTGGGCTCAGAGCTGAACCCTGGTGTACACCCACTCCCACTGGGAACATCTCTGGGAGGCCAAACACTGTAAATACTTGTGTCATTGGGTCCTTGTACATAGCCTGCACTAATTCTACCAATGTTTCTAGGACTTTGAACCACTGCAGTACTGCCCAGATCAGCTTTTTTGGGACCTTGTCATATGCTTTCTCCAAGTCTAGGAATGCCCAGTTGGACTCTTTCCTCATCTCTAGCTTCTTCTCATCTATCTGTTTCACTGAAAACATTGGGCCAGTTGTGCTGCATCCTGGTCTGAATCTGAATTGCTCATCTCTCATCTTACATTCTGCTACTCTTCATATCCATTTATCAATCACCCTCTGCAGAACTTTCATGCAATGTGATAGGAGGTTGATCCCTCTATACTGCCCACAGTTGTGGATGTCTCATTTGTTCTTATACACTGGCAGGAATATGCTTATTCTCTAGTTATCTGGGATATGCCTTTCTCTCAACACTGCTATGAGTACCCTCATGAGCCATTTCTCTCCTATCTCACCCAGCATCGTTATCATATCTGTTGTGACCTCATCTGATCCTGATTTCCCTGACTTCATTTTCCTTAGTGCTATTCTTACTTCTTCTAGTGTGGGCTCCTCTTCTTCTCTCATCATAGGCTGTTTCTGGGGCAGTATAGCTTCAGTGTTTTTTTTTTCATTCAGAAGCTGCTGAAAATACTCCTTTCATCTGCATTTGATGTCCTGTGTACTGGTAATCAAATTGTTGCTGGCATCCCTTATGAAGGGTGTCTGACTATCTTCTTTGTCTTTCTATCTTTGCCTTGAAACCTGATATAGTTTCTTTGTAGTCCAGAGTCACTTTCCAGAAGTTGGTAGAGTGCCTCTGATGCCCTATTCTTTGCTATTGCAATTCCTTTCTTAGCTTCTTTGTTAGCCAACCAGTATTCCTTCCTAGCTTGGTCTGTCTTTTCTGTCTCCCATTTTTTTCTGGCACTCCTTCTTTCATTTGATCACTTCCTGGACTTCTGTATTCCACCACCAGCTTTCCTTATGTACCTTATTTAAAAACCTGGATCAGCCACATGTGTGTTCTGTAGTCCTAACACATGCTGTTTTTGAGGTGCTGCCATTCTTCTTCGCCTCCACCTTTTTCCTCCTCTTCTTGGGGTGCTAGAGCCCTGATTAATTCCTTGAACTGTTGTAAATTCTCTCCAGTCAACTTCCAGGCTTCAGCCTGGTGTCTGTTGACCTTAGAGACTTCTCTGACTGCTTGCAGCTGATTGTGACAACCAGTGGTTTAATGCTGTGGGTCAACTGTTTTACTGGGGATGACTTTGCAATCATGGATTCTACCCCAGTGCCTTTTCCTTACTAGGAGGAAATCTACCTGAGTTGCATGTTGGCTACTCTTCTATGTGATCTTGTGGCTGTCTCTTTCTGAACTATGTGTTGGCTGTTATCAAGCCATTTGCCAGACAGAAGTCTAGAATGGCTTCTCCTCCTTCTTTATTCCTGTTGCCTCACCCATGGAGACCCAGGCAGTCCTTATATCCTGTTTTGTCTGTTCCAATATGTGCATTCAAGTCAGTAATGCACTCTTACCATCACTATCACAACCCTGTGGGGCATAGATTGAGGTTATGAATACTGCCCTATCATTACACTGGAGTCTGATTGCCATGACTATGTCATTAATTCTGATGATATCCCTCACTGCTTTCTGAAGCCTCTCTTTCACTACAATTCCCACACCATTTCTCGCCTGTCCCCCTCCTGATTAGTAGACTGTGGATCCCAAGCCAAGTGACTTTACTGCACTGCCCTTCCATCTTGTCTCTTGGATACATACAATGTCCTGCCTCCTCTGTATAATCATATTATCCACTTCCAAGCTGCATACTGTCAGTGAGCCTACATTAAGTGTAGTAATTCTCAGTTCATGTTTGGCAGGTTGATTGGTTTTACGTCCAGCTTTTACTCAACAGAGCTATCCCAGGTAACCCAGGCTAGGCAACTAGACACCGGCTGGATAGTAATTTGATTACCCGTGGCTGCAAGGCTTTAGGGTGGGTACACACCAGCCAATAGGGGCATATATATCCCTCCCACCATTAGCATGGGTCCCTGGCATAGGTCGGGTCCTCAGCCCACCTATCACTGGTAACTACCCTTGCCCATTTTGGCATTATAAGAAAACATGACTGAATCACTTAGAGCCAGAGTCATATTTTTACACCATCGACTGGCTAGCCCTGCCATGGCATGCAATCTGTGATCCATGTTCTCCTATCTTGAGGATATTGCACACCACAGTAGATGCCCAAAGCAGTTGGTCTGTACAACTCTTACCCCAATAGGACACCATGTAGAGTCTGTGCTGGTGCCCACAGCTCTACTCATTGATGAGTTTTAAGATGGAAAAACTGACCATGTTTTTAGGAGGTGGGAGGATCCCCAGAGACAGAGGGAGAATATGCAAACTCCAAACAGACATTGGTCAGAGGTCAGGATCAAGCCTTACACCTTGTGCATGGGAGGCAAACACCTTAACCATTACACCAACTGATCTCTTTTAAAAGACAGCTCATCTAAGGCTTTATGAACCTTTGGAAGGCCAAAGATTTTAGCAATTTTAGGATTGTTAATACTCAAAAAACAAGCTGTTTCACTGCTGATAACCCCATCACAAAGCCACTCCTTGATAAATGAATCAATTAAGGAATAAGCCCTTTTAATGTCACAGAACAAGACAGGTTTATAAAATGCACTATCAGACAAAAACTTGTTCATTTTTGTCATCATAAAATTGTCTAATACAAACACCGTGTTGCCTTTATTCACTTTAGAAACAATTAAATCTTTATGATTTAACAATTTATGAAAAGCTGACCTTTCATTTTTAGGCAAATTATAAAACTTGTACTTAGGTTTGTTTTTTAATAGTTCTTTGATATGCATCTCATTAGTACTAAGAAAAGTCTCCAGTTCAGGATCTAGCGGTGGATTAAACAAATTTGTTTTTTTGAAGTCCATTTTCACTGCTACCATTATCGGCAAATAAAAACTATAAATTTTCTAACATATTCTCTTAAACTATTGATAAAATCACATTTGTCAGCTGTTTTTCTTTTAATTATACCACTCATTGCTCATCCTAGTTGTTTCCTTCTTTTTATTTCAAGTCTCCTTGCAGGAATAAATGTCCAGCCTTTGCTAAGAACATATATGGAATCAGTATCAAGACTATGAGATGATAGGTTCACAATTTTAAAACCCAGTCCAAACATACCTCTCATTTGCTGAAACTTTCAGACCTTTCCATCTTGGGTTCCATTTTTGTTGTCCTGGTTCCCATTTGTCCCTTTCGAAACATTAAAAGGCACCACTACTGGATCCTGGTATGATTCCTTGTTCTGGTATCCTGGTACACTTCTATTGGCTGAAAAACCCAGGTTGTACCATTATTTTTTTTTCATATGTATTTTGATTTCATGGAAGACTAGATTCCTTATGAAGACAGGATTTTGTCTTGCCTTTCTTTTGGGTTAATTTCTCAGACCTTCTGACAACAACTTTATCCTCATTGCAAGAAGCAAAATTTTGCTCTACATCTTCATCAGCACTGACTTTGTTATTTGAACTTTCTTGAGAATTGGACTGACCATATGCCATACCCCCTTAATACACAGCACAGTCTCATTCAAATTTCTTAAGATTTTTTCTGTAATATTTCATTCTCTTTAATCAATTTGTCCTGTATTAAAAAAAGCCTAGCCTCAAATTTATCAGTAGTAGTGTTATCCTTTAAGGAGTAGTAGTTAGTTAGAATCATTTCATTGACCTCCTTGATTTTCTGTTTATTGAGCCCTATTAACATGTCCAAGTAGTGTAGACCCACTTTTTGATTCAGATCTATTCATTTATCAATAAATTATGTAGGTAAATCTTTGCCTACAGGCATTTTGGTGACTGAGACATTTCAGTATTCTTTGCACCATCACACAGTTCTCAAAATATAAAGTATCCCATTGTAAACACTTTAACTTAATTAGGTCTTTTTCTAACTTATGAAAGGACTCTATGAAGTTCATTCCTGAGTCATCAGTGTTCAATTCTCCCATAACTGCAGATGGGTTAATCAGTCCTGCCTGACATCCAGATAAGGCTTCATCTGGTTTATGGAAACTGAAGGTAGGGTTGCCATTCACTCTCTGAACATTTACATTTTTTATGTAGGGCACACTACAAAAGAATTATGTTGTAGAATCTGTGAACATAATTATGCTATAGCAGTGGGTAACAGTCTTTAAGTAAAAATTATAGCAATGGAGTATGAAAAGTTTTTTTTAAGTTTACTGTTCTGGACCAAGTTTCAAATTTTGAAAATAGATTTGATGCTGAAGATGACATTGACTGGAAGGAATATTTATGACAACTAAAATTAGATGTTTGTTATCCACCTGGTCTTAATGATAAAGAGAATTTCAAAATACTTTAAAAACACAAAATAATTAATCATTAGTTTAATTTAGTAACTGCATCATGTAATTTAAGTTTGCAATTTAAATGTTGCTTGTGATGAAATTACTCACTGGATGATTATTAAAGCTGCGCTGTTTGTAAATTTGTTAGCCATTTCTTATTATCAGTTTTAACTTTTATGGGTTTTCCAGTTTATATTGGATTGTTCACATAGTTTCTTTTTAAGTTCCTGTCCAAATTCAAACAAGTAGTCCTTTCATGGTGTAGCCTCTCTTTTCTTTCCTATCTCAGACATACATTTTCTAATAATCCATTTTTTCCAAACATAATTTCACAGAAGTCCTCAGTCCCCAAATGCATTAATGCTCTTATACTTTATACTAGATCTTAAAGGCAAAATTGTATTGTCCAAAACATAATATACAAGAGTAACTTTTTGTTTTAATTTTCACCACAGGTTCTTTATTCTGAGTTGCACGCATTCTGTTTTAATACTTCTTTCTGTTACACCTGCTTGTCTTCTCATTCTTACAATGGCAATATAAGATTTTTTATATATCCTGTTGCCAATCTGTGCTCTTAAAAGACTTTACTCCCAACAACTAAAAATTCACTAATTATTTCTGCTCCATTATTATCAAAATACACAAATTTTTCTGTTGAAACTGTAATTTCTTTTTCTTTCACAGCCATAACACAATGAGCTACCTCAGTCAAGCTCTATATATTTTTTTTGTTTTGGTTTACTTTACTCCATCGAATTCCATAATTCCTGTGTTGGTAATCCATCTATTTCTATCTCTGTTAAATAATTCCCTTGTCCAGTAGTTTCAGTTACCTCTTGGTCCACTTCTTCCATAACACACACTGCCCTATCTCTCATGGCATCTTCCATCTTGGAGTTCTCAGAGCCTAGTTAGCAGTCAACCTCTGGTACCACCTAGTGGTTGTTATGCAAGACAAAAAGAAAAAGTGTAGGAATTGCTTTAACACTTTCATTCATTTTGTACCATAAAAAAATTTGCAATCAGTTATTTACACTCCATTTTTTTACATTCATATTTAGAATCATTTACAAGTTATCAACACAAAAGACATTAACTAAACAATTGTATTTCTTTCATTCCATTTTCTTTCATATTTATTGTCTGTTCCTCTACATGTTCTTCCACAACCATCTTCTTATTTTACCTAATACAGCAACATCTTTTTTCTTGATGTTATATGACAAATCTACAAATTCCTTTTTTTCTACAATATCCATATTGCCACAAGCAATACTTTACACAATTTATTAACATCAGATTTATTTACTTTATCATACTTCCCATATAAGATCATATTCATATTTTTCATTAAAATCCTTACAATCTGTATTCATTTTTAAATTTTTCTCCATTTCTTCTTTTTACAATCCAAAATGTTTTGTTGTTTCTTGTTTTTTATCACAATCTTTCTTTCCTCCATTACTTTATATAATCTAAGATAACATCCAGACTACATTATCTCATTTTACTTCATTTCTTAAAAAATCAGAAACCCCTTCTTTCCTTTTGCTTCCTTGTTTACCTCTTTGTCATAATTATGTAAAATTATTTGTATTTCATCTCTTTTATATTTTTCTCAACACTTGTAAATATGTATTTTATACTTACTATGCATTACATATCACTGTTCCCAATTTTCTGAAATGGCCTCTTTGTCACGTGACATTTCCATAATATTTCTATCTCTTTTATAATTTCTTTCTCCTTTTTAAATTCTGCATTTCATGTCTTTATCCCATTTTCCCCTTTATTATTCCTCTGTCTACCCCTATCCTAGCCCACACTGCTTGATGATCTGAGAACTCTGCCATCTCTTTTCCTCATGTTATTTCATTTGTCTTTAAACTATATTATCAATTTCATTCTTAATATTCCCCTTTATTATGCCTGTTTCCTAATTTTCCTACTTTTAAATGTCCACGCTTTATTAATCCTCTTAACATTTTAATATCCTGTATAATTGTTTATTTTTCTTTTATCAGATTAAAGTTAAATTTTCCTACTATCCTTATTTACATATTCACTAGCAACATTTTCCAATTTCTTCAGACAGTTCTTTTCTGTATGTTATATTAATATACACATAAATCATTATTAATTTCTACATTTTTGTCTAATTCTCATATCACATGTCACTGCTATCATTAAATCCAGAATTCTTATTTCTTCATTTTTTATTAGAATTCCTGTTCCAGAATGTCTCATTTCCTACTGACCAAACAATTTGCCAGGCTCCCATACTGCCTGTATTATTTTCCTTTTTTTCAATTATTTACTACATCTGATATCCAGCAAGTAAAAAACATCCACTTTTATTTTTTTACACAATTCAACTATCAAAGCTGTTATATCATTTCTCATGCTATTCACATGTAATGCTAAAAGTCTTATATAATCCTTTTCCCTTTATTGGAAGTGTTTTACTTCCAGATCTTACTTTTCTTTACATTCTCATAAGTCTTTCATTAATTGATTTCTCATGATCTTGTTTTTATTCATTTCCTGTCTCCATTTCTCCATCTTCTTCTTCCTTGCTTTCTGAAAATGCAAATACATGTTTTCCCTTTGTATTGCTAAACTCACCTGGAACAGTTATTTCTTATCAAACTGCATCTTTATTATCTAATCTTTTTTCAGTATCCTACAAGAACATCTCAACATTTCAACATCTTCTGCAATAAGATTTTATATTGTAAGTCTTTCTTCTGAGCTTTTTTCTTTATCTACTATTTCCTTTTCTAATCCTGGGCAGTCAAACCAGAAATTCCAAATTCTGCTTATTTTTTTTACAGACTTCTTTATGTCACATCTCCCCACACTGGCCATGCCCTTATTTGTCATATTCTTGTATTAAATGATTTTTATCATACAAAATAGCATGTTTTAGATTGCTTACAGTACTGAAAAAATATCTGTTATTATTCATAATTATTTTATTTGAAATATGGTGACTTTTCCCATATTTCATCCATTGTTACCTACATGTCCCAAAGCCTGGGTTCATGCATTTCTTTCACTATATATATATATTTAACTTTCTGTACTTTACTACAAAATTAAAGGAATAAACGTTTTATGCCATGCTCATCCACAACTGAAGTCCTAAATTGCTAATTTTATTTTCTTTCCCCCGGTTCCTCTAAAGCTTACATGGCGTGCAAGATTGGTGCAGGAGCTCAAGCAGGCAAATATGTCTGCCATGCGATCCAGGAACAGCCTGCAGGGGATGGCACAAGTGCTCCTGCACTAATCCTGCATGGACTAAGCCCTTGTATGCAAATCACCCCATTTACAGGAGAAGTCCATGCAAATGAAGTGATTTTGCAATCCAGGAAGCTTGCAACCATCAGTGGAGGACTAGTGTTATCTGCAGAAATGTACTCAGTTAGTAAACAAGTACATTTCTGCAAAATCCAAAATAGAGCTGTGACAGCTCCAAATAAAGGCTGCATATCATGTAGTAAGCATGCCAATGGCCAAGTATAAGGCCAGTAAAAAACCCCACAAAAATCAACTTTTATTTTTTTTTTTAGCCGATCTCGGCTGTTTAAGCATAGGGCAGCAGTGTGTAAATGGGATCGGGGGAAAATAACAAAATTAACCTAAATTAAACATTCTAACTAAAATCAGTATTCTGCTATGCAAGTCAATAGCAGGCAGAAGACAACATGGCCAGTGAGTAGTGGTTGCTAAGGGGGGAGGCTCAGTGTGACACATGTAACTATGCATTAGCAGGCAATCTTATGCAAATGAGGGGAAGGATAGTGAATCCCAGTTTTCCCCAGCATGTGAGTCAGGTCCCAACACTGTAAGAGTAGGAATAGCTTGGTGTAAGCCTAGGATTTAGGTGACATCATGGGGGTGTGTGTCAGACATACTGTAAGGGGATTGGAGCCCTGTGGCTTGGGTTTGCTCCTAGCTTAGCACAGCTAAGCTATGGGGTGTGTCTAAACCTGCCTAGCACTCCTTACAAAGCCTAAGCAGGTGTGCATGCCACGCACCAGGTTTTACAGGAAGAAAATAGAAAGAAAAAAGAAGTTAACCAGAAATAGCAGCAGTGTGTACATTTGAGCAGTCTGTTTGCGCGGCACACACCCAGGCTTAAACAGGAAGGCAATGGGAAGGGAAAACAGCAGTAGGAAGGTAATCAAGTAGAAATAGTTTAGCTGGCAGTTGAAATGTATCAAAATCAGCCAATTACACAGGCAGCAGACCAGCCCAGCCCAGAACACTACTATAAACTATGCAAACATCTTCCCCTCTGGTTTTTCCCACACTCTACACCACCGGGGTAAACAAGCGGGGAACTTCTAACATTCACAACATAAAAATTATAGGGGCTGCAATAGCTATCATACAACAACTTGTGGAAGAGGCTGATGGTGGTGAGGATGTTAATGCTATCAACCAACCCACAGTGAGGAGAAGGAGAAGAGTGTACAGACCCAGGGTAACCTATCAGGGGCTACATGAGCTGGAGATAGTGGAGCACTATAGGATGGACAGGGACATCCTACAGCAAATTGTTGAGCTGTGCTGGCCACGCCTGACACACAGAACTAACAGAGGGGAACCCATCCCAGTGGATACCAAGGTATGTGTAGGCCTACGAATACTAGCTACAGGTACCTTTCAAAGGCCAACCAGGCATATGATGGGGATATCACAGGCATCATCATCCAGGGTACTCCACCAGTTCCTGGATGCCATGTCAGCACATGTCAGTGAGCACATATATTTCCCCAACACTCATGAGGTGTTGGCCAGCAATATTCAACTGTTCCACCAAATAGCAGAATACCCTGAGGTAGTGGGTGCTATAGTCTGCATGCACATACGCATCAAAGCACCACCTGGTGAGCGGGGTATGGTCTACATCAACGGCAAGGGCTTCCTGTCCATCAACTGCCAGGTTGTGTGCGATGCCCAGGGCATAATAATGAATGTGTGTGCTGGCTACCCTGGAAGCTATAACAATTCCCACATCTGGCATCTGACGCAGCTGTACCAGAGATTTGCCAATGGGGACATCCCTGACAGTCACCTAGTGGGGGATGCTGCATACACACTGGAGCCGTGGCTGATGACACCCATCAGAAATGCACACACACTCGAAGAAGAACTCCATAATAAGGCACACAAACAGACCAGAATTATAGTAGAACATGTGTTTGGGATGCTCAAGTCATGGTTCCAGTGCCTGGACATATCCGCTGGAGCCTTGCAGTACTCACCAGCTACATGTACCCAAATTGTCCTTGTATGTACCATGCTACACAATATGATCCTGCAGAAACAACTGCAGCAGGAACAGCACAGGGCAGGGCCACATAGTCCCCCACCATTGCCAAGGCCTGCACAGGTACAGGTGACTCAGAGGAGGAACAACCTGAGCCTGCCCCAGTAGGCAGAAGGAGGCATGTCCAGTATGCCCTGGTCTTGGCAAAGAGGCAATGCATAGCACATAAACTGACACAGGAGGGACCCAGGGAATAATGCCTCTCTCTGACTCTCACATACAGTAAAAGGGATGACAAACATTACACTACCTGTGCTTAACCATGTGTAGGGAGTGTACTATGTGCATGCGACATAGGCAGCCCAGCAGCACCACCCTCAATACTGGGACACCCACAAGGTAATAACTCACACATACCAGTCAGGGGGGGGGTTCACATACCCAACAACAGTCACAGCAAGCAGGACAGGTGTAAACAAACACAAACAAAGGCTGTGCAATGGCCTCTGAATGAGGCCTATGGGTAACCTAACCTCCAGGCCTACACAGACAGACTACAGCAGGTCAGTCAGTGGAATGTCAGTTCCGAAAAGTAGGAAGTCAGAAACTAATATGTAGGTAATTAAAAGCTAAAATCTGTAGTACACTGGTATGCCTCTAGTCAGCATTGAAGGTAAGACTACAGAATGAAATGGAGTACCCGACATATCAGTACAGCCATAGCAAATGTGTACAAGTGTCAGGTGTGCCCCCCCCCATCCTACATAGATATTTAGTAACAGTTAGGTGTGCCCCCCAATCCTGTGTAGAAATGTAGAAATCTTCAGGTGTGCCCCCCCATCCTATGTAGAAATGTAGTAACAGTCAGGTGTGCCCCTCCAATCCTGTGTTGAAATGTAGAAATAATCAGGTGTGCCCACCATCCTATGCAGAAATGTAGTAACAGTCAGGTGTTCTCCCCCAATCCTGTGTAGAAATGTAGAAATAGTCAGGTGTACCCCCCTGCTATGCAGAAATGTAGTAACAGTCAATACCAAATGATCGACGGATACCCTGCAGAGACAGCATGCTCCCTGTAGGTGTACAACACAAAGGTCAGTACTGCAGTACAAACTACCTGGACTCGATCCACACATTTAATACAGAAGGCCATAATGGGCATGCTCGCACACTTAGAGAAATGAAGGCAATGTCAGTCAACAACACACTGAAAGGTCATACTGGGCATGCTCACACACTTAAACACATGAAGGCCCTATCTTTAAACATCAGTGGTGGACCAGACATAACTGGCAATCGCAGATGTTAGTGCAGACACTCCTCAGTATGCAAAACACATGCGTTGCACACACAGTGTGGAGGAATACAGAAATAGATCTAAGGACAACACACTATAATAAGCCAAAGGTAGAAGTACATAGATGTGTGGAAGAGGGTGACTGTGACAAGGAGCCATCCAGGCCTGTCCCACCCAGCACATAGCCAAAGGGCCATGGTTATACGAGGGTCAGATGTCCCTCACTGCAGATACTAGCCACTGGCATCTGTCAGCATTCCAGAGTATGTGGTGCACATGCCAGCTGTACAATATGACTGTACAAGGAAGTAGTCATCTAGCAGCTGTATACACGTACCTATGAAATATGACCCAGGTTGTGCCCGCATGTGGTGTGTCAACCCCTAGATGAATGGGTTATGGCCCATGCATACACACTGCCTTCCCCATAGCTCCACTATGACAACCATGCTGAGGTCATCCACTGTGAAATACACCTTTGGGAGAGTGCAAGCCTAGTAATCTCCATGGCGCATCCCATAACTGCATACTACTGGAGTGTAATAAACTAGTTAGGTAGGAGTTCTAACCCCAGCATTGGCAACTGTGTGTTTGCGTGTGTGTCTGTCTGTGTAGAAAGCAATGCTTTTTAGGGTAGTCACACCCCCTACAATTTAAATGCTCTACTTAGGTAAGGCTGCTGATGTCATCCATCTAGAAATACACCTCTGGGAATGTCATAATCCAGTAATGCCTGTGGCATGTCAGATAACTGCGTTACTGCTGTAGTGTGATAAAATAGTTAGGTTGGAGTTCTAACCCCAGCCTTGGCAACTATATGTGCGTGTCTGTCTGACTGTCTGTGTAGAGAGCAATGCTTTTTAGGGTTGTCACACTCCCTACAATTGAAATGCTCAACTTTGGTAAGGCTGCTGATGTCATCCACCTAGAAATACATCTCTGGGAAGGTTGTAGCCCAGTAATCTCCGTAGTGCATTCTGTAACTGCATATTGCTGTAGTGTGATAAAGTAGTTAGGTAAGTGTTCCAATCACAGACATGGCAAGTATGTGTGTGTTTGTCTGTCTGTGTAGAGAACAATGCTTTATAGGGTAATCAAACCCCCTACAACTGAAATGCTCAACTTTGGCAAGGCTGCTGATATCATCCACCTACAAATACATCTCTGGAAGGCTGTAGCTCAGTAATTTCCATAGCGCGTGCCACAACTATGCACTGCTGTAGGTTCGTATGTAGGTACTAGGCTATCTGCCCAAAGGCATTTATAAGCCTAGCCAGAATGTGTTGGCTTTTGCTGCCCCCTTAGATAGTTCCCTGTGCCTCTGTCCAGCAGTGCCAATGAAGTGAACCCCGGGGTAAACATTCTGTTTCCCATCCACTCATCAAGGTTTCTCTTGAAGAGTGTTAATGAGGAGCTCTGCCTGATTTAGATTGTAATCTTGTTCCAAAGCATGGGAAGTCTCTGGGATAGGAATCTATCTATTTATTGTTGTGGTGAGGTTTAGATCCCTAGAGCGTGTGGCTCAAGGGGATATGGCTTTCTTTAGGTGAGGCATGTCCATCAATTCTGGGTTGGACATGGCCTTGTATGTCAGGCAGATATCACCTCTGAATAGGCGGTATGCACCTGAGTACAGTTGAAGTTTCTTCAGTCGAGCTGCATAGGGCATCTGTTTGAGGCCAGTGATCCTCTTGGTTAGGTACTTCTGTGGTCTTTCCAGTTGTTGAAGGTGTCTTGTAAGGTACATCCTAAATGGGGTGTTGTACTCTATGATGGATCTGATGAGTGATAAATAGAGGGGCACAATGACCTCTTTTGATCTGGATGCAAACCCTTTTGTGATTAAGTGGGCAACATAGAAGGATTTTCTAACCACTTTGGCAATGTGATTATCAAAGGACAGATTAGTATCTACTTGGGTCCCCAGATCCCTTATTACATATTCGGTATGTAGGGGGCTACCACCTATATGGTAGTTTGTGGGTACTTTGTTTTTTCCAAAGGGGGTGACTATGCACTTTTTTGCATTTAGCTTAAGACCATGGTTTTGACACCAGGTATCAGACTCAGTGAGACCATTTTGGAGGATGTCTGTGTCAGCCAGAGAGTCAATTATAGTTCCTAGTTTGCAGTCATCTGTGAACTTGGTCAGCCATATTCCTCCTGTGCTTGCCTGTACCTCTGAAAAGTATATGCCAAACAGGAGGCGTCCTAGGACTGAGCCCTGGGGAATGCCACTTGTAACCAGTTTAGAGTCAGACCTAGCTCCTGCAACTCTTATGATGTGGGTTTTGTCCATGAGCCAGCTGGCAACCCATCTCATGATGTAGGGGTTTATGTTCAGGCCGGTGAGCTTGTCTATAATACCAGAATGGGGAATGGTGTTGAAGGCCTTTGTGAGGTCTAGGTAGGCTGTGTGGACTAGTTTCCCTCATCTATAGCCTTGGTAACTGTCTCGAAGAAGTCCACCAGCTTTAGGAGGCATGATCTGCCATTAACAAAGCCAAACTGGGTAGGGTCCAGTGTTTGGAGGTTCCCAATGTCTCTGTTAATGAGTTCCATGATGATGCACTCCATAGCCTTACAGACCAAGCTAGTCAGGCTTATAGGGCGATAGTTCCCAGGGTCTGTTGTGGCTCCACCTTTGTGGAGCAGAATAACCATTGCTGTGCACCACTCTATGGGTACGTAGTCTGTGGAGAGGCTGAGTTTGAACAGTGTGTTTAGGTGAGGGGTTAGTTCATCTTTGAGCTTGTGTAGGACGCAGCCAGGGACATCATCCAGTCCCATTGATGCTGTGTTTTTGGCTTTGGAAAGAACTGTTTTAACCTGAGTGTCTGTGATTTCAGGGGCACTACATTCTTCTGGTATGGTTATGGGCCATTTTGAGGGTGAGAGGGGGGTGAGGTTTGTACTGAACCCGTCTGCCAGAATGTTGGCAATATCAGTCGGTTCAGTTTGTGCCATTCTGCACTAACTCTGAGCAGATCTGAGAATTGCCACTTAGATTCTTGACATAGCTAAAGAATGCCTTGTGGTTATCTTTGGAGTCCTTGGCAATTTTTCTTTCAAAGCTAGCCTTTCATGATTTTATGAGGGATCATAGTGTCTTGCTGATACTGATCAGGGATGTCTTCTCTTTTTGGGATTTTACTCTTTTCTGTACTAGTTTCCTCCTTCTATTGTAAAGCTTGTTTATGGCAGGGATCCACCAGTCTGGTTTCCTTTTCTTGGAGGAGTGAGTCTTGGTTTTGCTTGGGATAGCATGATCCATGCATTGTTGTAAGTGCCCATAGAGTGCATTTGTAAAGAATGTTGCAGCTTGGTCAGCGTTATCCTTTAGCATGGGGGCTTTAAAACTTTCCATCTCGGTCTTAAGTAACATGAAGCTTGCTTTTGAAAAGTTTCTCATGGTGGTTTCCTTGACCGGGAGTGGGGGCAGAATGTTGATATCCGGAGTGATTAGTTTATGGTCAGATCTAATCAGCACAGGGTTGACCTCCGGTGTGGAACACCGGTTGCCCATGTTGGTGATGACCAGGTCCAATATGTTGTCACCTCTGGTGGGGGTGTTGACCAGTTGATTGAGGGTGTTTGAGTTTATAAATTCTTGAAAATGTTGGGCAAGGGAGTTAGTACTTCAGTAGCTCTCCCAGTTAATGTTTGGGTAATTGAAATCACCCAATATCAGGCTGTTTGGTAGGACCTTTATGTTTTCTATTTTTTCCAGAAATGCTGAATGGGGGTCCTGGGACATGGTGGGTGATCTGTAGCAAGCTACAATTTGAATTGCATTTTTGCCCGCTGTTAGTTGCACATGGATGATCTCTGAATCATCGTGCTGTGTCACTAACCTGGAGATGTGGGGATCCTTGATGAATATTGATAAACCCCTGCCTTTTGTATTTTGGTCTGGGTTTTGTGGCTGAAATGTATGGTATGAGTTGTAGCCTGGTAGTGCTGTGGTGCTCTCTGGAGCCTTAAACCAGGTTTCTGTTACTGCACATATATCGATTTTCTCCATACTGAGGAGTGCCTCGAGTGTGTGCATTTTGAGGTTTAGACTTCTGACATTGAATAACATTACCTTCAGGTTTTTGTTACTTGTGCTATTTATGGCAGTGGTTTTGTCTTTTGAGCTTTGCCTGAAAAAGGCAGTATGAGAGTGGCAAGAGACTTGGCCAGTATTTGAAAGCCTAAGGGTGACAGGTGCAAGCTGCCTCTAGCAAAGCAGCGTGACTTGTCGAGCATGTCATCCCAGGTAGACAGACACCGGATCCCCTTTGAATGACACCAGAAGCTTAGCCAATTGTTGAAATTGATATATATTTTTTTATACCGTGGTATCATTCTTGGTGAGGGCAGGATGCTACTCAGGCTCAGGGTCATACCGGCCTGGGCTATGTGATCAGAGAGCTCCTCCATGTCTCTTTTCATGTAGTCCAGGGAGGTACGCTCAGGTCATTCACAGCAACATGAACAATGACAGAGTCATATTTGTACTTGTTCTGGAGTGATCTGAGTGCTTGTGTTATGTGGCAGATCCTGGCACCTGACAGGCAGCTAACAGTAACCTTCTCCTTGTTCAGCCTAGTGAGTGGGACATCAGTGTGCCTGACTATAGAGTCACCTGTTACTAGTGTGTTGGGTATGTTATTTTACCTTAAGGGCTGTGATTTCATGGCACATGGGTTTTGTGTAGTATGTGTTTCCTGGTTTGTGTTGGGGGGTGATGGTTGCTTGGATGTCTGCTTTGGAGGTCTCTGTTGCTTTAGTAGATTTTTATTTAGAGCCTCTGAGTATGTTTTTGTCTATTTATGTGTGTTTTTTGGCGGTGCTGGTTTCATAGGTCTATTTGAGACTGGTGGTGTGATGCAAGTAATTCCCTTCCCCTCTTGACTGTCTGGTCCCTGTAGTGTGATTTAGAATTTTGGTAAGGTTCTGAGGAAGGAGCACGTCAGTAATCCCCGTGGTGTGTCCTATAACAGCTGCATGCTGTAGTGTGATATAGGCCTCTGTTAGGGGTTCTATACCCACACATGTCAGTTGTAGATGTTTTGTGTGTGTGTCACTGTCTGTGTAGGGAGCAATGCATTTTAGCCTAGCCACACTCACTACAGTTTGAATGTCCTACTTTGGCAATCCTGCTAATGTCATCCAATGTGATATACACCTTTGGGGAAAGACTACTCCAGTAATTTCTGTTGTGCATACTATAACTGTGTAGTGCTGTAGTGTAATAAACTAATTAGACAGGGGTTCTACTCTGAGACATGACAGGTGTGTGTGTGTGTGTGTGTGTGTGTGTGTGTGTGTGTGTGTGTGTGTGTGTGTGTGTGTGTGTGTGTGTGTGTGTGTGTGTGTGTGTGTGTGTGTGTGTGTGTGTGTGTGTGTGTGTGTGTGTGTTGGGTTTGATACGCTGTGATAGTAGGTGTGTGACACAAATATGCTTAGGTTTTACTCTGCCACCCCTCCCAGACTTGTCTTTGCCTCTGTCTGCCTCTCTCACTCCCTCACTTGTGGATGTGGAGACCTACACCTGCTTTGCTTAGGCAGCAGCATGTGCATTTTAGGTAATGCTCATGATCAGCTGATGGCCTCTGCATGAATTGCAGCCCTCCCCTAGCTGATTGCCTGTGGAACAGCTGTGGTAACATTCCCATAGCCAATTGCATGGAAACGCACTCCAATGTCTAGGGACATGAAGTTTGTGTTGGGCCCTTTCATTCACTGTGAGCAGGAATTTGATCTGTTGTTTGGCAAACAGCATCTCAGATGGATTGGGGATTTACCTCTGACAACATACACTGTGGACAAAGGCCAACACACAGGAGGGGGTGTGCCTGATCTGACTACAGACTCTAAGTGCTGTTATACTGCATTTGGAGTAATGTTGGTTTAACAGGGTGTGTGTGGATATGGCTGTCCTACATGTATTAATATCTGCCATGTCAGTTCTATGTTTATGAGGACACCCCATCTGTAGGCTCATCTGCAGACTGGGCAGTGTGTGGTGCCTTTGGTTTCATGTGTTACCCACAGAGCATGTATCTGTGAACTGCAGAAGGTAGTGTGAGGATTGCAGTCTGTAGATGGTGAAAGCCGAGACAGCTACTGATTTCATATCCCTCATAGGACATATGTTGCGACAAACCCTGTTACAACAGTAAATGTATGATGTTATCACAGCAATATGTCAATACTGGTCCAACTCTGTCATCCTTTGCACATATGTCATGCATTAAGAGGTGCATATGTGCTGTACACCATAATTAGTGTCATTATATCTGATAACAAGCCAGTGAGATATCAGACTGCTACACATGTTATGTACAGTAGGGGTTATATTTGATGACATAACCTGGGCATTCTGTGATTGTTTGTACAGTACTGAGGTCTGTGTACTTATAGTAAATGTTGACAGTGTGTGTATTGTTAATATGTACCTTGGCCTTTGTACAGACTGTGGTAGATGTCATCATCCTACGTCCGGTCCTATCTGATGCTGCTCCACTGCATGTTGCCATATTGGCTTACATGTTTGTAGGGCCATACACACACATGTCCCATACCACAGGCAGGCATCAGACCACACTGTGTAGCGGACAAGTAGATGTAGGTTTAGTGTGTGAGTGGCACATATGAGGATGGTGTTGAACAGATAGTCCATATACTGTAATATTATGCTAGCTTACTATATGTGGCTTTGGCAGTGTTCACATTCTTTGTGGCTATGCACTTTCACACAGGTGTATCATACACTATGCTGTGACATGCCTGTACAGCCTGGTATATATGCAGGTACATGTGCATTCCCCCATAGGAGATGTAGACCAGTGTTGAGCCAGTCTGCCTGTAGCCTGCACAGTGCTTTGTTACATGCCTAGCAGCTTAGTGTATCTACCCAGTGAGACGTCATGTCCAGATACTTGCCAGATGTACTGCTGCCGGGCCTCCCTTAACAGTCATGTATGTCAGAGAACGGTGGGATGCTGTACAGATGTATGTCAATATCTAGTGGGTAATATGTGGCCATGGCACCTCTGTACCAGCAGTTATTATGTGTCAGGACAGACAGGGGTGTGTGAATGCATAACCTATGGGGCGAATGTATACCAGTCGTTATGTGCTATACCCATCTACATGGCTGTTAACATCCATATTGTCAGGCTTGGTCCATATGTTCTGCACTAACGGGTTCTGTGTATACTCTGGACTGAACTGAGTGTGTCATAATGTCCACATCTATCGGCCAATATCTCTGCTGTAGTCCACAGGAGCATTACGTGCTTGCAGCGGTACTGTACTATGATGTCCTTAGGATGTCTGTCAGTAGCCAGAGGCTCACATGTGTAAAGCAGATGTGACCTCCCACACACACCATGTCTGTGAAGGCAATCCCTATTACAGTAGCAATAGTCTGCTAATATACCTGTTATACATGCCTGACATCCCCTTGCACTAGAAAGTTGGGACTATAGGGGCTGAGGCAGGGCTACACCCCGTGTTCAGGACATATGATGAATATATATGTACATATGATTATCCAGATATCTATATAGATAATTACACATGTACCTATCAGCATATATAGATGGGTGTGTATATGTACATAGATATGCATATACACACCCAGATATATACATATGCAGAGCATTATATGTCTACACATATACAGATAGAGCTACATATGCACATATATGTATACCACGGTGCCATGGCTGCCAGCAGTCCACTGCTGTTGTATCCCCCACACATATGGTCAGGCTGGGGACATGTATGTGTGGGCTTCACCTACACAATACATGTGTGCCCATATGCACTCTAGAGGCCAGTGTATGTAATAGCGGTATATGGCCCTGTATTATTGAGTCTGGGGGGGGTGCACCATACATAAACTAGGTTGTTACAAAATGTGGGGGTATCAGGGGTAAGCTGCCTTAAGGTATCTGGATGTACAGTGCCGTACATGTCACCTATCTTGACATTACTTGCAAAAGTGGGTTACTGCAGGCCTACTGCTTCCTGCCATACAGAATGTTCTGTTTGCCAGTGTGCCTGTGATGGTGTCAGTTGTGCCTTGTTATGTAACAGTTACATCTCATCTGGTCAACTGAAGTCTTTACCACCTAGTGATTGTGTACAGACTGTAGATAGAGGCTGCTGGACTATACACCTGCATCACTTACTGTTGATTGTGTGGTAACCTGTGGCCCAGTCTGTCTTTACTATTGTACGATTTGAACGGCTTGGCCTGGACAGCAACAGCTGTGGACATTTCCAGACTACTGTATTAGTATAACTGTTTCACAGTTGCATTACTCTGTTGATATGGATGTCAGTGTGTGAACAGCTATATGACATGGCATATAAATCTGTAATAGTACACAAATAAAGGTATTCCATTTCTGCAAACCTGTGTGTGGTGTTTCATCCTATGACCTCTCTGTGGGTATATGTTGCAGGCAACAACTGTCATTTATATGGGTGGCTCATCCAGTGTTCAGTTGTTAGGATGTTAACTGTAGGCATAGTGGCTGTTCCATACTGTGTGCGCCTACTACGTAAGTATCTTACTGTACATATCTCTGCATTTTTAATTTCTCCAAGCCTTTTGGGTTTATAATACCATGATGGGAATGGACCCCATTCCTAAGTCAAAGTATGATTAAAGTTCATGAGATGAGTATTGTTTCACTCTTTGATGTTAGCCAAAAGTGCTTTTCGCAGCACATGCAATGTGCCCAGTAATGACTCCTTCTGCAATTTGAACGTTGTTACATGAATTGGTATCATATCTAAATACGATTGTAAATTCTTTTTTATAAGACCAGTTGCTCCTACTACTATTGGAGCTGTCTGGGTATCATTTTCCACATGGTTCTCATTTCTGCCTGCAGATCGAGGTATTTTATGACTTTGTGTCTCTCTGTACGCAAGACACTGTAGTCACTAGGTGTGGTGATTTCAATGATCAATGATACTTTTGTCTTCTTTTCTTGGACCACTATATCCGGTTTTCTAGCATCTATCTTTTGGACTGTTGGTATTGGGTGATCCCAAGTGATGTAAACTTCATCATTTTTATGATTCTCTGTGGCTCATGTTTACAGTGTTTTTCAGCCACTTTGATACCATTATGTTTGCACAATCTCCAGTGTAACAATCTCATCACATTATTATGCCTTTCAGTATACAGTCCCTCTGCCATTAGAGAGGCGCAACCAGCAATAAGGTGTGTGACTATTTCCAATTTGGTTCCACAAAACCTACATATGTCTGTTTCATATGCCTTTCAGTATACAGTTCCTCTGCCATTAGAGAGTCGCAACCAGCAATAAGGTGTGTGACTGTTTCCAATTTAGTTCCACAAAACCTACATATGTCTGTTTCTCCCACATGTTCAATGGACTTAGTAAACCAGTGTGTACGTAGCCCACTATTTTGGGCTGCCAATATTAACCTTTCATTTCTAGATGTAAATTCATCTCTCCTTAACCATTCCTGCATTCATTCTTAATCAACATGAGGCTCTTCCAGACGCTTTCTATACTTGCAACTATATTTATGTTTTTTCCACGTTTCTTGCCTTCTCATCTGGTCCTTCACCTTATATTCTTTCTTTTGTTTTTTAGCACATTCAGTTTCTGCCTGGTTTTTATCCACTTCTGGTTTGATTTCCATTCCTGCTTGATGTCGATATGCTTCTGCTAAATTAAGCAGAGATGTCATCTTAGATTAATTCTCCTCATGTTTCAAAACTTTCACCACATTTGGATCTTGTGAGGTCAGTAGATATGTATGGAGTCCCACAATTGCAGATCTATACATGTAATCAATTTCAAGGAGACCCATCCCTCCTTCAGATAGGGGAATATATAATCTTGGCATACACTGATTTTTATAAATCATTTGGTGAGCATGAAGCATCCTTCTTGTTTTAATATCCAATCTATCCAACACTTTTTGGGGCCAGTCAATCACTCCAAAACTATAAGTTAGGACAGGAAGAGCAAACTGGTTTATAGCTTGGATCTTGTTCCTAGGTGTCAATGCTGTTTTCAGGATTAATTTAAGTCTTCTAAAGTACTCCTTACTAAGCTTTATTTGCATTTGTTCATGTTTTATTGCTGATCCTTCATCAGTTCCAAGTATTTATACACCCCCTCTTGCTCAAGTTATTTTATATCACATTCTTGTCCCAAACTGATGTTTTCCTGGTGCTGCAATTTTCCTTTTTTAAAGGTTGCTTTTGCACATTTATCAAGACCAAATGACATTCCAATATCATCTGAAAAAGTTTTGACAACCTGCAGCTGTGCTTTCAGTTCCTCATTTGATGAGCTATACAATTTTACATCATCAACAAAGAGAAGATGAGAAGTCATTAGACTTTGTTGTTTTCTAGAAGCGAAATTATAGCCATGATCTAACCTGTTAAGTAAACAGCTTAATAGACTATTGGCAAGGCAAAATAGCAATGGTGACAAGGAGTCACCCTGGAATATTCCCCTTTGGATTTTTATCCCTGGGATAATAATCTGTCCTTTATCATGGCTTAATTGCAAAGTGGTCTGCCACTGTTTCATGATTACTGTAATGTAATCAATCAGAGTAGGATATACCTTATACATTTTTAAGCACTCTTTTATCCATGAATGTGGGCTACTGTCAAATGCCTTTTTATAGTCAATCCATGCCATACTTAGATTCTTCCCTTTCTTACAGTTCTCCACTATATCTTTATTTAACAACAAATGATCCTTTGTTCCATATAACTTTCTTTTATTGCTCTTTAGTTCTACTGCCACAATTGAGCTTTCTTCTAAATGACTATAAACTCTTTCGGCGTCAATCCCCATGTATAGTTTATATGTCGTCGGAAGACAAGTTATTGGTCCATAATTTTTAGGGTAGCTTGCAGGTTCACTCTTAAGTAAGAGCATTGTTTTTCCTGTTGTTAACCAGTGCAGTGTCTGTTCATGTTTTGCATATAAATAGTTCTTACTCATGGCTAGATCCTTGTGTAAAGAAGTTAATACCTTAAGCCAAAAGTTAGGTACTGCATCTGTACACAAATATCAGTATCAGAATGAGGTTGGAAGCAGTGGTTAAAATGTTGGGTGAAGGACTGAAAGCCACTTATATTTGTCAGTTATTGGAATGTGCTTTAATGCATAATTATTTTGTTTTTGATGGTGATTATTATTTGCAATTGGAAGGAACAGCAATGGGGGCAGCATTTGCCATTTCGTATGTGGTTTTGTTTATGGCACATTTTGAAAATATGTTTGTATATACTACAGGTTTTTGCAAAAATTGAGTGATTATGTTTAGACGGTTCATTGGAGGGTGGCCACAGTGGTGCAGCGATTAGCATTGTCACCTCACAGCAAGAAGTTCTCCAGTTCAATTCTTGGCTGGGGTGTCTTCTGTGCGGAGTCTGCATGTCCTCCCTGAGATCATGTGGGTTTCCTCCCAAAGACATGCAGTAGGTGGATTGGACACTCTAAATTGGCCCTAGATGTGAGTGTGTGCCTTCTGTGGAAGATTGGGCGTCAGGCTGGCAACTCAACACTGTAAAACTCCACTGCCAATCATGAGCGGACAGATGATCTGCTGTGGCAACCCCTAACTGGGAAAAGCTAGAAGAAGAAGATGTTTAGATGGTTCATTGATGACTTAATTTTTGTATGCAAGGGGGAGATTAGTGAATTTGATGATTTCATGATGTTACTTGGTCGGAATACTTATGGCTTGGAATTCAATTATAGAACTAGTAGGGATAAAATGCAATTCTTGGATGTGGAATTTTATGTGAATGAAAGGGGTAGTTTGCAGTACAAACCATTTCATAAAGAGACAGCTGTGGATAGCTTTTTGGAAGCTGGCAGTGCTCATCCTGGTCATTTGATAAAATCCCTTCCTTATGGAGAGTTTAGGAGAATCATGACCAATACTTCTGATCAAAGGGTGTTGGAGAGTGAGTTTGATCTGGTTAAGAAAAGATTATTAAAGCGAGGATATACTATGGGGCATATAGGTGAGGCATTAAACAAGTTGAAAAGGAATACTAGCCATAAAAGGAAATGTATTTGTTCTATTGAACATGAGACGCTCACTAGGAAAATGAAATGGAGAAGGTTGGTATTGAGCCCCTTTTCTTTGTGAACAAATTCTCTCCCCTTTTTGAAGTATTAAAAGAGTTAGTTAATGACCTTTGGCCCATGGTTTGTAGGGATGAATTAGTAGGAACGTTATTTCTGGAGAGAGTAACTTTTTCTTATGGTCGGTTTAATAATTTAAAGGCATTGTTGAGACCAAGGGACAAGGGTGATGTAGTTAAAAGAAAGGGAGTATTTCCATGTGGTCTTTGCAAAGTGTGTGATAAAATGAAGAATGTTGATGGATGGATAATAAATGGGAAGAAGTTTTTGGTTAAGAATGAATTTAGATGTGATTCATGTGGTATGGCCTACATCATTGGATGTGGATGTACACCTTGTAAATGGTACATAGAGATTAAAAGGAAGGTGAAATTGAGAATTTTGGAGCATTTGGGTGATGCAAGAAATAAGAGGATGGATAGCCCAGTGGCTCAACACTTTTGCGACGCACATGGGGGTAGTACAGATGTTTTTTTCTTTAGTGTGCTAGCAAAACCATTTGAAGGCCATACTTTTGGAGGTGATGAATTTAAACAGAGTTTGATCAAGTAAGAAACTAAATTAATAGTATATTTGGGCACTTTATATCCCAGGGGTCTCAATTTGGATATTGATTGGGGGACATAGGTTGCTTATTTAGTCAATGGTGTTCACAGTATAGTTTGGATCTGATGGCTAGGTGGAGTGACACACAGTTTTTTGGATACATTAATTAATTTTATATTTGAGATGTAAGATCAATAATAATGAATGTGTAATGATTTAAAATGATGTAAAATTTCATATGAAAAATTTTTATATTTAATGAGAAGTCAGTAGTAATTATATCATAGGTGAGTTTATTTGTAGTAAAGTTTCAGGGGAGTGTTAAAGTTTTCTCTTTTGTGTTTTTTTTTTTGTGACATTAAGTTGAATATAATGTTAATGATATATGATGACAAGGGAATGTGGAAATATGTTTAAACAAATGTGTAGTAGAAGAAATAAGTTATGAAAATGTCATTTGTAGATTATAGTCTGTGTGTGTTGTTAAGTAACAAATCCATTCATTAATGTATTTATGGTGTATGATATTGGGGGTACATCTTTAAGCTCTAAGCTTTATAATTATTTAAGGAAATTACTTAATTATCTAATTAATTGAAAGATGAATTGATGTGATGATGGAATATAAAAAGGCTGCTGGGATTGTATCAAGTTATTCCATTGAAGGCCTATGAGGCCGAGGTACCAGGATGAAGTGAATAAAGAATTTGGCAACTTCAGCAGTGCTCGGTGTTTTTTTGCTTGAGGAGAATTCCTAGCTCCCTGTGGGGGCTTGTGTGGTTTGGGTTTTGTACCTGGGGTTTTCCAATAAGAGGCTTTTCTCAACTTTGTTTCAATCTCTCTGGCTGTTACTTCATCCCAATCCATATCCTGTACCTTTAAACTTCTTATTCTTTCTCTTACTTCTTCTATCCATTTAGCTAGCATCTTTGTTATGTTCCAAAGGATCTTCATAGATACTTCTCCAAAATGTATCTACTTCCTCTTTTTTCAGCATTCTATCAATTCCTTTTACCTTATTTCCCAATTCTCTATAAAACTTTTTTTGCTCATCAGTAAATTGCTTAGTTTGTGCTTTTCCCTTATATTTATCTTTGTATCTTCTGAGTCTTTCTGCCTGTTTTGAAATTTTTAGTTTGTTATCTCCAACAGTGCATAATAGATCCTGGTCTGTTCTAATACTGTGCATTGCTTTTATCATTTTATGAGATGTATTCCCGCCTCTTGGGTTTAAGTAGAGATGATTTCCTGCACTTTTGCGTGATTGGCCGTTTTTGAAAAGGCTAAGCTATGGGCAATGTTTAAAGGGGTATACCACTGGGCACAAAGAGTTAGCTGGTCTACACATTGCTCAGACCTCCTAAGCTGGCCTGTGCAATGCTTAGCATTGCTTACATTAGACCTTCATTATAATGCCTTTTTGGCATTGTGTTATTATTCATTACACCTTATATGTATGCCTAGTATCCCTGATTAATGTGTACATACACTCTGTGGGATCCTTGTGTTTTAATGGGGACTTCGACACTCTATTATAATTACTCCTCACTTCTGGGCTTACTGCTGTACTCCAGTTCACATATTTATGTTATGTATTGGGTTATGGCACATATGATTGTATACTGATGCCTTTCACAGGTTCTATTTGGCTATACTATGGTGAGGACATGTTTACTATTACCTCATTCCTCTGTACTTCTGTGATGGCTTGGTTGATAACTACTGGGACTATAGTGTATAGGGTCCTGGGTTCGAGACATGTATGGCTGTTTATTTTGTTGGTGGGCAGAACAACGGCCGTTGGATACAGAGAGATTAAGGCACTTTTGAGCATTTGTAAATGGGTTTGCACGATGGTAAGCACTGCTAACTTGCTGTTACATCTGCTTACAGAGAGTTAGCTTTAGAATTGTTTAGCCAGAATAGGCATTGCTTACCACCACACAAATGGGCTTAAGGCCACTTACTAGTGCTTACATATGCTTACTACTGCTTATTTGTGCTTAGACCTGCTTACTAGTGCCTTATTCATTATGACACAGACACCTCACGTGCATTTACTGCAGTACTCCAGTTCATAAATATGTTATTTAGTGGGTTATGCAACAAAAATATTGGTCATAACATGCTTTGCCATGTAAAATAAAATGTACTGCAGTGGGACTCGAACAGGGAATTCCTGCTTGTTAGGCAAATAATCCGCCCACTACACTATTGCTGTGCTGCTTCATTTGCATTTATCTTCCTTGTTATCCTCTTCAGCCTTTTAAGCTGCTTTAACAGTAGCTGAGCGATGGGCACAACCGCGCACCTACTGTTAGGTTCAATCAGATTTGTAAAAAAAGAATAGGGTTTCTTCATTTTATTACTACATTCTGTTGCAGTTATACACAAGGGGGACTATTGGTAGGGATATGCTGTCACCTGTGAGTGGTCTTGTTCATTGCATACCCCTTTCTACTGTTCTACATTGCAGGGGCGTGTTTATTCTGAGAGCTGTGCTCTCAGACATGCCCCATGCACTCTTACACGCTCCGTGTAATCCTAGGAGCTCAGGCAGCGCACCATATTAATATGCATGGTGTGCTGCCATCCTGCTCCTAAACGGTCTCTTCCATGTGGGACTAAGCTAGTCCTGCACAGAAGTTTAGTAAATCCGGGGGTTTATTTAGTTATAGTGCCAAGCTCTTAAATAAAAAAATTTTCTATGCTGCTAAAGTATTTTTTGCAGTCTCAGTCATACATTTTTCCATCAAATTAAAGTTTTGAAATGTCACTTCATGGAAGTTTTCAAGCAGCCAGATAAATTAATGCTCTTAAGTCTTTAATGACAGACCATAGTGGCAAAATAATAATGTCAATGATATCATACCTGTTCATGCTGTCTTTGCTTTTACTTTTTATTCCTACCACGGGACATCTTCTCTGTGGCTGTTGAATAACTGCAAATCTTTGCCATCACTCAGTACCTTGTTCTAGTCTCCCTTGCCTTGATTCATGTGCATGAGCTCTTCTTTCTTTTAACAAAAAAACCCTGTTGCAAAAATAAACCCTTAAAACTGGCTACTCCATGGGCCAAGAATACCTTCCATGTTTGTCCTTAAGCAGTAGCAGCTATTTCTAATTGCAACCTCTTAGTGTCTTCCTCTTGTCATAATGTCTCCACCATGTGACTGTGTTGTGCTTCATCCCCTTCTTTTGGCTCTGCCTGGTTCATCCCCTGTTTTCCAATGTAATGATTATTTCCCTTCCTTCCATATGTTTTCTCCTGCTCCTTCCTCCATCTCTGCTGCGCTCTTCTACATCCTGCAATTCCCAGGGCTGTAGTAGCAGCCCTTCAGCATCACATAGCAGCCTAAAAGTGTTCCTCACTTCCTCTCATCAAAAAGAGTTGGGGAGGGTGCCATGGCCAAATTTTCAGTAGTCAGTATGAATTTCCATCTTGGACTTCCCCTAAAAGAGGACACTGGCCTATTGGGACTAAACAAGTCAACAAAGGGTAAATAACAGGAAGGAAAAGAGAAATGCAAATCATGTTATTGTTATATAAAGAAGGTGAGAAACAATATGATGTACACAATATCGATCGTATAATCTCTGTAATCTTAAAAAAAGTGTAGACGAAACCCAGGCTTGTGGCATGTACCAGGAAAGGCAAACCTTTTTACAAATGATAAATCTTCCACAAATCCCTGGTGAGCAGATAAAACAATTAAATAAACCCATTACACTTGAGGAAATAGCTCTAACTATTAGACACTTACTAAACAGAAAGGTCCCTGACCCAAACAGGCTAACAGCAGATTCTGTCAATACTATGAAGATATACTAGTCCCTCTACAAAGGAACAGAATGCTAGGGCAAACTCAATTTCTCAGCCAAGGTAGCTACCATTATACTTCTACAAGTAATATCAATTTCCTTCTAAACCTTGATTGTCCATGTCATAAAAGATAATTCAATAAAGATGGTTCTTGTTTAAAAAAATATCCATCTAAACCTATAAACTATAGTGCTATCTTTTTGGTTTCCCTTGAAACAAAAATATATGCCAACATACTGGCTATAGACTGGAAAACGTTCTAACTTCTCCAATATAACACATTCAGCAAAGGTTGTGAAGGGTGAGTAATGTGGCCCAAACCTGGCTCAACATGATGCAAAAAATATATATGATGCAAGAAAGGCCAAAAATAAGTGTCAGCCTATGGGAGCTTTCTGCACTGACCTTAGCAAAGCCTTTGCTTTGCTTGAATGAGAATTCTTATGGGATGCATCATCAGCATAAATGCAAAACTCTACCATGCAGCTCTGGCACAAGAAACACAAATGTGTTGATTCCTTGACCCTACCACCTCTCAAAGGGTTTACTCCAGGTTTGTCTGTTATATCTATTACATGCAATATATTCTTGCCATCGAGATAGTGGCACTTCACCCATGACAAATTTGTAATGGTATCAGCCATCAGCATGGTTCACAGACAATGGTATACTTTATTTATTTTATTTTATTTATTTTACATTTGTTGACCGGGATAGTCCGACTGGATGCATGTCCATTTTCAGCGGAGGCCCGGGGAGAAAAGCTCCAAGGGTAAGCAGATACAGCATTACATAATACCAGCATTACATATTACAAACAGACTATTTACAGAGATTACATAAGTAAGCAAGTTAAACAAGTTCCACAGGTTACAGTTAGTCCTGAGCACAAGTCAGGATTAAATTAAATTACACAGTAAACTGGTTAACAGATTTTTACACATTCGAGTTAGCCAGGCTTGATACATTGACATAGCCACGTAAGTGACAAATGTTGTTTGAGTCTAGTTTTAAATTGACCTAAGGTGGAAAGTAAGGTAATATCAGCTGGAAGAGAGTTCCAGGATCTACTTACAGAGTTTGCAAAGAGAGAATCACCGGCTGTGTTATTAATTTTGCTAGTCTGAATTAGTAGTTTGTTAGAGGATCGAAGCGGTCTAGGATTGTTATAGGGGGTGATAATATTTTTATGTGCAGGAGTATTGTCCGGATTATAGAGGATTTTATAGGTCATAATCAGTTGGTTATACTGGATTAGGCTAGGTAGTTCAAGCCAACCAAGCTGATTTAGATTGATGCAATGATGTGTCCTAAAAGGCAGCCCAATTGCAAACCTGGCAATGTGGTTGTAGCAAATTGAGAGTTTGTTAAGGACAGTCTTGTTCAAATTCAAGAGTAGAGGGGATGCATACAGAAGGGTTGAAAGAAGGTGAGAGCGAGCTATGGCAATTTTAGCTGGAGGGGTTAGGAAGGCTTTTATTCTGTAAAGTGACCCTAGTTTTTTATTGATGGTTTTGATAGTTTGGTTAACATGTAGGTCAAATTTGAGATTATTGTCTATGATGACACCTAATAGTTTTGTAGATGGGTCATGGGAGATTATTGTGCCATCATTTGATTTTATGGTAAAGGTGAAAGCAGTAGACCTATGTGTTGGTGAAAATAACAGCATTTTAGTTTTTTTGGGATTTAGGATCAGACGATGTTCAGAATGCCAGTTTTCTATTGTATTAAAGGTGGACTGGGTAGCTGACCATAACTCTACTGGAGATGTGGCTGAGCAAATCAGAGTAGAGTCATCAGCATATTGGATACAGCTGACTTTTGGGATGACAGTATAAAGGTCGTTAATGAAGATGGAGAACAGCAAGGGCCCTAGTATAGAGCCTTGTGGTACTCCGAGGGTGTTAGGTAGAAGGTTAGAGAGTTTGTTCTGCCAGAGGACAGCCTGCTGTCGACCATTCAGGTAGGATTGAAACCATTGGAGGGCTCCAGTATCTAGACAGAATGTTTGCAGGGTGTGGATTAAAAGTTGGTGATCAACCATATCGAATGCATTGGAAAGATCCAAAAAGAGGGCTGAGGATATATAATTATTGTTGCAATTATGGTTTATTGTGTTAGTAAAGGCTAGGAGGGCTGAAGTAGTGCTGTGATGAGGACGGAAGCCATGCTGAGTGTCTGTCATAAGGCGATTTTGGATTAGGTGGTGCATGAGTTGTCTATGAATACATTTTTCCATAATCTTTGCAAGTGGAGAGAGTATAGATATTGGCCTATAATTGGAGAATTCAGTAGAGCTTGCCTCCTTTGTGAAGTGGGATTAGATAGGATATTTTCCAGATGGTGAGAATTTTAGCTTCTACTATGGTTCGATTGATTAGTATTGAGACGGGGTAAGCAACAGCATCAGCTGATTTTTGTAGGTACTCGGCAGGGAGTTGATCAGTAGAAAGTGTAGTGGGTTTTAATTTTTTGATCAAGGTACAGATAAGTGAAGGGGCGACTGGTTGGAATCTGAACGCAAGTAGGTTTCTAGGGGTGCTACTTTCAGGACCAGGGGAGCTAGGAGGTAGTTGGCTAGCTAGGGCTTGAATTGTCTCAGTAAAGAATTGGTTAAAACTATCAGAAAAATCTTCAGGGTTTTTATCAATAGTAGCAGCAGGGATTGGGGTTGAAGTTTGTCCAGGATGTAGTAGATTATTTAAACCTGCCCAAAACTTCTGAGGGTTATTTTGATTTACTGTCTGTAAATTACAGTAGTATTGTTTTTTGTCTTGTAAAATTGATTTTTTGGTTTCGTTCCTGGATTGCCTGTATTTAATGTGATCTTGAGGGTCTTTAGAAGAACGCCATAAAGCCCATGCTTTGTTTCTAAGGGTAATTTTGAGTTTAGACTCTATAGAAAGCCATGGTGCAGTTTTTGCCTTGGCTCTCTTTGAATGAACAGGTGCATGCAAATCAAGGATCTCAAGGAATTTGTTGTTAAAGTATGCTACTGCTTCCTCTAAGGGGAGGTGTTTTAGAATAGACCAATTACATGAGTTTATTCTAACCTTTCTGAGTAAGGGTTGTTGGAAATTAATGGTTTTGTGCTTAATTACATATGTGAGAAGGTGATCGCTTAGGCCATTAAGGAGGGTACCAGAGGTGTACAGTTGGGGGTGACTGTTTATGAGTGCCCAGTCAAGTATACTTTCTTTTTGGTTGGGTTTACCTATCCTGGTAGGGGTGGATATGATTTGTGTAAATGCATGCAGGTTAATATGGGTGGTTGGGATTCTAAGGAACAGGTGCCCCAGTCTATGTTAAAGTCTCCAAGTAGTAGGGTTTCTTGGGGGTAGTGACATGATAACCAGTGCAGGATATCTTCAAATGTAGATATATTGTTACCTGGGGGAATGTACATACAGATGATATTAATGCATTTATTTTTATTAAGTTGCAATTTGGTGGCAAGAATCTCAGAGTTATTAATCTGAGGAGGTTGTATTACATCTATGGTGACATTCAACTCAGATTTATAGAGTACAGCTACCCCACCCCCCTTCCTCAAAGCACGATCCAGCCTGTGTATGTTGTACCCAGGTGGTAACACTTCATTGTCTTTAGTGTTAGGTTTTAACCAGGTTTCAGATAAACAGAGAATCTCAGGGGAGTGGACATCCAGAAGTGCATGCAATTCATGTACCTTGTTATTAATGCTTCTAATATTGAGATGACAGATTAGGAGAGAGTTAGTTGGCCTATTAATTGTAGGTTTGTAGCTTAGATTACAAGTAGAGGGGGTATGTGTATCTGAAGTGAGTGGGCCAGGGTTGGGGTGAATATCACCACCAAGTATTAGGTTGAGTCTATACTTGGTGATGAACATCAGGAATTTGTTTATTAGTTTGAGGTAGTGTTTGGAACTAGAGCTAATATGCCTGGGGTTGAGATGTTGATAGACTGAACAAGATGTTGGATAGGATCTGGTACTGTAAGTATGGTTGAAGGTGGAAGGATTTACAGCTGGGGTGATATTATGGCCTTTTGGGACCTGAAATCTCGTAAGAAACTGGTTTTCATACAAGGTAAGGAGGTATGGTGTGAACAAGAGGGGTGTGAACAAGAGGGGTAGTAAAGAGGAGTATATCATTATATGTGATTCAGCTAGTGAGTGAAGGAACTATTTTTCCTGGTGATGCAACACCAGAGGATAGAGTGGTGAGGTAAAGGTACTGGAAGGGGGGATGGGAGAATGACAGATGAAAGCTAATAGGTGCTATTAAATGTAGGTAGTAGAATAGGGGTGGGTGGAATTATCCCAGATGAAAGCAGATAAGATCTAGAAAGTGGGGGAGTGGCTATAGTACTATAAATTTAGAGGTACTGGGGGCGGAAGGGAATTGGGGGCAGGGAGGGGAGTGAAGAGAGCCCAAGCGTAGCGGGGCTATTGCAGTTTACAAGGTTTCCTAAGGTGTCCTAAAGCTATAAGGTAAGTATTACAGCTCTAATGTAAGAGTCAATTTACTGCAGTTACAGGGGACGGAGGCAACCATTCAAGTAGAAACAAAGAGCCCTATGGCTGACCAATATGGTGACCTGCTTAATTACAAAGCACTGTAAGTGAAAGCTTAACAAATGCTTTTTGTGTGTAACCTACTCTGTTTAAATGTTGAGAGAAACTGACTGCAGTCCTGTAGACACCGTTTTGTAGGGAACTGTAGAGTTCAATCTGTTTAAATATACTTTGCATATCAAATCCTAAAAGCAAACCCCTCTTGATGTTTTAACAAAGTTTGAAGAAATTTAAGGTCTTACATTTAACAGGAAGAAACCTCTTGAAAATACATGGGGATATATATGACTGATAACATGACAGATTTATTAGAAATCAATACTAACTACTGAAGGAAGGAAAAGACTTTTAGGGTATGCAGAGAATTACAATTCCCATTTCTGCCAAAAATAAAGGCTATAAAGATGTTCTACTTACCGAAGTTTATCTTTTTAAGTCAGCATCACCTACACTTTTGTCAGCACTTTTCCAAATGTAAAAGAGAGACCTTAGGACAGAGATACCATTCTAATAATATTTGCACTTGTATGCTACTTACAAGAAATGAAAAAGCAACTAGAATTCAGAAGGATTCATCCAGAAACAAAAACATGGCCTCCCTGTGCAAGGACAGGAAATGCAAGAACGATACAATTGCCTCCCACTATAATTCACTTATGTCATGGAAGAAATAAAAGGGAGACAATTCCAAAAACAGGCACGAGGAAATAGCTAGACAATGATAAAAAGCATGAATGTCATCAGTATCATTCACACATTATTCGGTTACAAATTAATAGAAGAGCGTGTCCTCCAAATCACACAAAAGGGGATTATATGCGGAAGGAACATGTTGGAGGGGGGGCTGAACTACTTGCATATGGATGCAGAAAAATTGGCTACCAATAAATACACATCAGGACATGGCAGGGGCATGGTTTTGATTACTTGGAACTGGCACATCTTCAACTGGACTGAGCAGCTCAGGAACTTTTCGGGTTAGGTTACTGAGTCTTATAATGATTTCTACCATATTCCTCCATTGGGAGCACCACCGCTGTCAAAACTGATCAACAGTTTTGTTTATAAGAGCACAGGTTATCGTACAACATTTTTAACAATAAAATCATACTTCTTAGAGAATTCTGAAATATATTTCATTACTGTTGAAATAATCTAATTTAATCTTATAGTATATTGTAAATAGAATGTTTTTCATGTGGCTAAAATACGTTGGTTGTTCACACAAATATATTCCCTCCATTTTTCTTTCTCTTTTTTGTGTTTATATTTTCTTTGCTATTCACTTTTTATTTCTGATTATTTTTATCAATGAAGTTCTTGTTGTGAAATTAAAACATACCGATTTTAATCTTTTATTACTCCAATGTCTCACATCTCATACAGTCAACTGCTGTAGGCATAATAAAGTTATCCTTAAAGAAATGATGTAATGATGGACATTCAGAGCATTATTTATTAACTTATTTATTTTATTGCCTTCATTGACTGGGATAGTCTGACTTGGCTGTGGTAGTCTCTTTTTGACAGAAGCCCAGAGAGAAAAGCTCCAGTTGCAAAACAGGCAGCTTTATACAATAGAGAAAGGCGTAAAGCTTACAATTTACAGTATGAACATAAAATAGTTGAAAGCCAGTTATATTACAGAAAATTTGCAGTCAGTAAAATAAGATCATTACATATTAATGCAAGACAAACTAGTATATTCAGGGAGGTTTAAAATGCAAATTACAATTTCACAGTTATGGGTAGGGTAGGAGAAATAACAGAGAGAGAAAGCAGACAGAAGATGACAAGAATAGAAGGAAGACAGTAGATGAGGAAAAGTAAGCAGCATGAACATCTGTTACGTGATATGGAAAAAGTAAACATTATAGTAAAGTTGAGGTACATATAGAAGGTAATGAGTAGGAGGTGGAATTTTTCAGGAGGGAAAAAACATGTCAGGGGTAAGTCGAAACAGTATAAGTGTCAGTAAGGGAAAAGGGATAGAAGGCCGTTGGAAATTTAAATTGAGATTTTGCTTTGTTGAGGTATACAGGCATAGTGAGGCTGTGTAAGGGCTAGGGTAGGCTAGCCTGAGGAGATGCAAGAGCAGAGTCAATTGTTTTTAAAGTGTTATTTTAGCAAGATTTTGAATTAGGATAAGTTGGTTTGTTGTCTGATGGTGATGATGGTGTATTGTAGGGATACAATTCCAGATTTTGGCGGTATAATTTGAATATAAGGATAGACCACCAGCATTGTGGGTTTCAGTTATTATTGATAAGGGGGACTTGCCCATGAAGTGTAGTAGTTATGGAGGGGATATAAGGCTCCACTGAGGTTTGGAGTGCAGGACAATTTTGAGGTTTGCAGACTAAATGGATCACAGATAAATAGTGTGGAAGCTCTAGCCAGCCTGTTTTAAAGCTAGGCAGTGGTGGGATTTAGCAGATTGATTAGTGCAAAATTAGCTACCTTGTTATAGTATTGTTCCAGTTGTGTTAGTAGAGATTGCGTAAGTATGGTACAGAAGGGGGCAGGAATTCCTGATCTGGGTATCCAAAGAAGAAAATGCTTTCTGGGTATTTCCCCTGAAGTTCTTAGAGAGACTTAGCTGTAGATATCAGTGTAGCATTATCAGCATACTGAATGACAGCTAAATGTCATTATCAGCAGCATAGAGGATATTAATAAAAATGTTAAAACCGATATGGGGCCCAAGACTGAGAGCTGGGGCACTCTGCCTGAGATAGGCAAGTATGGTTACTGTTCTTTCTGACATTTTACTGTTTGTAGTCTGTTAGAAAGGTAGATATGGAACCAGGAGAAGGAGGAGGTGTCACAGTCTAATGAGGACAGTTTATGGAGAAGAATCTGATGGGGGAAGTATCAAACACCTTAGATAAATCCAGTAATAAAGAGGAAACAAAGTTTCCATATGATGGGTAAAATTAAGGAGAGCTGTGGTGTGGCTTGAAACTGTACTGGGCAGAGAAGAGATTGTTATTTACTAAGTGTTTGTTAAGTTATAACTGTAATTATAAAATAAAAGCTTAGATAAAGCCGACTATGTTTATCAAAACAAGCAAAAATAACACACACACACACACACACACACACACACACACACACACACACACACACACACACACACACACACAGCAATACGATACACATCATTCAATTTATTTATTTATTTATTTAATGACTGGGGTAGTCTGGACTGTGGTAGCCCCTTTTCAGAAGATGAGCAGGTGGAATAGCTCCAATAACAAAACAGACAGCATTATACAATAAAAAAAATGTAAAGCTTAAAGTTATGAACTTATTTTTGTAAACATAAAAAGGCTCACTGTTCACAATGATTGGCTACCAAACATCAGCCAATTACAGTGATGGTGAGAAAATGTGATTCAGAGCACAGACAGCTACATCCAGAATATGAAAACCCTCATTATCATCTCATTACCATATGACACAATCACGATCTAGCTAAGACTAGTGCTGTCAGACACAATAGCAGCAGTGCTCTTCCTAATGTTCCATGCATCTCATTGGCAAAGCAGCCTCCCTGCACTCTATGTATCCACCCACACAGGCATATAACATATTCAACCATTGATAAACAAGCCCCAACTCAGTCACTCACACAAACACACACACACACACACACACACACACACACACACACACACACACACACACACACCAAGCGAAAATGCCATTTTTTATACTTCCAATTCAGACCCATACTTAGGGTTGCCATCTTTTCAAATGTCAAAAGTGGGACATTTTTTGTAGAAATGTCATATTTTGCAGGACAAAACATACCCTCGACTAGTACAAAGGATAGAACTTCACTTTTTTGCCAAAATAACATCTTATTTTTTTAGCATTTGAGTTGCTTATGCTATTTCATATAACATGTAGGTGTTTCAGATAAAAAATAACTGTTTTATGCAACTATTAAAGAAAACTTAAGAAATGTTTTGTCCTAAAATCTCAGGACATTTGTCATTTTTTCAATTTTTTTGCAGGACACAACTGCCCAAAGAGGGACTGTCCCTCGCAAAGTGGGACATGTGGTAACCCTACCCATACTGCATTACAGTCTCTAGAATTATTTTGGGTCTGGCTTATTTAACTAAAGTGACTTACCAGCTGATAATAGGCAGTATTAGAAATGAGTTATTAACAAAAAGACATTAAGATTGTTAGTCTAGGATGTGCTTTGTTGGAGATATTAATCTTTGTTTGCTACTTATTATTAATATTTTCCAATGTATATTTTCATAACTGAAAAAACTACATGTTATTGAGGTTTATGGTGTGAAACACTAATTGCACCAATTTGAAAGATAGGATGATTCACTGTCTGTGTTGGAAATATTGCTAGTCATTTGCTAGTAATTATGAAAATAAGCAATATTTCCATATGTATTTAATAATTCAGAAACCAAGTGAGTTACAAACTGTTGTGTGACATTTAGTGAAACCTTAAATACTGTATAAGAAAACTATGTTGGATATTTTCCTTGTATGTGGCACATCTTGTGAGATAACCAGTGTTGTTTTGCTAATTATACAAATATTTTCATATTTCTGTAAGTATCTCAATAAACACACTTACAGGGTTTTCTTGTTGTCATGTGAAAGCTTATGCCTGGTTAACAAAAGTATTCTAACAATATATGCCTAGGTTTTACAGTATTCAAAATATAAAAATTTGTTTGAAAAAGTCTATAAAAATATAATTTGAGGTTTGTGTGTAATATAATATAATACAGAATTTATGAAAAAGACTGTGAATACACCAGGTACTATTACTGTAAATAATACTTGTTACTGATAACATTGCTATCTGCTTGGTAATAACTTGATTAAAGTGTAGCTATCATTCTAAGTCTTTTAGATTAAGCACTTGGGCTTCAGGCCAGTTGTTTTACATTAGGAAGGTTTGTGGCCTGCACTGTGGTGGCAGGACAGGTAGCTTACATCCTTCTAAGTTGGGAACTGCTGATTGAGGGCTCAGTGTCTGTTATTCTAAAAGTGTATTAGTTCTGGTTTAAGCATTTGGGCTTCAGGCCAGTTATTTTACATTAAGAAGTTTCTTGGTATGCACTCTTGTGGGAGGAGAGGCTGGACTCTGCCCTTCTGAGCTGGGAATTTCTGGTTAAAGGCTTGTAGTGCCTGCATATTTGAACTGTTTCTTACTGGAATTGGTACACCTTGTTTGCTATAGCATAGACTAGATCCAGGCCTGCTGAATCTACCTTTGTTTGTATGCTTGTTGTTTGTTTGCTTGTCATTTCCCTGAAATGCTAATTCCACCTAAAACGCAGCTTTTCAGCGCTTCTGTGGATCCCTAGTGATATCTGCATTGCTTACTGTACTTATTTCCTTGTTTCACTTGAAAGAAAGTTACTGTTTGTCATTTTTGCATTTAAGTTACCTGTAACACATTGCATTTAAGTTACCTGGCACTTGCTCACTAAAGCAATTATATAAGTCAGCACTAAAAAATTAAAAGCACTGCACCCTCACAAACTCCCCTTGAGTACCTTGTTCCCCATTGGCCCATTTTTTCAACTATATGAATTCCCAATACTATTCTAGCATGTCCAAAGGTCAGTTGTCAATCTCGTCTCCGGTCCAGCTGGTGAATCTGGGAATCTTGAGGCAATGTTACAACTGCTTCATGTACACAGACAACCCTCTCCTCCTCCCAACAAATTCCAACACATGTGAGAGATGCAACCATATAGCCAAACTGGAGGCTAAGCTCTCTCAACTCAGTACTGGCATAACCAGTCAGGAGGAGAAGGAAACCACACTCACTACAATTCCAGTCTCACATACACCTACCATGACAGCAAACCAAACACATAAACACACAAAAACATACTCGGAGGCTCTAAATAAAAATCTGCCTAAGCAGCAGAGACCTCCAAAGCAGACACCCAAGCAACCGCTACCCCAAAACAAAACACGTGCAACACATAGCTCACAAAGCCAGTGTGCCGAACAGTCACAGCCCTTAAGGCTAAACAACACACCTGATAAACTTGTAATAGGTGACTCTATCGTAAGGCACACTGACGTCCCACTCACCAGGCTGAACAAGGAGAAGGTCATGGTGAGCTGCCTCTCGGGCGCTAGGATCCGCCACATAGCACAAGCACTCAGGTCACTCCAAGGCAAGTACAAATATGACTCAGTCATTGTCCATTCTGGTGTGAATGACCTGAGACGTACCTCCCTGGACTACATGAAAAGAGACATAGAGGAGCTCTCTGAGCATGTAGCCCAGGCTGGTATGACCCTGACCTTGAGTAGCATCTTACCCTCACCAAGAATGATGCCACAATATGAAGACAAGATGATCAATTTCAACAATGGGCTTAAGTATTGGTGTCATTCAAAGGGGATCCAATGCCTGTCAGCCTGGGATGACATGCTCGACAAGCCACGATGCTTCACTAGGGATGGCTTGCACCTGTCACCCCTGGGCTTTCGGATATTGGCAAAGGCTCTTGCTACCCCCATAGTGCCTTTTTTAGGCAAGGCTCAAAAGACAAACCCACCTCCATAGGTATCACAAGGGATAAGAAACTAAGAGTAATGCTACTCAACGCCAGAAGTCTCAACCTCAAGATGCACACACTCGAAACTCTCCTTATAATGGAGAACATCGATATCTGTGCAGTAACAGAAACCTGGTTCAAGGTTCCTGAGAGCACCCCAGCACTACCAGGTTATACCTCATACCATGCTTTTCGGCCCCAAAACTTGGACCGAACCACAAAAGGAGGGGGAGTATCAATATTCATCAAAGATACCCACACCTACAGGTTGGTGGCACAGCACAAAGCATCAGAGACTATCCATGTGCAACTAACAGTGGGTAAAACTGCCTTCCAGTTTATAGCCTGCTACAGACCACCCTCCCAAACCCAGGAAACCCACTCAGCCTTCCTGAGAACACTGGAAAATATGAAGGTCTCTCCAAACACCATTAGATTGGGCGACTTCAACTACCCAAACATAGACTGGGAGCATTACTCTAGCTCCAACACCCTAGCCCAAAGGTTCCTAGAATTTATAAACTCAAATGCTATGGAATAAATTGTTACCACTCCCACAAGAGGGGAAAACATACTGGACCTGATCATCACCAGACCAGAAGTGTATCCCTCACTGGTAAGATCAGACCATAAACTAATCTCACTGGATATTCACATCCTGACTCCACCCCCTGCCCTGAAAACCACAGTGAAAAACTTCTCTAAAGCAAATTTCACACTCCTCAAATCCGAGGTGGAATCCTTCAAAGCCCCCAGGTCTGTGGAAAATATGGCCCAGACCACAGAATCCCTTATAAACGCATTCTATGAACACCTTCAGGAATGCATGGATCATGCAATCCCAAATAAAACCAAGACCTAATCCTCCAAAGGCAGACATCCTGTCTGGTGGACCCCAGCCATAAACAAACTATACAATAGAAGGAAGAAGCTACTACATGATAGAACAAAATCCCAAAAAGGGAAGGCATCTCTGATCAGTATTAGCAAAAAACTATGGGCACTCATAAAATCGTCTAAGGCCAGCTTCAAGAGAAAAATTGCACAGGACACTAAGGATAATCACAAGGCTTTCTTTAGTTATGTTAGGAACCTGGGTGGGAATTCCCAGATATGCTCAGAATTAGTCCAAAATGACAAAAAATACACCGAACCCATAGACATTGCCAACATCCTAGCTGACAGGTTCAGCGCAAACTTCTCCTCCCTCTCCTCACAAAAAGGACAAATATCTATCCCAGCAGAGTGCTGCCCCCCTGACATCTCAGATGCTCAGGTAAGAGCTGCCCTCTCCAAAGCAAAAAACCCAGCATCAATGGGACCAGACGGTGTCCCGGGCTGCATCCTACATGAACTCCAAGAAGAGCTAAACCCAAACACAAAACTACTGTTCAACCTCAGCCTTACTACAGGATATGTACCCAAAGAGTGGCATACAGCAACAGTGGTACCTCTCCACAAAGGTGGTGCCTCAACGGATCCTGGAAACTATTGCCCCATAAGCCTGACTAGCTTGGTCTGCAAAGCTATGGAAAGGATCATCATGGACCTCTTAAATAAAGATATTGGGGACCTACAGACACTGGATCCTACCCAGTTTGGCTTTGATAAAGACAGATCCTGCCTCTTAATCCTGGTTGATTTCTTTGAAACAGTCACCAAGGCCATTGATGAGGGGAAGGTGGTCCACACAGCCTACCTGGACCTCACAAAAGCCTTTGATACAATACCCCACTCGGGCATTATAGATAAGCTCACCAGCTTAAATATAGACCCCTATGTCACTAGATGGGTTGCAAACTGGCTCAAGGACAGAACCCACATGGTTAGAATTGCTGGAGCCATGTCAGACTCCAAACCAGTTACAAGTGGTGTCCCACAAGGCTCAGTCCTGGGACCTCTCTTGTTCGGTATATATTTCTCGGAGGTACAGGCCAACACGGAAGGACTGTGGCTGACCAAGTTCACAGATGACTGCAAACTGGGCGCCATAATCGACTCTCCAGCTGACACATGCATCCTCCAAAAGGGCCCCATAGAAACAGACAACTGGTGCCAGAGCCATGGCCTCAAGCTAAATGCCAAAAAGTGTATAGTCATCCCCTTTGGCAAAAACAAAGTGCCCACAAATTACCACATAGGTGGTAATCCATTAAGTACAGAAGAAGTAATTAGGGACCTGGGGACCCAAGTTGATAGCAATCTCTCATTTGACAACCAAGTGGCCAAAGTGGTTAGAAAAACATTTTATATAGCCCACCTAATCATGAAGGGATTCACATCTAGATCAAGGGAAGTCATCGTGCCTCTTTACTCATCCCTCATCAGGCCCATAATTGAGTACAATGCCCCTTTTGGGATGTACCTTACCAGACACCTGCAGCAACTGGAAAGACCCCAAAAGTACCTCACCAAGAGGATCAAAGGGCTCAAACAGATGCCATATGCTGCCCGGTTAAAGAAACTCCAGATCTACTCAGTGGCAAACCGCCTGCTCAGAGGCGATCTGTGCCTGACGTATAAAGTCATGTCCAACCCGGAATTAATGGACATGCTGCACCTCATAAAATCCAAATCCTATCGAACTACGTGCTCGAGAGACTTGAACCTCAGCACTGAAATAAATAGGACATGCTGGAGGGACAGATTCATAACCCAGAGGCTCCCTTCACTCTGGAATAAAATCCCAGTCCAGGTTAGGCAGAGTCCCTCATTGACTCTCTTCAAGAGGAATCTTGATGAGTGGATGGGAGATCATAGGTTTACTCCGGGTATCACTTCTGCGTCACTGTTAGACAGAGGCACAGTATACTAACCTCGAAAAAGGGCATAGCAAAAATAATTTAAAATGGGTGGCGAAAGCCAAACACACTCTGGTTAGGCTTATAAATGCCCTAGGGCAGATAGCCTAGTATGAACCTAGGAACCTATGAAGCTGAAATGTGTGTAATGATTTACCTAATACACTGCTTTCGCATATTAATATAACTGCTGTAAAATTCAGCCACCTTATACTTACATACATTACCAAATAACAGAATAAAAGAATATGTCAATCATGTGTATTCTTAGACATTTATTTTCCTATTCCAGGTTCAACATTTGTTCAAAACTAACAGTTTCAGATCAGGGCTGACTCTGTCTGTTGATAGCTGCATGCAGCCATTACATGGCTAAGTAAAGGTTGCGAGTGTTGTATGGTGTGATGCCCCTGCACTGTCCCAGCAATCAAGGAGCCTCAATCCTCACCACTAACACCAGTGAGGCATGTACACACTGGGAGGATGAAAAGTACACAGACAGTAAAGTACAATTTCCTTCAAGAGCACATAGAGTTCACAGTCAGTCTGGAGCTGGTTTCTCCCATTCTTTCTGCAGATCCCCAGTAAGACTCCCCACTGGTACAGCTATATGGTTAAGATCTCAGCTGAGTGGCCAAGCTAAGACCTCTAGCACCCTCTCTTCTTCAACCAATGCTTTGTGACTCTGCCTAAGTAGCTGACACACACACACTTCAAGATTTGACATATATACAAACCCACAGACACTCATGGAGAAGGCTGGCATAGGTTTACTTGCTATGCCCCCTTCTGCCCAGACTATAAGGTAGATATCACTGCCACTAGCCAGCTCTTATCAACTACTTTTACGTTCCTTATCAAAGGGTGCCCAATCTTACTGTGTAATGTTGCTATTATCCAAATGATGTGTGACCAATAGCAAGGCTATTGGAGTGGCCTATACAGTGTCACCAAATACATATCCAAGTACCCTAAGAGCTTAAATATCTCTAAACAAACCAGCCACAATTAAAATGTTTAAATATATTTAATAATAAATAATAAAAGAACACAGCAATACTCAATAACTCAACACAGTGACTACATAGTTCAGAATCACAGGAAACATTTCAAAACAACATTGCAGGACAGTCTCAAATAAATGCAGAAAACATCTAAACTAATCTTTACTATATCCCTGTTTATATCCAAGAGAGATTACTGCACCCTGGTTACTTACTATTAGAAAGGCAAGTGCTGCTGATGAGAGGATGTTTCCCAGGTCCAAAGACAAATACAAAATGCACAGTCTCTGAGTTCCCAAATTAATATAAAAACATTACTACTGGGTCAGCTGGATGACACCACTCTTTGTTACCTGCCTTCAGTTCCCAGGCTAACAGAAACCAACACCTCTGTGTCAAAAATACTTACCTCTCAGATGTGCAGCTGCTAGGAAGTCACAGAGCCATAAAAATACTTTACATTTTAAATTTAGTTATTATTTCTGTTTCAAGACAATAGAAAGAAACTTCTAGCTCTAAACATCCTGTCTCCTCCAGTGAAACTGAGAGATAAACACAATCGTAAAACATTCTGCTCTTTTCCAGTAGGATACACTGTGGTTACATTCCTGAAGCTCAGTACATAACATACATTTCACCACACACTTCTGCACCAGTAGTTCAATATACGCATAACATATAGTTCTTTTAGATTTGTAAGACAAGAATAAGAATCATATTAATATTTGCAAATGACATATGATTATTTACAAAATTCCAGATATGTGGGCTGGCAGTGTCACACTTCTATATAAATCATATTAATATTTTCAAGTGACATATAATTATTTATAAAATTCCACATAGCTGGACTGGCAGTATTTCCCTGATGTCACACTTGGTATCAATGTTACTCTATACATATGAGTAGGATGAAGGTTTTAGCCCCTTAGATGGTGAGCGTGTGTGCTAGCCATTGCCTTTTAGCCAATATGAGGCCATATCGAGCATGTTTACATCTGCCTACACCCAGAGTAGCTGCTTGTTTCCCCCTGTGACTCCTCACCTGTGTGTCGCTGTGGTGGCCTTGCCAGTGGTGGTCGGCTGTGTGGCCCTTCCTCTTGCTGTTCCTGCTGAAGATAATGTTGTGGAGCATGGCACAGACTGTGAATATTTCAGCACATGTACAGAGATTGTACTGCAGGGCTCCCCCAGATATGGTCTATTATACACATATGAAACAGCAGCCCCTAACATTCATTCTGCATAGCCTAGTTTACATGGCTATATTCCATTAGGTTTTAGAATTCATAGGGAAAAACAGCACAAAGTCTACACAGCTGCTTTGTAGCTTGTTGAATAGCTCCTCCATCTTGCATTGGTTGTTTAGCATACAATTTATTTATTTATTTATTTATTTACATTTGTTGACTGGGAGTGTCGACTGGACGTAGGTCCATTTTCAGTGGAGGCCCGGGGAGAAAAGCTCCACAATTAAAATAAACAGACAGTAGTTACATTGGATTACATAGCGATTAACAATTTAACATAGCAATTACTTACAACATATTTACAGATGAAGAACATAGTACATCAGTAGACAACTAGAATCTTTATTGTGAAGTACATAGCAGACATTAACAAATGTTACAATAAGAAGTTCCTGCTGTATAATAAGTACTAAGCTTATGAGCATCTGAGCTTACTATAATCAAGGTAGTTAGTGGAGTGGAAAGAAAGGTAGTGGTTGAATGGGGTGGGTGATATTAGAGTGGGAGTTGCAAGGGCATAGCCAGCATGTGTTTAGGTGCACTTTTAGTAAAGTTTTGAAGTGGGTGCATGATGGTACGGAGATAATTGTGGGTGGAAGGGAGTTCCATAATTTGGCTACGGTGCAAGAGAATAGTAATTCACCAGCAGAGTTATTGGCTTTAGTTATCTGCAAGTGATTTTTGTTGCTGGATCTTAGTGGTCTGGTAGTGCGATAGTGTTGGAGTAGATTCTGGAGGGATGGGACATTTAGTGGATGGTTTACAAGTTTGTAGGTGAGTGAGAGTTGATGCCACTGAAGAAGGTGAGAGAGTTCAAGCCAGCCCAGTTCAGCAAGTGAGAAACAGTGGTGACTACGGTAGGATGCCCCTGTGGCGAATTTGGCGATTTTGTTGTAGCAGGTCTCTAGCTTGTTTAAATCACATTGCCTTAGGTTGGTATATATTGGAGAGGCATAAAGTAGGGTGGAGATAAGGTGGGAATTTGCTATTGAAATCGTTGCTGCTTTGGTGAGACGTTGCTTATTTCTGTATAATGCTGCTAGTTTTTTGTGGACTTTTTTTATGGTCATGGATATGTGAATGTCAGATTTTAGTTTATTGTCTATTTCCACTCCTAGCAAATTGGGTATATAGTGCTGTTGTCTTTTGCTGTGATGTTAAAGTGAGAGTTGTTTTGAGTATGTTTGGTGGGTTGGAAGATGAGTAGTTTAGTTTTGTTTGGGTTGAGTATTAATTGGGCATTGGATAACCAAGTTTCAACAGAGGAAAAGACTTCCTGTGTGACTTTTTGCAGTTTGGGTAGGGACTGGGCTGAGCAGATGATGGTTGAGTCATCTGCGTATTGTATGAGTGTGCCATGTTTGGTGGCAGAGGCTAGATTATTGGTGTAAATAGAGAAGCATAGGGGTCCAAGGATGGATCCTTGGGGAACCCCTATGGAGACAGGTAGTTAGGGAGATATGTCATTATGCCATACAACAGACTGTTGGCGGTCAGACAGGTAACTCTGAAACCAGTTGGTGACTGATTGAGAGAAGGATAGGTTATTGAGGACAGAGATAAGTTGTTTGTGTGGGACCATGTCAAATGCTTTAGATAGGTCTAGGAAAGTAGCAGAAGAGAGATAGCCATTGTTTTTATGCTGAAGGATAGTGTTAGTAAGGGAGAGTAAGGCAGTGGTGGTGCTATGGTTTGGTCCGGAACCATGCTGAGTATTGAAAAGGAGGTTGTTAGTAAGGAGGTAGTCTGAGACCTGAGAGTGTATGCATCTCTCTAATATTTTGGGGAGTGGAGAGAGAGTAGCTATGAAGCGGTAATTGGTTAGTTCTGTGGAGCATCTGCATTTGTGGAGGGCAATTATATGTGATACTTTCCACAGTGTGGGAACGTAACTTTCTGACAGAGATCGGTTAATCAAGATGGATACTGGGTAGGCCAGAGCATCAGCTGCGATTTGTAGGCATTCACTTGGGAGGTTGTCTGCTGCTAATTTGGTGGGTTTAAGTTTAGTTAAGAGATTTTTTATGTTGGAGGTAGGTACAGGAGAAAAAGAGAAGGCAGTGGGGAGATTACTAGTTGAAGGTGTGGGTTGGAGGGGAGGGGGGTTGTGTTGTTTAGCTAGTGATAGTATGGTTTGTGTGAAGTGTGTGTTGAATTAGGTAGCAATATTTTCTGAGGAGTGAGGGATGTTAGGAGGAGAGGTGCTGACTTTAACTGGGTGGAGGATGGAGTTTATGGAGGACCGGAATTGTTTGGGGCTGTATTGTGAGGAGTCTAGGGTAGACTGGTAGTATTGGAATTTGTTCTGTTTTATTAACTTTTTGACTCTATTGTGTAGTTCTAGGAATTTCTGTCTAGTTGAGGGGGTTTTGGTTTTGGGCCAGTGCTCCCAGGATTTATCCCTGTTTTTCATTTCAGACTTAGTGCTTTTCTGTAGCCATGGGGAGGGTTGTGCTTTGTTTCTGGAAAGTCTTATGGGGGCATGGTAATTAAGGATGCTCAGGAAGGTAGTATTAAAAAATTCAACTGTGTCATCAAGACTGAGGTACTTTAGAGGATGCCAGTTACATTCTTTGAGGGATGAGATGAATGTGAGTGGGTTAAAGTTTAGTTTTTTACGTATTTGACGGTAGATGACAGGTTTAGCTTGGTATAGGTATTTTTTGAGTAGGAATGTTGGGGAGTGATCACTGTGGCTATCTGATAAGCAGCCTGTTATATATGACGGGGGCTCTTACTGACTAGTATCCAATCCAGGGTAGTGTGCTTGCTGGAGTTTTTATTTATCCTGGTTGGTGACTGGACTAGTTGGGTGAAGCCATGAAGGTTTACATGTTGGGTTGGATGGTTGCCAGAACAGGATTGCCAGTCAATATTGAGACTAGCTGAGGAGGTTTTCTAGTGGAGGGATGTTTTGGCCAGGTGGGAAGTAGCATCCAGTTAATGTTGATGGTTTGGTTTTGGTTTATTTTGAGGTTGGTATATATTATTTCTTCATTGTCTATTTGTGGAGCTGATGATTTTAAGATCTGGATGTTTAGATGCTGTTTAAATATTATAGCTATACCACCTCCTTTCTTGTTTAGCCGGTCTACTCTTAGTATGCCATAACCTGTAGGGAGTATTTGCTCACTGGTAATGTGAGGTTTTAGCCAGGTTTCTGTTAGGATGACTATGTCTGGGGAGTACAAGTCTATGGTGGCATGGAGTTCATGGATTTTGTTGGATATACTTCTAATATTTAGGCTTAGTAGAAGGAAGTCACTTGGCTTTCTATTGGCTGTAATATGGGAGAAGTTGTGGTTTCTAGTCTGATCATGAGGATTGGGGTTGGAGATGGTAGGGCCTGGGTTGGGGTGGATGTCTCCACTTAGTGCTAGTTTTGATATGCATGAGGTTATTAGTTTTCTCAGTTTTTGAATGTTTTTGTTTATAAGGGAAACTTTATGATTGTGCTTTGTGGGTAATAGGTATGGTGGGAGGGTTACTATGTTAAGTTGTAGGGATGCTTTATGTTTGAGTAATATAGTTGGTAGAATATGTGGGGGGTGCATAGGGATGGTTCTTGAGTTGGTGGGAGGGGAGCTGAGTGAGGGTGAGACATGAGTGGTGGTGTGAGTAGTAGTACAGTGGTACTGGTTAAGTGGGGGAATGATGGAGCTTTGGTAGGATGTAAGATATGCAAGGAGAGTGCATGCAGTGAGCATAGGTAAGGTTTGCTTGTACATGTTAGTTGAGGAGGTGTGATAGTAGTGGGAAGATGGAGGAGGTAGTGTTGGGTTAGCGCTGTGGTTGGCTACTGGAAAGATGGGAGGGGTTTGTGAGTGTAATAAAGGTGGGACCACTGGGGGTGGGAGGGAATAGGGGAAGGGTGGGGAGCGAAGCGGGTAGAGACCCTGTTAGTTGTTCTTATGAGGGGGCTGGAAACAATCAGGTAACAGACTTAACTGATAAATGAACATACGATAGTGACAAGGGTGGTTGTAGTTTTAAAATGGTGCCTGCCACAGGTAATATTTATTATTGGGATTGTCTTAAGGTAATAAACAGGAAAAGGGGAGGGGAAAACAAGGGTGTGAGCAGGCAGTTCTTTGTACTGCTGCTAATGAGCCAAAGCAAAGACAAGTTTGCCTTTAAGAAACAATCACAATTGACCAAGGACTGCTCTAAAACTGTAAGTCATTTCTTAACCATTTCTCAGGTGGAAAAACAGGATAACCTTGTATCAGTAGACTACTATGGTCTCAGTGTAAATTAACAAACACACAATATTGATCAGTTATGGATACTATTTGCTAACAGAAGGGAATAAGAGAGAAAGTGGAAGATGTGTGTGTGTGTGTGTGTGTGTGTGTGTGTGTGTGTGTGTGTGTGTGTGTGTGTGTGTGTGTGTGTGTGTGTGTGTGTGTGTGTGTGTGTGTGTGTATGTGCATGTGGGGTGGGGGAGGGCTGCTTACAAGCCAAAGCAGAGTGCTCTCCAGGGGAAAATGAATATTGGCTCAAACAGGTAGACACATACTCAAAGTTAACTTTAGCTGTTTGCAGACAGTTCAGACCCGGACTGCACTTTTCTTATAAGAATGATAAAGGTGGTACCACAGTTGAATACTTAAGAGTGGTGTTAGGTTCAAAGTTAACTTTAGCTGTTTGCAGACAGTTCAGACCCAGACTGCGCTTTTCTTATAATAATGATAAAGGTGGTACCACAGTTGAATACTTAAGAGTGGTGTTAGGTTCAAAGTTAACTTTAGCTGTTTGCACACAGTTCAGGCCCAGACTGTGCTTTTCTTATAAGAATGATAAAGGTGGTGCCGCAGTCGAATACTTAAGAGTGGTGTTAGGTTGGAGAGACAATGAGCTCCTCATGGGGCCTGTAGCAGAGTGGATAGGGGATAGTGGAGAGTGGATACAATTCAGCTGCATATGCTGTAATTAGCATGCCACAATGTTTACTCTGTTTGTGTGGCTTTACATAGAATGTAGATCCATTTGCTGAATACAAAATGGTGGGCTACCATATGTGCATCTTGCTGTGAAGCGCACACAGTTTTAGCAGACCATGTAGGCATTATTAAATCTGCCCTTAGGTTTGTTTATTTATTTATTTATACATACATTTGTTGATTTGGGTAGAATGTCATTTTCACAGACCTTTTTCAGGTTCAGCCCACAGTATAAAGCCACTGGAGAAACATTAAACAAGATTATGCAATTAACATACATAAATGAGCTTTAGATTTATAGCTAGCATTACCATGACTAACAACATAGCTGGTGACTCCCTGTTTTCTAACACAGTGGGAAAAGACTGGAACCTACTTCCCAATGACTTAACATCACTTTCCTCCTTGTCTCTCTTTAAACAAAAACTCAAAATTCACCTTAAGACACACTGGTTATGCCCCTGCAGTAACCCAGACTAACCCTCTAGTTCTGCTAATATTATCTCCACCTCCTACAAAATTTCCTATACTTCATTCCATACTTCTTGCTGCAGAGCTGGAACTGGTGAACATACTCGAACATAATATTGTATTTCCTCCTTCTGACTATCACAAAACATATCAGTTCATAATTCTATAATTACCTTCTATGACTGGTATTAGTGTAAATATTTTAACATATACCTGTACAATCCCTTCATTTAATGTAATACCAACTTTTATCTCTATTTTTATTATGCTTCCTGAATTTTTATTGTACTGTTATCGTTTACTATGTAACAACTATGACTCACATCTTGGTATTGTTTTGTATTGTAATGTAATTTCCAATTTAAAATCAAATTGTTGACTACTGGAGCTTTTCTCCCCGGGCCTCTACTGAAAATGGAAATATATCCAGTTAGACTAGCCCGGTAAACAAATGTAAAATAAAAATAAAATAAATAATTGATACAGTAGGTTTACAATGGAAATAATTTTCTGCAAGTATATAATATTGTAGCAGATATTTAATCTCAGATGAGGGTGAGTGTACTCCAGTGTCAGTTGTACCCTCTGCAAGGCTAAGTAGATCATTCCCTTAAACCATGACCTATTCAAAGTCTGTAGTGTTCTTCTTGAATCAGAGGTTTGACACAGTTTGGCATCTTCCCTCCACTACTCTGGAATGTGTTTTCACAGGGATAATCCCTCTATATGGAACACATCATGACAGATTGCAACTTCAGAGGCAGTGACTCTGGCAGAGCTCCTGCAATATGCAAGATTTTCCTTTTCTAGCAACACAGGGATAATATAGAGCATGTGCTCAGAGTATTAGGGCCACTTTACAAAACTGATGCCTAACACCAGCTTGGCAAGGCACTGAGTCATGTTGCTGGCATTACCCACTCTAGTGAATAGTGCAAGTACAAATATTGTAGTCTTTGAAGGCACTATCCAGGACTCCTCGATCATTGGGAAGAGGAGACTAGGGAGAAGGGACCACATTAGGCCTACCACCTGTAGCTGTAAGGCCTACCACCTGTAGCTGTAATTGCCTTCTGTTGTCAGAGAGAGGTTGTATAGTTTTCAAGGTATGAATGCTGTGCTGATTGCTATTCATTTTATGTTTAACAGTGGCCCAGAGATACAGGACAAGATGACCTGTCAAAGGCGGTAAGACATGCTTTACGGGTGGCAGGGTAAAGTACTCTTTTAAACTACAAAACAAATTAATAATCTGTTGTATTTGTATCTATTTTTTTTTTCCTTTTATATTTCAATTTTCTCTTTTTGTTTTCTTTTCCCACATGATCAGCCATGGTATGGGCAGCAATGAAGTGTGAATTACTTCATTTTTCACCAGCCACTGGCCATCCTGCTCTCTGAATGGTAATGAAGGTCACACTGTTGAAAATGACCTGGAGTGCTCATTGATGGCCTCTATGACAACTCAAAGGAAGAGTTAAAGATCTTCTCCTGAAAGTGGTATGCAGGTACCCTCCTGGGGTCACCTGACATCAAATGCAGTGGCCAGTGAGGACCATTGTGGATTAGCAGTTGGATGCCTGCACTGACCTAATGGTGTCTATCCCTGTGAAGCTGTTAGAGATATATGGCCAGAATGCTCCAGTCATTGATCTACCAGTGACTGTGCCATTCCATGATTCCCTTGTGGACTGGTCTAGCAGGTCTTCCTAACTCCTACCAATCTCTCATCATTCTTTCCCCCATCTTTCTGTGTCCTATCACTTCCCATGTTTGCTGTCCAATCCTCCACATCACCAAGTACCCTGTCCTGGTCTGTTTGCATCTCTATTTAATTTCTCCAAGTCTTTTGGGTTTCTAATACCATGATGGGAATGGACCTCATTCCTAAGTGAGAGTATGATTAAAGCTCATGAAATTAGTATTGTTTCACTCTTTGATGTCAGCCAGTAGTGCTCTTTGCAGCACCCGTAATGTGACCAGTAATGACTCCTTCTGCAATTTGTATGGGGTAGCATGGTTCAGTAACATATCTAAATATGATTGTAAATTCTTTTTTATAAGACCCGTTGCTCCTACTACTATTGGAACTGTCTGGGTATCATTCTCCTACATAGCTCTCATTTCTGTTTGCAGATCCTGGTATTTTATGACTTTGTCAATCTCTGTATGCAAGAAACTGTAGTCACTGGGTGTGGTGATTCCAATGATCAATGCTACTTTTGACCTCTTTTCTTGGACCACTTTATCTGGTTTTCTAGCATCTACCTTTTGAACTGTTGGTAATGGGTGAGCCCATGTGATGTAAACCTCATCATTTTCTATGATGCTTTGTGGCTCATATTTCCAGTGTTTTTCAGCCACTTCAATACCATAATGTTTGCACAATCCCCAGTGCAACAGTCTCACCACATTATTATGCCTTTCAGTATACAGTCCTTCTGACATTAGTATGTTGTAACCAGCAACAAGATGTGTGACTGTTTCCAATTCGGTTCCACAAAACCTACATTTGTCTGTTTCTCCCACATGTTCAATGAACTTTGTAAACCATTGTGTAAGTAGCCCACTGTCTTGGGCTGCTAATATTAACCTTTCATTTTTTGGTTTGAATTCACCTCTCCTTTACCATTCCTGTGTTCATTCTTGATCAACATGTGGCTCTTTCAGAAGTTTTCTATACTTGCAACTATATTTATGTTTTTTTTAACATTTCTTGCCTTATCACCTGGTCCTTCACCTTATATTCTTTCTTTTTTTTTTTGGCACATTCAGTTGCTACCTGATTTTTATCCACTTCTGGTTTTAGTTCCATTCCTGTTTGATGTCGATATGCTTCTGCTAGATTAAGCAGAGATGTCATCTTAGATTTATTCTCCTCATGTTTCAAAACTTTTACTACATTTGGATCTTGTGAGGTCAGTAGATATGTGTGGAGTCCCAAGATTGCAGATCCAGACGTAATCAATTTCAAGGAGGCCCATCCCTCCTTTGGAACGAGGAATATATAATCTTGGTATACACTGATTTTTATAAATCATTTGGTGAGCATGAAGCATCCTTCTTGTTTTAGTATCCAATCTATCCAACACTTTTTGGGGTCAGTCAATCACTCCAAAACTGTAAGTTAGGACAAGAAGAGCAAATTGATTTATAGCTTGGATCTTGTTCCTAGATGTCAATGCTGTTCTCAGAATTAATTTAAGTCTTCTAAAGTATTCCTTACTGAGTTTTATTCATATTTGTTAGAGTTTTATTGCTGATCCTTCATCAATTCCCAAGTATTTATACACTCCCTCTTGCTCAAGTTCTTTTATATCACATTCTTGTCCCAAACTGATGTTTTCCTGGTGCTGCAGTTTTCCTTTTGTAAAGGTTGCTTTTGCACATTTATCAAGACCAAATGACATTCCAATATCATCTGAAAAACTTTTGACAACCTGCAGCTGTGCTTTCAATTCTTCATCTGATGAGATATGCAGTTTTAAATCATCCACAAAGAGAAGATGAGAAGTCATTAGACTTTGTTGTTTTCTAGGAGCCAAATTGTAGCCATGGGCTAAACTGTTAAGTAAACAGCTTAATGGACTAATGGCAAGGCAGAATAGCAACGGTGACAGTCACCCTGGAATATCTACCTTTGAATTTTTATCCCTGGGATAATAATCTGTCCTTTATCATGGCTTAATTGCAATGTGGTCTGCCATTTCTTCATGGTTACTGTAATCTAGTCAATCAGTGCAGGGTGTATGACTATAAACTCTGTCGGCATCAATTCTTGTGTATAGTTTATACATCGTTGGAAGACAAGTTATTGGTCTATAATTTTTAGGGTGGCTTGCTGGTTCACTCTTAAGTAAGAGCATTGTTTTTCCTGTTGTTAACCACTGCGGTGTCTGTTAGGGTTATGCATATAAATAGTTCTTACTCATGGCTAAATCCTCGTGCCAAGAAGTTAATACTTTCAGCCAAAAGTTAAGTACTGCATCTGGGCCTGAGGTTTTCCAATTAGAGGCTTTTCTTAACTTTGTTTCAATCTCTCTGTCTGTTACTTCATCCCATTTCATATCCTGTACCGTTAACCCTATTATTCTTTCTTTTACTTCTTCTGTCCATTTATCATCTTTCTTATGTTCCACAGAATCTTCATAGATACTTCTCCAAAATGTATCAGTTTCTTCTTTTTTGGTGGTCTTTCAATTCCTTTTACCTTATTTCCCAATTCTCTATAAACATTTTTGGATCATCAATAAACTGTTTATTTTGTACTTTTCATTTATATTTATCTTTGTATCTTCTAAGTCTTTCCGCCTGTGGTGAAATGTTTAGTTTGTTGTTTGTGATAGTACATGATATATCCTGGTCTGTTCTAATACTGCACATTGCTTTTATCACATCTTTCTTTCTTAGTATTTTTGTTGACCTGTTCCCTCTTCTATAATCTTATAATAGTGACACTTCTTGTCTTAGCTGCTTTATAGTTTTCTCCATTCGATATTTCCATGATGGTATTCACTTTTGCCCCTTCCTTTCCCTCGCTACCCTGTGTTCCTGTGGTAGAACTTTATCAGTTATTAATTTAACAGCACAGCAGTATATTCTGTTTACTTCTGTTATATCGCATGGATCTCTATGGACAGTCCTAATTACTGCATTCATTTGTTTTATCAAACGTCTGACTTTTGGTGTTTTATTAACCTTCTGCAGTCTATTTCTTTCATTGATCTTGATATATCTGTCTATGTCTATTAAATCAAGCAACTCTTCTCTTAACTCATTTTCTTCCAAACTGAGGGCACATTCCTTATTTTCTGTTTCCTTTGGGCATTCTATAGAAGATGCTATAGCATCTTCCTGTGGCACATTCTCTTCAACTTCATCCTGTGTCATCCGTTGCTCTGTCATATGGGAACTCACTGGCCTATCACTCCCCAACATTGACTGCATCAGAGTTTCCACAGTTTCCTATTCCTTTCTTTGCTGTCTAGCTTCAAGTGAACATTTATACTGGTTTCCTGTGGAAGGCTCCAAAATATCTTGATATGGCACATGACCAATTGCTTCCTGTTCCACTGGTTCCCCCTTAATTTGGATAGGGATATCCTGTTGTGGTGATGTCTGCATTTGATTTTCTACACTAAATCCTTCTCTTTGCAGCTACTCCATAACATCAATTTCTATTTGTTTGAGTGCCCCATTGCTAATTTCTTTTTCTAGTTTTCCTCTTAATCTCTTTATTTTTTTTGTATTGTAAAGTTTTCCATATTTGGATTCCTTTGCCTGTACTTGTCTTCAAATGTCTTTGATGCTGCTTTTTTTGTATTGCTTAGTTTTGCTTTCTCCTTTGCATAAATATTATACCATATTAAATCTCTTTTCCTTTCCCTGTCCATATTTTGTCTTCACACGTCTCCTGATCTTCTTGTTTTTCCTTATTCTTTGGACTCACTCCATCATGATGTGATGTAGTCTGTGTTAGATCTTCTACATTAAATCCTTCACTTCACAGGCACCCCATAACTTCAACTGCTATTTTTTAACTTCTGCTTTACTAATCTTCTTTTCCACATTGCATCTTTGTGATATTGTTTTTTATTGTGAAATTTTCCATATCTAGATGCTTTTGCTTGTATTTCTCTTCGAATATTTTTGAGACTGCCTTCACTATATTATTTAACTTGGCTTTCTCATTTGCATAAATATTACACCATATCAAATCTCTTCCTTTCCCATGTCCATATTTCTTTTTTATATTTTTCAAATATCTCTAGGTTTTGTTGTTTATATTTTTGCACTTCCTCAGATGCTTCTTTTTCCAAACAGATCAAAGATTCTTGATCTATACACTGTTTTCCAAAAATCTGTTGTATTAACGAACACAAATTTTTATTTGAAGCTTCTGACAGTTTTTCTTGCAGAAGCATTTTTCTTTCCTCTAATTTCTCTCTTAATCATTTTGTATATCTTGTGTCTGGAAATTCTGCCTTTTTACATAATAGTAACAATACATAATTTCTTTCTTATCCTCAATAGTGCACTCTATCATCTTTATGGCTCTTCTTTGGCCAATCAATTTTTGTGATTTTTGTGGACTGTTACTTCCTTCTACAACAGGGGGGCCATCTTCCCTTTGGACTTAGCCTGGCCCCATTGTAAGAATGTTTGCGTATTTTGAGAATTCTACACTGTAATTTTTTCCAGTCCTGCCACCAGTGCGCCTACCAGGATTGGGAACATTTTTATCCTGGGTCTTGTGCACCCAGCTATCTTTTTTTGTTTTTGACTTACTTCTGTCCATTATATATGCTATATAAATACAGTCTATATATCAGTGTTGCCTTGGTGAGATTTTGTGAAAAGCAGGGCCTACCTTGCGAAGGTACTCACCAAGACTTAAGGATGAATTCAGTTTCAGCACTACTACTTTCCTTTGCTTGCTAACTTTTCATATCTCCATTATGACCCCCCCCCATGCTATTCCCTATCTTTCTGTGTCCTATCACTTCCCATGTTTGCAGTCCAGTCCTCCACATCACCAAGTATCCTCTCTTGGTCTGTCTGCATCTCTTCAGTGTGGTCCATCTTATGTCTCCACTCTTTACCTGTGTTATGTTTGTATGTCTCCCTCTGATCCCTTATGTCCCCACCTCTTTACACTCCATCTTATTAGCACTATTCCTTTGTAGCCTTCACCATCTTAAAAAAGGGCACCTCTACTCATAAAAAGTATACCACTCTACCCTCAACACCAGCTTCCATTCATGTTGTCCTTATATGTATTTTCCTGCTTGCTGTTAACAATGTTTGACACCCTTCCCATCTCATTTATATGATAAAATGGCTTGGCATGTTATTGAAGCACTCTTGTATGGGCTATCTAAATTGCCTGTTGATGCACTTGTGAGCGCAGCATGTTGAGCACACTCCCTGTCTGCTTTCTCTTGGGTCCAATGACCTCTTGTAGCATACTTCTCAACTGTCCAGATTTTTGCAGAATGTCAAGATTTTTGCCTCATATTTTTGGTCAGTTCTGCATTGCATTTGTAGTTTTCTCAACTCACTGGGGATTAAAGTCACTAAGTAATGGCATAGATTTGAGTTTCAGACTTCATATCCTTCAGAGAATTCATGTTAACACAAATTCTGTTATTCTAGCAACTTTATAAGTTGAAAAGAGCAATGTTTAAAATCTGTCCCTGTTCTGGGTCTTTGCCCCCCCCATTATTTTAGGTTTTGTCCAGAGTTCTTGAGCTAAGAGATTGAGAGATATGTCTTACAGCAATGCCATTCCAGCACCATAACTATTGCCACTATTGCAGCTGTGAAATTTATTAGACAGAACTGTCTCAGACACCATTTTGTACTGGCACTTATACATCTATTGTCCCCATTTGGGTCAATTAGCTACATCAATTGTGCTATTTACCACTGTCTCTTTATATTACTGTTTTTTTTCAATATCACCCCGTTTTTTTTTTATAAGAGCACACAGTTTTACTAATATTACAGATGCCTATCTTATTTAGCTAAAAAAATCAAAGTAAAGATTGAATCTGGTGACTTGCACAATTCTTTGGTAAGAGTCTTAATGGTGCATGGTATAAGAAATGCTCACAAAGGGGATGGGCTGTTAAGAGAAGCAAATCAAACAGTGTCAAAAGCTTTAACAAATACAACTTAAAAAAAGCAAAAAATAAAATTTTAAAATACCACCAAGACCACCGATCCAAGAAGTAAGCAATTTTAATGAAACACTTAGCGCTAAATGTTTCATTAAAATTGCTTACTTCTTGGATCTGTGGTCTTGGTGGTATTTTAAAAGTGTCAAAAGCTTTAGCTGGATGGAAAGCAAGTGAAAATACAATACACAGCTAAAATAATTAGCTGAGGAAATGGAAGTTGTTGTTGGTCTTTTCGGCTTTTCCCAGTTAGGGGTCACCACAGCGGAACTCCGGTCCACTAATGATTGGCAGTCAATTTTTATGGTGCCGAGTTATCAGCCCAACACCCAACCTTCAGTGAAGGCACACCCATTCAAGCATATCTTTCAAAGGCCACTTGACTGCAGAGAGAACATGCAGACTCCACACATAAGGCACTCAAGCCAAGAATCGAACAGGCGAACCTCTTGCTGGAAGGTAACAACGCTACCACTGTACCACCGTGGATTAGCTGAGAAAATGGAAGTGTGTGCGATAAAATGTCAATAAAACCAAAAATGAAAATGAAAACATTGTGAGAATGCTCTGTAACAGTAATGGTGGTAGAAGGGCAGTCATGAACTACACAAGAAGAATGGTGAGGCTAAACCGCAAGATTCATGCACCAGGGCTAGTAAAAAACATGACAGGAAGATGTTTCTATCTGAAATCAGCTTTGTAAAAGTCATCACAGAAAGAATAATTTTTTTGAAAGATGTATAAATAGCAAGACAAGTCTGCCCAAAACAATCTGCATGTTGTTAAACAGAAACAAAAAACAGCTGGTAGTTGGAATATTCAAGTGAAAAGAGCTCATATGGGGAAGTCTGAAAATATATCAGAAATACACAGATGTGCACAAATCAGCTTGTTGCCAAGAAACGTTGAGAATTAACAAAGTATTGGATTTAAATTAGGCATGTGGACAGTGTAATATTATGGCAGAGAATCAGAAATACAATACACTGTGCAATCCTGTGTCTTGCAAGATTGATTAGTGCATTATAAGGGAAAGATACAAAGATTACTGTAGCATTACACTGGTAAGAAGGTCCCAACATGTAGTATTACAGTGATCTCATTGAAGAAAACGTCATGCAATTGTGTCAGTCTAGGAGCACAGTTAATGTAAATGAGTTATTTGCACTTCACCAGAGACTTTCACCAGATTAAGAATAGTGCACTAGAGTGATTCAAAGACAAGCTCTACCATGTTATATGGGAAGTGCAGCACTAAAAGTGTACAGTCTTTTGATGGGGTAAACATATTGATGTGTAGGGCAGGAGCAGGTCTGTTAGCAATGGCAGTAGGTAAGTACTGTGAAGCCGTGTGTGTGTGTGTGTGTGTGTGTGTGCGTGTGTGTATTTAGTAGCATACTTGGAGCTGTCTCACTGTGTGTATGTGTTTGCATATGTTATTGTATGAGCATATGTTAATTTCTGTGCATGTGTAGGCATGTGTGTGTGTGTGTGTGTGTGTGTGTGTGTGTGTGTGTGTGTGTGTGTGTGTGTGTGTGTGTGTGTGTATTTAGTAGCATACTTGGAGCTGTCTCACTGTGTGTATGTGTTTGCATATGTTATTGTATGAGCATATGTTCATTTCTGTGCATGTGCGTGTGTGTGTGCGTGTGTGTGTGTGTGTGTGTGTGTGTGTGTGTGTGTGTGTGTGTGTGTGTGTGTGTGTGTGTGTGTGTGTGTAGTGTGTGTGTGTATGTGTGTGCAAGCAATAAATATGTATGGACATGTGTGTTTATAAGTACTTGTTGTGCGAGATGGTAACAGGAATACTAGCATGATTACTTCTAACTGTATTGTGCTCATCTCAAGAGACATGCTAATAAGCTTTTATTTCATGTAGCTCTTGCATATCTCTGAATCAGTTTTTATTATAACACTATGAAATTTCCCTGGCAAAGCCCTAATAGCACTATAGTGATAAAATGTCTGAACCCCACCCTGTATTTGAAAATACTTTTGAAGCACTTGGGATTAAAAGGCACAGAAAAAAAGAGTTTTGTGCTCATTGTTAACATGTTCAGGTCCCTAAATACGAGCAGTGGGTCAATGAATGTTTGTTTGTGTCTTTCGGCTTTTCCCGGTTAGGGGTCGCCACAGCGGGACTCCGGTCCGCTAATGATTGGCAGTAGAGTTTTACATGCTGGCTTGCCGGGCCTAACGCACAACCTTCAATGAAGGAACGCCCGTTCACGCATGTCACCACACAGAAGACGCTCTAACTGAGGATCGAACGGGCAACGTCTAAGTGTGAGGCGACAATAAGTCCAAATTCTCATATCATATCTTTCAATCCAACCATCCATTCATCATCCCATAGAACTGAAAAAAATAAATTCTGCAAACATTGTTTGAGTAACTTCTCAAATCTAAGAATGATAAAACAAATCAATATTGTAAAATCAAAGAAATAAGGTATTCTTAGACACATTCAAGAACAGCTGAACAGTCATAGGTACAGCTTAAACACTGTGCAGAACCATAACAATGATGCCCTTTATGACTATGCTGATTTAGTTACAATCTTATTAAGTTAGCTAGCAGACTATTGCATAAAAATAAACCCTTAAGCAATGCTATTGATAGGGAAGTAATGGTAGATGACAGCAATAGAGTGAACATGAATTAAAGCACATGAAAAGCTTACCTGTTCCTGCTAAACCCTCAATCACACAACACCCTCAACAACTCCCAACAATGTCTGCTCTCTGACTCCAAACAATACACACTCAATCACATCTTCCCTACAAACACCATTAAAGTTAATAAAATATACAAGTGTACCACTGTTGTTCTAACATTTCTTCTGCAAGGTGTGATTGAATCCAAACCTGGTCTATCTCCACTCACCTGCTTCCTAATAAATGTACAAAGCCCATGAAACAAAATAAATCAAGTTTTGCCCACATCACATAATATAACTCTGATCTCTTTATGGAGTGGTGGCATCTAAGAGTAGCTGAAGTATGGTGTTGAAGGTGCATGGTAAGCACTTAGAGGAAAAACAAAATGGGGTCATCATGTGCCCATATATTTGCCAATGCAGTCCTTTGCTTTTGGGAAATTAATTTTGTTCTAAATAGTGAATATAAAAATAGTTGGTTTTTATACTGGCATTATTTAGATGATATGATTTTTTTTTTCTGGATTGACACGCAAGACAAACTACAACAATTTTTTGACTACCTACATACTACAACTAATTTCCTCATGTTTACCATGGAGGTTAAGGTTAAATCTGTAAATTTCTTGAATGTCACTCTAAGGAAGAATTAAGAAGACAAGAGTTTGGACTCTAATATTTATCAAAACCCACATATTCAAATTCATTGCTGCATTTTGAGAGCAGGCACCCTCTACACCAGGAAAAAAGCCTTAGTGAAAGGGCAGTGTGTAGGATTTGCCTCTGTGATATCTAGTGAAGCAGATTTTCAATTTGAAATGAAGAAGATGAGGGGGTATGTTTAGTAGGAGGCATTACCCTCACACTTTTTTTTTATCTAAATTTTTAAGGAGGTAGAGGTTAAGAGGAAGATGGGCCATTTTGTACCAATATTGAGGAAAAGTGGAATATTAGTCATGGGGAATATTAGTGAGAACAACACTATTGCTCCCTAATTATTTAATCAACCCCTTACTTTAACCTACACAATTAACTTCCAGGATATTAGATCTATTGTGGAAATGAACTGGGAGGTGCTTGGTGTGGATGAAGAATATATGGACATGGCGGGGTCCAAACCAGTGATTGTGTATAAAAAGGATGTCAGTTTTAAAACAATATTGGAAGGGCTGGGATGGAATAGCCATGAAGGCAGGATGCTTAAATGTGACAATTGTTTCCAGTGCAAATATATCCTTGAGGGGTCCCCTTGCTTTATAGATGGGTTCAGTAAAATTAAATTGTACCACAGGTTTTATTGTAGTAGCAAAGGAGTGGTTATGTGGCCCTATGTGAGCAGTTTAAGGCATTTTATATTGGTAAGACCAAGCTTATCCTAAGAAAAGGGATCTATTAACATATATGCAATATTAAGAAGAAAGATTATATTAATACATTGTTTAAGCATATAAAAGAGAACCCCACACATAAATTCAGGTTTATGGTTATTGAACAGGTCAATTTAGGACAGAGGGAAGGACCCAGGGAACACTATTTAGAGATTTTAGAGCTTAGATGGCAGTTGAGGACAAATGTTACAGTAAGCCCTGGTCTCAATGACAGTGTATCTATTAATTTCTTTTTAAAGCTGAAGACTGGTTATTTCCTATCTTGATATATTGTATTTTTTATTAGGGATAACAGGCTCACTAGTTTTTACGAATAGCAATATTTATTATGTTTTTTTTTTATTTTTAGGAAGGAATATATATATATATATATATATATATATATATATATATATATATATATATATATATATCTCTATATATATATATATATATATATATATATATATATATATGGGTCCCCTTCAGTAGAGCTAATGTTTACAAGTTCGAACCACATATGGCCGAGACCATATGTTCGAACTTGTAAAAGTCCAATCTCACTGAATGGCGATCTCCGTACATTCCCATTTCCGCAATGTAGTGCAATCTTGGAGTTGGTATATTCAAGTAAGGGGGGTGTGGGGGGTGTGGGGGGGTGCAGGGGGGTGGCTATGCCTCCCTGCTATAGACATTTAGTTTTGTGTTTTTTGGTTTTATGTGGTTTTACGTCAGTGTTCAAACCTTTATGAGTTCGAACATATGGTCTCAGCCATATGTGGTTCGAACTAGTAAATGTTTGATCTACTGAAATAGATCTGTATATATATATATATATATATATATATATATATATATATATATATATATATATATACATATATATATATATATATATATATATGGTTCTACCTCACATAAACGAAACACCAAAACACCGACAACGCAATCACCGAAACCACATAACCGACAGTACAAAAACACGAAATTCCACAAGCCCGACAACGAAATAACCAACGGTACACAAACACGAAACCTCATACACTTCACACACCACAATCAACAAACAAAACACATTCCCCATCCAAAAACCATATACACAACACAAGCACACCAAAATCCTTACAAACCCACACTAAACCTCACATACACAACTACCTACAACCCTAACCCAAACCCTAACCCTAAGGTCCGTCACTACCGCACACTTACCTGACCCGCTCCCTAACCCTAACTCACTTAACCCACCCCTATCCACACTTACCTTACTCGCACCCTAACGTCCGTCACTACCGCATACTTACACAGCCTTTTCCCATTTCGGCATCCTCGGCGTCGGTGCTTTCATCCGTCGGGTCGGTCTTCTGCTTGTCGATCTTCTAGGTCCCGTCGCGTCGGTCTTCTGCGCTGTCGATCTTCTGGGGCTCACGATTTCCCTGTCGATGTTCCGGTGTGTCGTTGAAGTGAGGTAGAACCATATATATATATATAGTTAATATATAAGTACATGTAATTTTAACATGTTTTTGTAGAATGTGCATATATTCTTTGGAAAAAAGGAGGATTGTAATTGTTCTGTTGCTGCTCTAATTACTGATTTGGGTTTATGTGTTTGAAAGCCTTGGCAATTATCTTAATTGGCTTTGTACTCTATTAATTGTGGAGAGGGGTCAATTAGGTATTTAAATTGTGTTGAAATTAGACAGTATGATGACCCAGAAGGTAAAACAATAAAGCATAGAACCGAAGCTGTCACAGGAAATAGAAGTTTAATCCACAAGCCACAAACAGTTCACATCTACAAGTATTAGATACACCACCATTGCGCCCGTCTTCTCGCCATTTTTGCTGGCCGTTTACTTCCTGGTTCCTCCCCTCAAATGCCCTGTTAACACAGTCAACCATTGAGTGGCTCAGTGAGGTCAAAAGATCTATCAATTGGGACAACTGCCCAATCAATTTCCTGGTTTGACCAACCTCTTCCTTGCTGGTCCTGTCATCACCTTCCATGCTCGTTTCACCTTCCATAAGGCTAGCAACAAAAACTGTAAATAAATAAGGTAACCTGGTTACCAACATGATAAACAACCTTGAAATTAGACAGTATGATGACCCAGAAGGTAAAACAATAAAGCATAGAACCGAAGCTGTCACAGGAAACAGAAGTTTAATCCACAAGCCACAAACAGTTCACATCTACAAGTATTAGATACACCACCATTGCGCCCATCTTCTCGACGTTTTTGCCAGCCGTTTACTTCCTGGTTCCTCCCCTCAAATGCCCTGTTAACACAGTCAACCATTGAGTGGCTCAGTGGGGTCAAAAGATCTATCAATTGGGACAACTGCCCAATCAATTTCCTGGTTTGACCAACCTCTTCCTTGCTGGTCCTGTCATCACCTTCCATGCTCGTTTCACCTTCCATAAGGCTAGCAACAAAAACTGTAAATAAATAAGGTAACCTGGTCACCAACACGATAAACAACCTTGAAATTAGACAGTATGATGACCCAGAAGGTAAAACAATAAAGCATAGAACCGAAGCTGTCACAGGAAACAGAAGTTTAATCCACAAGCCACAAACAGTTCACATCTACAAGTATTAGATACACCACCATTGCGCCCATCTTCTCGCAGCTTTTGCCGGCCGTTTACTTCCTGGTTCCTCCTCTCAAATGCCCTGTTAACACAGTCAACCATTGAGTGGCTCAGTGGGGTCAAAAGATCTATCAATTGGGACAACTGCCCAGTCAATTTCCTGGTTTGACCAACCTCTTCCTTGCTGGTCCTGTCATCACCTTCCATGTTCGTTTCACCTTCCATAAGGCTAGCAACAAAAACTGTAAATAAATAAGGTAACCTGGTCACCAACACGATAAACAACCTTGAAATTAGACAGTATGATGACCCAGAAGGTAAAACAATAAAGCATAGAACCGAAGCTGTCACAGGAAACAGAAGTTTAATCCACAAGCCACAAACAGTTCACATCTACAAGTATTAGATAGACCACCATTGCGCCCATCTTCTCACCGTTTTTGCCGGCCGTTTACTTCCTGGTTCCTCCCCTCAAATGCCCTGTTAACACAGTCAACCTTTGAGTGGCTCAGTGGGGTCAAAAGATCTATCAATTGGGACAACTGCCCAATCAATTTCCTGGTTTGACCAACCTCTTCCTTGCTGGTCCTGTCATCACCTTCCATGCTCGTTTCACCTTCCATAAGGCTAGCAACAAAAACTGTAAATAAATAAGGTAACCTGGTCACCAACACGATAAACAACCTTGAAATTAGACAGTATGATGACCCAGAAGGTAAAACAATAAAGCATAGAACCGAAGCTGTCACAGGAAACAGAAGTTTAATCCACAAACCACAAACAGTTCACATCTACAAGTATTAGATACATCACCATTGCGCCCGTCTTCTCGCCATTTTTGCTGGCTGTTTACTTCCTGGTTCCTCCCCTCAAATGCCCTGTTAACACAGTCAACCATTGAGTTGCTCAGTGGGGTCAAAAGATCTATCAATTGGGACAACTGCCCAATCAATTTCTGGTTTGACCAACCTCTTCCTTGCTGGTCCTTTAATTTTTAAAATTGTGTGTTTTGTTGTATTTTCTAATTTATAGAGCTCCTTTATATTATTGGATGAAAGAGCTAAACTTTATTGATTAATAATAAAAAAACAAGGTTTGCAGTTTTTTGCTCCAAGGTCTTCTCCTTTCCTGTTTGCTATGTGTGTTAGTATTGAAGGCTTTGATGAATGGTTGGTAAAAGGAGAGATTAATAAGGAGATATGTGAAGTAGTTATTGAGTTTATATGGAGAAAGAAAGGGGTGAAGGATGATTTAAATAACTGGAGGCCTGTTATGCTTAATGACATTGATTATAAAATATTTATGAAAATTTTACAGATTGCATTAAATAATGTTTTGTGTGTGATGCTGGGAGATGGTGTTTATGGAGTTGAGAGTACAAACTGTCCTTTTAGAAAAACAGGTCATGGATGGTATACTAAATGTGGATACTGAGGTTTATGTAGTTGTGGGAGATATTAGTAAAATATTTTATTGTTCTACCCCACTTAACAAATAATAAATAAAAGTAAATAAAAAATAAATCTAAAACACTTACAGAACAGAAGCATGCAAAAAATTGCATTAAATATATTAAGGCAAAGTATATTAAAAGCAGTCTTAACAATTAGCAATTAGAAATTAGTAAAATGCTAAGAAAGACAGCAGCAATAAACATGGAGCAGTTATAAGGAAGAGGTAAAGTAGGAAAAACAGGTGACAGGCACTGCAGGAACGTAGAATGAGAGGACATATTATGTACTCTGTGATTCCCTTTTCAAACAGGGGTGTTGCTAGTTAGATTTCAAAATCAGAACTACCTTTAGGACATCTGCTAACATCCCACTGAAGTACACACAGAAAGAAAAGCTTGTAGGCAAAATGACATATCAGTGGGTAGGTCGGGTGTTTATAAAGATTAGACCTTCACAGCATCTTTTATATGAATGAGCAAACATACACTGCCCTATATTTTTCAGCCCACTGCCTTCAACCCTGCTGACTGTTAAATCAGTGTAGTGTTTTTTGAAGAGGAAGTACTTCCAAACATGCACTCTGGCTTGCAAACTGTGAGTGCGATGTTATTGCTCACCATCTATGATAGGACATCCAACTAGCACTATTCCACTTACTTTGTTATATCATGTTGCCTTTCCTGATTATGTAACAGAAATTTCATTTCATCTAGTTAGTTGATTTGCAGTATGCTCTGCTCTCATTTACGAATTAAGCATTAGGGATAGCAAGTTAAGTACATTGTGAATTCATGAGCTGCACCTCAAGCTGAACTTTTTCAGTACCTCCAGCATTGTAGAGCATATTGGACACTTTTTTTATGCTAGGTAATCCACTCTGCAACAATCACATCTCATAACATACTCTATTACTTGGTTTCCTGCTCTAACAACCCTCATAATGCATCATGTTAGTGTTTATTTTGCACAATTTATGCTGGACTAAGTTATAAAGAATTAATTTCCAAAAAACAAAGATGCAGCTGAGGTCAGTGGTGGTAGCACAAAGGCCACTGGTGTGGAGTGGACTTTCATAAATGGATGGAAGTGACAATTTACACTATTCATCCTGCTGAGACCTTTGGCTAACTGCCATAGTAATACTTAAAATACAGAAAGATCACATAAAAAATATTTACTTTGAGGTAATGTAAACATTTCGGGAGCAAAATTAAGAAAATTAAACTTACATTGGTACTGGTAATACACACACAAAACATGAAGAATCAGAGAGAGTGAGACACACAGTCAGGGAAAAGACAAATTCTTGATTATATATGCAGCCTTCTTTGCCCCAGTAGTTCTGTTCTTCTTTCTAAATATGTCAAGTTAACCTTAGGTTATGCTGCTGCTGTTTATCAGGAAAGCAAGCTGTTGCATTTTCAGTTTTGAAGAGGTACAGATGGGACTTCAGAGCTTTCCTTCAGCTTGAGTAGATTGATATGTAAATTTTCGAAAGCACCAGCTTCTTTTATGCAATGAAGCCTTGCGTTGGCTGCTCACACAATGGAAGAGAGACTAAGATGCATGTCAGGCTTGTCAGCATCTGTTACCAATATCTTGGCTATCACAGTTATTCTCCTGCCACCTTCCTGGTTTCATGCTTCTTGAAGATATTCTTTTATTCAGAGTATGTTTGACATACTTCATCAATAGAAACTACATTCCGGTATTTGGATTTGGAACTTTCACCCTTTTTCCATTGACAACACAGAGTGGTCAGTCTACGAAATAGAATGACTGCACTCAAAACATCTACTTTCTGTAACTTTTAATACTTAAAATTTGCTTTGAAACCCTTTACAAAAGTAACTGTTTGTTAAGACTATTACCTTAGTGAAGCAATTGTCTATTTAGAGAAATAAACCAGCGGTGATATTTGAGTATAGACCTGGATAAACTGCTTATAAATGCTGGCAACTTTACTTCCTTAACATGGAAGGAAACACTTCTCAGCTCTCTGTCTAATTTATGAATATATGCATAAATCTTTTTGGCTTTTCCTGGTTAGGGGTCGCCACAGCGGAACTCTGGTCTGCTAATGATTGGCAGTTGATTTTTATGGTGCCGAGTTACCAGCCCAATGCCCAATCTTCAGCGAAGGCACGCCCATTCACGCATGTCTTTCAAAGGCCACTCAACGGCAGGGAGGACATGCAGATTCCACACAGAAGGCACTCCAGCCGAGAATCGAACAGGAGAACCTCTTGCTGTGAGGCAACAACGTTACTGCTGTACCACCGCGGCTTATATAAAATACATTTCACTGAATTATTCTTATGACATGAAGAACATTTTCTCTGACATTACCAATGATGTCTTCATCTCCAGAAAAGAATGACATTTGTAAAACCTGGATTGCTGTTCTGAAGGAATTTTCTCAAACTGTAATTCATTAACATGGCAGCAAGTAATCATATATGACAAATTACTGTTACACTTGGAAATCTTTTAAGTAAAGAAACATGTCACAGGCCATATAACTGGTGCAAACTGATTATGACTTAAAACCCTCAGATATGACAGTCACATATGAATAATAAAATGGTCATGAAACATTTATGCTTTTTTTATACATCTTTATGTGCCTAGCTCTATCACCATTGTGTTCCCCAGCATCCTGTGCATCTGAAAATTAAATGTACCCACAGCAGAAGTGAAGATATCTTTTCTACTCTTAGTTAAAGATACTCTGTTGTCAGTTCAGGCAAAAATATTAATTATATACATGCTACTATTGTTTATTATTGGTTTATAAAACACATCAGCTACTTAGACATACATATTTAATCTGCATAGTCAACAAAATATATCAACAACACTGGGCATTGTCTATAAGAGTTTCATTTTAATAACCTCTCTCCATATTTGTTTAGCCTATTACAGCTGACCACTAGCTAGTGAACTAATATGTGTGACTAACTTGAGGTTTTGCATGCCTAACTCATCTTGAAATTCTAATAACTAAATGGAACATAAAGACAGATATAAAAATAACTAGAGAAAACTATTGATATTATACATAACTGGACTCATGACAATGGTTGTTAGTGAACATGAGATAAAACAGTGTAAAAAGACAATAACCAGACTAAATAAACAAAGTAGAGAGCTGTCACATCTGCAAAATCAAACTATGAAGCAAAGACAGCCTCTCAGGTGAAAGATAACCATAAGGCCTTTTCTAAATTATGTTCATAACCTTAGGGGAAATGCTCAGCAGTGTGCCAAGTTAATCATGAACAGCAACACTTACACCCACCCTGAAACTATAGCAAACTTACTGGCCAACAAGTTCAGTTCAAATTCCACCCCCCCATTACTTCCTACTACACCTAAAGAAATACTTGCAACCATTCCACTCCCAGTCATTATGAGGGAAGAGGTCCTTACTGTGCTTGCTAATGCCAAAAACACAGCCTCCTTGGGTCCCAACAACATTCAAGGATGCTTCTCAACTAGCTTAAAACAGAATCTTTCAGGACCACTAGAAACCCTCTTTAACCACAACCTCCAGATGAGCTTTGTCCCAGAGGAATGGAGGGCTGCAACACTCATCCTTCTGCACAAGGGGGTGGGGGACATCAACTGACTCAGGGAACTACAGATAGACCCTATGGAGATAATCATCATGGACCTGATCAATAATAACGCAGAAACTCTCCAAACACTGGACCAAACCCAATCTGGCTTTGTTAAAGGGAAGTCATGACTGCTCATTCTGGTGGACTTCTTCAAGAAAGTCACCAAGGCCAAGGGTGAGGATGAAATGGTAGTCGCCTCTTATCTAGACCTGGCCAAATCTTTTAACACAGTCCCCCACTCAGGGATCATAGCTAAACTTACTGAAATAGGCATAAACCCCTACATTGTCAGATGCATAGCCAACTGGCTCACTGACAGGACACATGTTGTCCAAATAGGTGAATCCATTTCCAGTAAAAAAACTGTTACTAGTGGTGTCACACAGGGCTTGGTTTTGGGACCCTTCCTGTTTGATATATACTTCTCTAAAGTGAAGGCCAATGTTGGGGGGGCCTTTGGCTCACCAAGTTTGCCGATGACTGTAAGCTGGGAGCAATCATTGAATCCCCAAACAATGTTGCCATCCTACAAACAGGCATGAAAATGACAAATGACTGGTGCCAAAATCATTGTCTGAGACTAAATGCTAAAACATGCATAATCATACCCTTTGGTAAATCAGATATCTCCGCAAATTATAATATTGATAGCACACCCCTAAAAGAAGACCCAGTGGTGAAGAATCTAGGAACACAGATAGATAGTAACCTAAACTTTGACAACTAGGTAGCTACGGTAGTGATGAAATCCTTCTGTGTGGCTCAACTTACAAGTAAAGGCATGAGATCAATATCAAAGGAGGTCATAGTGCCATTGTACTAGGCCCTCATCAGGCCTATAATTGAGTAAAATGGTCCCTTCCATATGTTCCTAACCAAGCACTTACAGCAACTAGTGAGGCCCCAGAGGATTCTCACTAAAAAAATACAAAGTGTAAGACGCACATCTTATGCAGACCAACTAAAGGTCTTACCCTTTTACTCTGTCTCATATTGTTTATTGAGAGGGGACTTATACCTGACCTAAAAGGCATTCTGTTATCCAGCTCTGATGAAAGTGTTACATATTAGTATGAAAAATTATATCAGGGTTACGCTGCCATGGGCTTGAACCTTATTTGTGACTCTAACAGAACTTGTGGGAGAAACAGATTCATAACCCAAAAGCTACCTCGTCTATGGAATAAACTTCTTATCTTCATAAAACAAAGCTCATCCCTTAATCTCTTCAAAAAGAATTTGGATAAATTGATGGAGAACTGTAAATTCACTCCTGGGGTACTGGCCATGTCCCTTATGGATAGAGGCAGTCTGTAAAATGACTCAGGGCTCCAGCATCCAAAGACCCACTATTCTGATACTCCCCAATCCCATACCTGGGGAATTAAGATATAATAATGTCATACCCTGGATATTATTGGCTAGGCTTGTAAAGGCTTTTGTGCCATTAGCCTAAGAATCACCTATGAACCTATAAACCTATCTGCATGCAATATGTTGCCTGATTTTAGATTGCAGACAATCATGACAAAGATCTGAGTACATGAAAAAAAAAAAGTGAGTCTTCCCCAAACTATACACTCAGGTATCGCATTCATTATCTCTCTACCCTGTAAGTTCTATTAATTGGAAACAGCTCTATACTGAAATGAGCTGTCATTACCAATGCCTCTCACCTATATTCTTCCACCTGGTTATCAACCTTAAACCTTGTAATACATTATGTCATCCTTCCAGGTACATTGCTGAATTTGCAGTTCTTTTCAATCCCAAGTTTTATTCCTTTTTATGTCTAATTGGTTTATTGAATGCATTAACTTGATTGATCTTAGAGGTGATTAGAATATTTATAGACCGGTCCACTTTCACTTCCATTTTGCCTACTGCATATGTCTTTTTGTTATCAACTGCTTACTTATTTATTGTGGTTTATATTTACCAAAATAGTACAGTTCAGTTTTTTTATTAAATTTGTATCATATTTTATTCTCTGTATAATGGTGTCTATATTGGTCCTTTGAGTTAACATACCTATCTGATTAACAAACAAACAAATCATAATGACTGTGAAGGTCTCTTTCCTCAAATGGTGGCCTGAGAACACATTTGTTTAATAAGCAGCTCCTGGTGTTGTTATATAATTGTTAGGTAATAAAATTAAAATGTAAGGTTTACTTCTTTGTATGTAATACTGTGTCTGACAGTGTGGTCCCACCACTACAGATTATTTCTCAAGTACAAGTAACAAATAGCTGACCCAAAGCCAACCACTGCATACCACCACATGTTAAGGGTTACAGTGAAGGAGCAGTGGAAGAGGCTGTAACTAGCTACTCTTTAGCTTGGTGACAGCAATGTAAAGGCCTGATTCATCTTTTCTTGACGCATATATGCAGAACACTGAGCTCCTTCACTCATGAAAATTCCTTCAGAGTATTTATTTTTGGAAGACAGTTGATGGTTTTAGTGGCCATTCAAGAGTTCACTCCCTAATTTTCACTGCAGATCAGACCTGAATTTTCAGGATGGAGACTTGTATGTAGGAGAACTAATATGTTCATTTCCACATTTTCCAGTTCATATTACTAATGCAAAGAATGTTGAATATTAATACATGGATATAAATACAGTTTGATGTCTAACTGGCAAACTTAGGTTAGGATGCATATAATACATTTTGGCAGAAATCAAATCTATAAATATATGTTTGCACTACTTGGATCAGCAAAATAGAGCCTGACCATTTGTAGCATTATGCATACACCCTTCTTGTCTCTGAATAATCCATCTCTGACCCATTGCAACAGCTTGTTAACTTTCTCAGTTTATCTACAATCCCTTAATTCATGTTTGACATCCTCCTCCAGCTCAGAATAACTAATTCTTTTAAAGACATAACCTTAATCTTTATCCATGGCTTTTACCTTTTCCTCCTGCTTTAAATTATATACTGCTAACATCCATTTTCCCTTTGCATCATCTTCACTTGAATACATCTAACCTTCTTATATATTTATTTTTATTTATTTATGTTTGCCACTCAAGTTGGAGGACTGGTAATTCAACCATCTTCAGTTATGATCTGAGCACATCATGTAAACAATTCAAAATATAGAGTTATACAGAACAAGCTATTAGATGCATATGTTTTACAGTGTTTCAGAATAATGAGACATTTGTACATACATATTAATGTCTATAGGTAGGACACATAACTTTGATACTGGAAAATTAGAAGACTATGGAGTATTTTCCCCAGCAGATATCTGTATTCATTTTTCAATACTTACACTGAGTGCAGTATATAGGAGATGTTCCAGTCATGAGTGTGCAGTCCTTCAGATGAAAAGTTAAACCAAGGGCCTATCTGTCTGAGATGCTGGCACCTCAAGTGGATGTAAAAGATCAGATGTAGCTTATTGAAGGGAGTATTGAAAGGTCTCTGATGTCCTACCCAACTTTCCTGGGGAATTTTTCAAAAAGAGTATGTGAATTTCTCCAGTGTCCTGGCCAAATTTCCCCATGTCAATAAGAACGCTAACTCGGGTCTCCCCTGTTCTAGAAGTACTAAATAAAAATACTATATAAGCTATCAATTTGTAAATGCAGTCATATACAAAACACGTTTTTACATGCTTGCCTGTTTGAAACTTAGATTCTTCTTCAGAAATAAGTCTTGTCTATAATTATCCCACACCAGCAGGCTGTATTCCTTGTGGTTAAAGTCTTCATTCAATCCCTATTTCTCCTGCACAATGGGATTTCCTAGTCTACTCTTGGCAGATTTAGACCCTTGGGGAGTATAACTGTCCTTCTTCTCCCACCAGGTAATTTTTTTCTGCCTCCCAGCTGTTCATTCTCTTCCCTTGACACATCTAGTAGCCTCCATATTACATGGATCTGGCAGAATTCCTCCATCTTTCATTTGCCAAAGATTCAAGGGTTCTTACCCCAAATTCTGACCCTCACCAATTCCTCCATCTTTCATTTGCCAAAGATGCAAGGGTTCTTACCCCAGATTCTGACCCTCACCTCTTAGTCACATTTCTCTGTAGTGATGTTCCTCTTCTTCTCAGATTTTGTACTTGTTGCCCTCCGTTTCACAGATCTCCCTTAGTCCTTCCCCTCTGCTATTCATAAAAAGTCTGTACACTGGCATTTTCACAATCCATAGCTATAGCTTCTTGCCAGTAACCCATATTTTGCTGTTACCAACAACGCTTACCATTCTGCATCACTATTTACAACTATTCCATCATCCTCCCTTGACTTCTTGCATTACAAAATAATACTGAGTTCTCCTGTTTTTCACATTATTAAGTTCTCTGTCCATTTTCCCTCCTTCCAAGTGCCTGACTATGTAGCCCTCTTTTATGTTTCTCTGACACCTTTCTTCCTTCCTTTTTAGTGTAAAGGCACAGCCATGGAAATATATCATTCCTTTCCAGCTTTGATAATCACAATCACTTCTTGTCTAAGGCTGAACCTAGACATGATATAATGTTGTATCCAGCCATTTATTCCCATCACTAATCACCGTATTTACCAAACAATCCCAGACCTTCCTTCCCTCTTTCTCTTCTGCAGGGTGAGGTATAACAAGTAGAACATTAGAAAATCCTACATCCAAACTCCTGTCTTGATATTGCTCTGTCACCTCCTAGTCATGATTAATGCTATCTCTGCTGCTGTAAGACAGGTCATTGGCACCTATATGCACCACAGTATATGCATACACCTCCCTGCTGGTTACAATCTGATCACCTCCTCCCATGTCTCATTAAGTCTGAACCCTGAGACTGGTGTCAGTGTAACCTATGCAATATGTGGCGTTCATCTGAAAGAAGAAGGTGGTGGTCTATGTAGTGTGACCTTTAAGTGAACTTAAAATTCCACTTTGCCTTATAGGATCATAGGATGATAAGAGGTTGCTGGGATCATGGCTCCAGGGCCCTTACAAGCCTAGCCAAATTCAACCCATGTTCCCAAGGGTGTCTGGTTCAAGCAGACACTAAAATCAGCACCTATTGCTCCTGTTTAAGAAAGACACAGGTGGAACCCCTGGGTTGAATTTCTGGTTACCTATCCAGTCATCCAAATTACACTTAAATAGGTCCAGTGAGGTGCTTTATTTAACATGAATAGGAAGCTTGTTCCAAAGGTGGGGCAACCTCTGTGAGACAAATCTGTCTCTCCAGCAAGTTCTGTTGATGTCACATACCAGGTTAAGGTCTTCTGAGTGAGTGACCCATGTGCCATTTGATTTGCGAATGTGCAGCATTTCCATTAAAGCTGGGTCTGAGATTGCTCTATATGTTAGGCACAGGTTCCCTCTAAGCAGTCTGTATGATACAAAGTAAAGGGACAATGATTTCAGTCTGTCCACATAAGACAAATCTTGAAAAACCTTGAATTTTCTTTGTAAAGACCCTTTGTGGTCTCTCCAGTTGCTGCAGGTGTTGGAAAGGAGCATACCAAAAGGAATGTTGCACTCTATTATTGGTCTGTTGAAGGAAGAGTACAGGGGGGTTATAACCTCTTTTTTTTCTGGAGGCAATGCCCTTACTTATGAGATGAGCAATATAAAATGCCCTTCTTATCACTGTGGAGACATGGTGATCAAAGTTAAGGTTGCTGTTGACCTGTGTGCCCAGATCTCTCACCACTTGGAGTGTTTGCAAGAACATCACCCTAGCTGAAGAGGATGATAATGCATTTTTTGCATTAAGTTGAAGACCATGACTTTGACACCAATCATTAATCTGCGTAAGACCTTCTTTCAAGATGTTGACATCGCTAGGGGTTTCAATAATCGCTCCCAGTTTGCAGTCATCAGCAAACATTGTCAGCCACAGTCCTTTAGTTTTAACTTGTACTTTAAAGAAGTAGAGTCTGAACAGTAGGGGTCCCAGAACCGATCCCTGTGAAACATCACTGGTTATGGGTCTGCTGGAGGAGGTGGAGTCCCCTATTTTGACTGCATGAATTCTATCAGTGAGCCAGTTTGCAACCCACCTGACAATAATTGGTTTGATACCTGGCTGGGATGTTGTCTGGTCCCATAGAGGCTGTGTTTTTGCCTTGGAGAGGGAGTTTAAGACCTGCTCCTCAGAGATAATAGGTGGGGACAGGTGTTAGGGATGCTTTGGGGTATATGTGGTGGGGACTGGGGAGTTAAGTTTTCACTGAACCTGTCATCCAGCAGGTTTACTATATCCACAGTTTCTGTATATGTAGTTCCATTAACTATGAGTTCAGTGCAAATCTGGGCCTTACCTTTGAGGTTATAGATGTAACTAAACAATGTCTTGTGGTTATCATTAGTTAGAGAAGCTAATTTGGATTCATTGTTAGCTTTGAATGACTTCAGTAGGAGTCTTATTGGCTTGTTTAAGTTGAGGAGGGAGTGTTTCCAATTTTGAGACTATTCCTTCCTACTCTTAGACAGCAATTTCTTTCTCCTATTGTATAGCCTATTAATGGCAGCTGTCCATCAGGCAGGTTTGTTTTTCCTTGAAGATCTTGCTTTGTTTCAATCAGGTACATCAGAGTCAATAGAACTGTATAGGTGCTCGTATAAAGCAATGGTGTATAACTCAGCACAGGTCTGTTCCATCAGTGGGGGAGAAGGGCTATGAAGCTATCTATGTATGCTGTCACGTCAGAGGATGTAATTGGCCTTGGTGAAGTTTTTTGTCTAGTTGTTGCTAAAGGGGGGTGGCCTTGTATTATAGTTACTTCTAGTAAGACTGATTTGTGATCATATCTTACCAGGGATGGTCACACACTAGGGGTGGTGTAGTGGTCCCCCATGTTGGTGAGAACCAGATCCAGGATGTTTGAGCCACTTTTGCGTGTGTCGACCAGCTGATCCAGGGTATTGGAGTTAACAAAGTCCAGGAACCTTTGGGCAAGTGAGCTAGAGCACATATAATTTACCCAGTCAATGGATGGGTAAAAGTCACCAAAAACCAGGGTGTTAGGTTGCATCTTGATTGACTCAAGGAGATCCAAGCAGGCTGAGTGGATATTCTGATTCATGGAGGGGTCCTATAGCTGGCAATGATATAAACAGGGGTCTCACCTATAGTCAATTGCACCTGATGTAATTCAAGAGAATCATGCTGTTTAACCAATCTAGAGGTGTATTTATCTTTAATAAATATTGATACACTTCCTCCTTTAGTTCTCAAGTTTCTGTTTCACTTTTCCCAGCAGTTCTGTGTCATCTTGAATGCTTCTGTGAATTTTATCTGTATAGCCCATGCTAGCAATTCCTTCCAAGAATCCACAGCCCATTGTGTGAAGAACTATTTCTAAGAATCCAGCCAGTGTTTTTCCTACATCTACTGTACTTGTTCCCTACCCAGTACTTTCTAATCTTGGAGATCACTTAATACTCCCTGCATAATGCATAACACTGTGAATCCATATCATGGTCCTTGTACCCTTCTGGCTTCTGATGAGAAGAATACCAGCTCATTAAATCTATGGTCATAGCCTTAATTATCTACCCCACTTACACTTTTGATGGCATTCCTGTGAGCTCCTTCCAGAAGTCTGATGTCTCCCTCTTTGGCCTCCATAACTATCAGCAGTACTCAAAGTATGGCCTAGCAAGGTCCCTGTACAATTGAATTATTATTTCTTTCCTTCTGAAATTGATTCTCCAGGAGATACAATCTAGTGTTCTAAATGTTTACTGCCACTGCAGTCCCCTCACTTTGTTCCTTATGATCTAGCCCAAAACCATCCGCTCAGCTGCTTTGACATCATTTCCAAATCCTCAGCTGGTAACTAACACCATGGTTCAGCCGGCCCAAATGTAGCATTCAGTATGTTATGCATTGAACCTCAGCTGCTGTCATTCTGCCACTTACACAACCATTCCACTTCCTTCCTTACTATGCTCAACCATCTTCGTCTGATACACAAAGGAGGAAATCATGTTCTCTGACCTTTCAGATATGTCTGAGAAAAAAATGGAGTAATGGATGCAAGTTTAACACCTGTGGTGTTCTATATGTAGCTTTTTTATTTCTAGTAATGCAACTCTCATACCAACCCTTTGTTTTCTAAACTCCAGTCTCATTTCTATTACCAACATCTGCAGTTTCTCTAGCAACCACCTGGGTGGGACTGAGTCAAAGGCCTTGCTGAATTCCACGTAAGCCATGTTGTTTGGTATTTCACTTCACTATTACATTTTCTTTTAGGGCAGATGCATGCTACAATAATCTCTATAATACTGGAATGCTTAAATATTGCACTGGGCTTTTTATGTTATCCCTTCCTGGAGAACAGTTCTTTTAAGTGTTAAGATACAAGGACTGTGCTGCTGTTATGATGTCTATGGCTACCATAAGGAGGAATCTCCTGCTACTCACAAGCTTCATGCATCAGGCTGGTGCTGCCCTTTTAGTGGGATACTGAGAACTGGATTCTTGGCTATGTAGAGATGTTCTATAAAGCTGGGATGGCACCTTAATGTCTTGTGCAGCCAAATTGTCAGCAGATAATCTACCACTATAAGAGCTATAATATGGTTTACCTGAAATAATGGAGGTCTAGAATATATCCTCTGAGCAGATACTATTTTTAAGAATGTATTGTTTGACTTTATGTTTTTTTTTCTAAAATCCATTACACAAATAAGAAAGAAATACCTTTGTGACAAAATGTTTTAGTGATATATATTACTTAAGCAATAACATGGTGTGGTATATTGAAGATTTATCCATGGTTGGTGTGGTTTGATCATGAGGGCAAAGCCTGAATGATTAAGTAAAGCCAACCGTGGGTAAATTTCAATATACCACAACCACGGAGTTGGTTATTGCTATTATACAATGATATTATTTAAGAAAAAAAATACTTACTTTTCTTAAATAATGTCTTTGTACAATGACGCCATACTGTCCTTCTGTGGCTAGTGGTATCTTGCTGCCTTGTTTTGATGTACTGTGCATGTGTATGGGACTTGCGTTCCCACGCATGCCCTGTACATCAATGTTTTGAAAAGGGAGCAACGAAGAAAAGAAAGTCTCTGTTGCTCCGTTTTTTTTTTTTTTTTTTTTTTTTTTTTTAATTAAAAAAAAAGTTTGGGCTACTTTAGGCGTAGAAGAGAGACAGAATGGAGTAAATGCAAAGAAAATCAGGTATGTGTCTTTAGTTTTAAATAACGTACCTGATTTTCTTTGTATTTCCTCCATGTTGCCGCTCTGGTATGTCTGGAGTATGGACTATACATTTTTTTTAGTTTTTATTAAAAAAAAAAAAAAAAAGTTATTGAATATACAAACGGAAAGAACTCTGGGTGACTGGACCTTTTTCCATTGGTATAGTCTGGGATTTACAACAGGCATGCTGGTTGGGCTGGCCAATCAGCATGCACATTTTGGAATATTAATAGCCAGTCATTGTATAATAAGCCATAAATTCACTTTGCAACACTGCAGTCCTTCAAATGTGTTCTCAGGAAGATGTTTAGGGGTGACTCCAGATATAAATGACTCTGAAAAAGTATTGGGTAAATTATGATACAAGCTTTAGCCTGGATACTACATATACCTCATAACCTCTCTAATCCGCAACAGACACCATTTTTAAAAGTATAAATGATTCAGAAATAACAGTGAGACATTTTATTGATATGAAAACAGCTTTTGAAACTGTTAATAAATCTGATAAATTTAACTTTAGTTTGAATACTTTGATGTGTTTTGAAAGCTATCACCAAAAACATAATTTTCAGGTATTTACAAGAAATTGCCTTTCTTCAGAAGGTTCCTTCAATATAGGAGTCCCACAACAATCCATACTATTGTCCACAATTCTACTGTTTTCTTTCTAATGATATAACCACAGATCTTCCTCTTCTTAACTTAATTCTATATGTCAATGATATCTTACTGCTAGAATAACGTAAGAACATCAGCTTTCTGCAACAAAAACTGGTTGAAAGTTTTAAAGGAGATGGATAATGTACAAAGGTCAGAAATAAATTGAAATGTACATGAAGTCTTGAGGACAGAGGTGTAATGGGATTCTCAGACATCTTTCATGCATACCTAGGACCTGTCCATACTGCTGAGACTATGTACTGTGTTTCAGCATACAAACACATTTACACACAAACACACACACACACACACACACACACACACACACACACACACACACACACACACACACACACACACACACACACACAATAACACGCACACACACCACTATAGCTTCTAGTACATCACACACACAGACAACCAATGGCATTAGCATACCACACAGCCTTCTGCAGTGATTCTGTCCAGCTCCACCTCATATACAAAGTACAATCATGATTTTCAGTTTCTATAGCATTCACACATTTCCCTGCAAAGGTCATTGCACATATGTGCTCCCTTCTCCATCTCTGTAAATGATAACACCTGTGCCCTGCACTTTCTGTTTTGTTACTTGGTTTGCCTATATCTGGAGCACAATATGGCAAGTCAATGCATGGGAAAGCAAAGTCTGATGTAGCCCTTGAATGTATCACTTTATCTATTGTGCATATGTTGCAGTATGAGCCAAAGATGTGTGCAAGGTACTGCCTCTTTGTCAGTGCCACAGTGTACTGTGCCTGCCTTCATCTAACATGTGCATCTTCTGCTGCTAGTGCCTCCACTAACTCCTTATCTAGCTTAGTCTCCATTGCCTGGTGTACTGGAAGCTATTCTTCCTGCAGTTGTCTCACCTATTGTACCTGCCTCATTATCATCATCATTGTCATCATTTTAATTATCACCAACATCATTATCATCACCCCCACCAACACCCTTTCCCCATTTTCTACATGGGGTTGGGGTGTTGTGACTACTGTTGCCATCTCTCTTGATTCAATGTCACTCTCTTACCTTCTGCAACGGTCACGCTTAACTGTCACAGGTTTTCTCACAGATAATCCATCCAACACCTTGCTGAACATCCTCATTTTCTTTCACCTTCTTTCTATTTCTCTCAAATCTTCTTCACCAAATCATCTTCTGCTTTCCTGCATGTGCACAGGTCAGATACATAAATAGGGTAGGGTGAAGGTGCAGCAACCCTGAGTACAAAGTGTTAGGGGGAGCAATCGGCAGATGCTGACTGGTCTTCAGTGCGTTACCCCCAGAAATTAAAAAAAAATAAGGCTGGTATTGCATTTGCTATCAGAACTGAAGTGCCTTAGCACTACACATGTGGCATAAACTTTACCAAGGGGGTTGTTACAGTTTAAAAGGAAAAAACACCACAATCTGTTTTCTTTGATCTTCTCTACAAGTGAAGCTGCTTTGGCTTCTGCTCTAATGTCCTCATTTCATCGTCTGTTCCACAGTGTGCAACCAACCCATCACCAGTCTCAGACACTTCATCTCCACAACCTCTAGCTTCCTCAACTGCTCTTGTGTCAGACTTCAGGTTTCTGTACCATACAGGAATATTGGCTGCACCACTGCTTTGTACAGCTTACTTTTTGAGCTTCTTTGGCATTTGTTTTGTCATACACTACCCATGAAACTCTGTGTTCATTAGCTGCAACCACTTTAATTCTAGTTTTGACCTCTGGATTCAAACTTTCATTCTCCTCAGCCACTCCTTCCAGGTGCATGACTCTGTTAACATATACAACTACATATCATTCTACCTCAGTTTTCACGTTTTTATTGATTCCCCCTTTACTAATTTCTCCACTTGCTGCCAAGACAGCTGTCTTGTCTGTGCTAAGTTTCAATTCATGTGCCTTCAGTCTTTATTACATTCTCCTGTCATTTGTATAAATTCCTGTTCAGAATCTTTTTGTAATACAGCATTATCTGCATAAAGCAACTTTGTTGCTCTGTTACCTTCATCCTGTCTCCTAATATAGTCCTTTTCTAGCATAAAAAGCAGTTGGTTTAGAGCTCAACCATGATGAGCCCTCACTGCCTCTGGGAGGCTGAATGCTGTTCGGTTTTGAATCATTGTGCCCTTGCACATAGCCTGCACTAATTCTACCAATGCTTCTATGACATTAAACCATTGCAGGACTACCTAAATTGGCTTTCTTAGGACATTGTCATATATCTTCTCCAAGTATCGGAATGCCCAGTTGGATTTTTTTCTCATCTCTTGCTTCATCTAAGTTATCTGTCTCACTGCATACATTGGGTTGGTTATGCTGCATCCTGAACTGAATCCAAACTACACATCTCCCATCTTACTTCCTACAACTCTGAGTATTTGTTGGTCAGTCACCCTGTCCAAAATGTTCATGCAATATGACAGGAGCTTGATACTTCTAAATTGCCCACAGTTGTGAATATCCCCCTTTGTTGTTCATAGGTTCATAGGTGTTTACTAGGCTAATGACCACAAGGGCTTTTTTAAGCCTAGCCATGCACCCCAAATCTCTGATAAGTTCTGATACCCTTGATAAGTGTAAGCATGGGCCTGGGAGGTGAACCATTTACAGATTACCTGTGTCCATTAAAGACATAGGTGCCAAACCATGGATGAATTTCCAGTTTTCAATCCCGTTGTCCAAGCTGCACTTGAACTGGGTTATGGAGGAACTCTGCTTCACATGGATGGGGAGCCTGTTCCATTAGAAGGGGTAATCTCTGGAATACATACCTGTCTTTCCAGCAGGTCCTATTTATATCCCAGACAAGTTTTAAGTTTTTAGAATGGGTAATTTTGGTGATGTTTGTTTTGTGGATATGCAGGAGGTCCATCAGACTGGGGTCTAACAATGCCCTGTATGCCAGGCATAGATCTCTCCTCAAAAGTCTATAGGAGACAGAATACAGAGATATGGCCTTGAGGCAGTCTGCATAGGATATTTTACTTACACCCTGTATTCTTTTAATGAGGAACCTCTGTGGACATTCCATTTGTTGGATATGCCTGGTTAGGTACATTCCAAAGGGAGCATTGTACTCAATGATAGGTCTGATGAATGCCAAATACAGTGGAAAAATTACTTCCTTGGACTTATCTGTTATTTGTTTATAAATTGCACAACATAGAATGATTTCCTCACCACTGTAGACACATAATGGGCAAAGGTTCAATTACTATCTATGTGTGTCCCTAAGTTCTTGACTACTGGGTCAACTCTAAGGGGTGTGTTGTCAATATGATAGCTACCAGGGATGGATGAATTTCCAAAGGATACTATTATGCATTTCTTGGCATTTAGTTTTAGTCCATGGCTCTGACACCAGTTGTTTGCCTGTTTTAACCCCTCCTGGAGAATATTTCTGTCAGTTTGAGATTCAATGACAGCTCCTAATTTGCAATGATCTGCAAATTTAGTCAGGCAGAGACCACTGACATTGGCCTTGACTTCTGAGAAGTAAATGTCAAAAAGCAGCAGTCTAAGTACTGATCCCTGAGAGACTCCACTTGTGAATGGCCTCTTTGTAGAGGTGGACTCCGCAATTTTAACTTCCTGGGTCCCATCTATGAGCCAGTTGGCTATCCACCGGTTGACATATGGGTTTGTACCTAACCTCTTGAGTTTGTCAACAATGCCCAGGTGGGCTATTGTGTCAAATGCCTTGGCCAGGTCAGGGTAGGCAGTGTGAATGATTTTGCCCTCATTCATTGCTTTGGTGACCTTCTCAAAGAAGTCCACCAAGTTGAGTAGGCATGATCTGCTCTTGACGAAACCATACTGGGTTGGGTCCAGTGTCTGGATTTTTACTATATTTCTATTAATCATCTCCATGATAATTATTTCCATGGCTTTATATATAAGACTAGCGAGACATATGGGTCTGTAGTTTCTAGGGTCTGTAGATGGCCCACCTTTGTGCAGAGGGATGACTGTTGTTTTTCTCCATTCATGAGGAATGAAGCCTGTTTGGAGGCCAAAGTTAAGTACCAATTCCAGAGGCCCTGATAGGTCATGTTTCATGCTATTTAGAAGGCATCCTGGGATGTTGTCTGGGCCCATTGATGCAGTGTTCTTGGTATTAGAGAGAGCATCAAGGACCTGTTCCTTAGTGATAGTAGGGAGAGTTGAATTTGATGATATTTCATGGGGGAAGGTTGAGGGAGAGAGAAGGGTAAAACTGAAGCTGAATTTATTAATCAGTCAGGAGGTTTCCTGTATCTTCTGGCTCAGTATAGGTGGCTCCACTTACAATGACCTATGAACACAACTGTATATTGCCTTTGAGGTTGCAGACATAGCTAAAGAATGCTTTGTGGTTGCCCTTGGCCTGGAAGGCCAAACTTACCTCAAATTTGGCTTTGTTAGACTTTATTTGTCCTCTGAGTTGTTTGTTTAGTTTGATGAGAGTGATTTTATCCTGCTGGGTGCTGTACATCCTAATTTTTGCCATGATTTTCTTCCTCCTGTTATACATCCTATTGATTTTGTGATTCCACCAGGGTGGCTAGTTTTTTAGTTAGTTATGTACTTCTTTCTGGTGGATACATCTGCCTCTATGCAGCTATTAACATGCTTGTACAGGGTTTGTGTGAACAGTTCTGCATAGGCAGCCTTGTTCTCTGGGTTTATGGAGCTTGAAATTTTGCAAGGTTCTCACTTAATAGCAGGAGGTTAGCCTTAGAATAGTTCCTGAGTATTCCAGGTTTAGCTGGGGGTTCAGGTTTTATTTTTACATCAAAGGAGACCGTTTTACTGTATGACCTTACCAAGGAAGACATTACAGTAGGGGGTGTGCAGCAGTCTCCCATATTAATGAGGACCAGATCCAGTATGGTTGCACCCCTGGTTGGTGTATTGACTATCTGGTCCATGGAATTTGTGTTTATTTGGTGTTGTATAGGATTCCCAGTTAATACTGGGGTAATTAAAGTCACCCATGAATATGGTATTGGGTTGGATGGTTAGTGTTTCTAATAAGTTTAAATACATGGTGTGGGTTTTATGGGTCATAGAGGGGGACTTCTAGCTTTCAAGGAAGTGGTAGTGGATTTTACCTATGGTGATTTGAACATGGAGCAGCTCAAGTGCATTGTCCTGTTTGACCAGCCTTGAAGTATATTTAATTTATAAAACAAACTGTACCCAACAGGGTAAAGACTAATAAAATAAAATAAAAAACACAAAAATCATGAACTTAACCAAACTGTTTAATGAAGAGCTGAAGCTGAAGGCTCCCAAATACTAAGTGCTTCACCATCAACTGATGGCTTCTTCAGAGTAAAAGGAGCACATACTCACAGGTTTTAAATACAAAGTTCACATGTGCTTTAACCAATCAAATTTCTTGATTAATTACAGTTCCAATATACATACTGATCTAACTCACAAGTACCATAAAAAATACACAAAAAACTTGTTAAAAACATGTGCTAAAATATTTATTTGTTTCCATGTATACTAACATAAATACACTGTGAAACATACTTATTGTACATATATTGATGTCAAAATCCTGATTGTAAATAATTGACTTTTCCATAACAACTAAAAGCTAAAAGACCTTACAAAACCATAGCCCTTTGTTTCAAAAAAGGCTTAATAGAAATATGATCATTAAGCCCAGGGTGAGTTTTCGCATCTAAAATCACCTGCCATTTAAATTCTAAAGACTCTACTCTAGTGTTGTCATCACCCCCTCTCTCACTTGTCAACACCCGGTCAATAAAAAATATAAACTTTTTGAAACAAACACAATTCTTGGAATGTAAATACAACGCATTGTGGCAGTCCTTGTTTTTGATGGCCCTCTGGTGTTCTGCTATCCTTTCCCTTAATCTACGCATGGTTTTCCCTGCATAAAATCCTGCACATGTCGTGCAAGTTGCAAGGTATACCACTTTTTTAGAATTACAACTACATCTACCCGGGCATGAAATTGCCTTGTTGTACCCCCTCACAACCACATAGGGCCCATCATTAATATATCTACAGTACCTACATGACCCACATTTGTACATTTGTGAATTTGTAAATCTACTTTGTTGTTTCTCAAATAGGTTCTTTAAATTTAAACCTCTTGAAAATAATTTTTTCAGGATTAAGGGAAAGGATAGCAGAACACCAGAGGGCCATCAAAAACAAGGACTGCCACAATGCGTTGTATTTACATTCCAAGAATTGTGTTTGTTTCAAAAAGTTAATATTTTTTGTTATTGACAGGGTGTTGACAAGTGAGAGAGGGGGTGATGACAACACTAGAGTAGAGTCTTTAGAATTTAAATGGCAGGTGATTTTAGATGCGGCAACTCACCCTGGGCTTAATTATCATATTTCTATTAAGCCTATTTTGAAACAAAGGGCTATGGTTTTGTAAGGTCTTTTAGCTTTTAGTTGTTATGGAAAAGTCAATTATTTACAATCAGGGTTTTGACATCAATATATGTGCAATAAGTATGTTTCACAGTGTTTTTATGTTACTATACATGGAAACAAATATTTTAACACATGTTTTAGCAAGTTTTTTTTGTGTACGTTTTATGGTACTTGTGAGTTAGATCAGTATGTATACTGGAACTGTAATTAATCAAGAAATTTGATTGGTTAAAGCACATGTGAACTTTGTATTTAAAACCTGTGATTATGTGCTCCTTTTACTCTGAAGAAGCCATCAGTTGATGGTGAAAGTACTTAGTATTTGGGAGCCTTCAGCTTCAGCTCTTCATTAAACAGTTGGGTGCAGTTCGTGATTTTGGGGTTTTTTATTTTATTATATTTATTATATCCCTGCCTGTGAAGTAGCTGGCCTAAATGTGTAGAAGGCATTATAACCTTGCACTGTTGGTATGCTCTCCGTGGCTTTAAACCATGTTTCAGTGTCCACGCAGACTTCAGCATTCTCTAGGGTAAAAAGAGCTTCTAGGGAGTGGAGTTTTTTGTTTAGACTCCTAGCATTGAGCAGTAATACCTTTAGATTTTCTTGGTTTTGATTTGCTATGTCAGAAATACTTTCAGTTTGTCATTGCCTATAAAGGTACTATGGGGGAAGACAATGTTTTAGCTAATATTCGAAAGCCTAGAGGAGAGAGGTGCAGACCATCCCTGGCAAAGTAGCATGGTCTGTTGACCATCACTTTCCATGCTGACAAATATTGCACACACTTAGAATGACACCAGAAACTAAGCCAATTATTAAAGTCAGTCATCTTTTGTTCACATTGTGGCATCATCCTTGGAGAAGACAAAATGCTGCTCAATGCTAGGCTCGTACCAGCCTGAGACACATATTCTGAGAGCTCCATGATGTCTCTCTTCAAATAGTCTAGTGAGGTACGTCTCAGGGCATTTACTCCCACATGGACTATGATTCAGTCATATTGTGGTCCAATGACCTGAGTGCATGCATAATGTGGTGGATCCTAGCCCCTGATGAGCCACTGACCGTAACTTTCTCCTTACTCAGTCTGGTGAGAGGGACATAAGTGTATCTCATGATGAAGTCTCCAGTGACTAGAATGCTGGATTGTGTGGTGGCTTTCCTTATTGGCTTAGAGGCAGAGGCTCCATGTGATGTAGCTCTATGTGTTGATATGGGTGCTGTTTTGAAAGAGTACATTTGGGGCTGCTGAGGGTATTTGTTATGTGTACTTCATCTAGGAGGTTTTTGTGGTTTAGCAAGGTTACATGTAAGTGCCTCAGCATATGTGGATCGATATGTCTGCTTTGAATTGTGCATGATGGGTGCAGCATGTGTAATACTGACAACCTTATTGACATTAGGAGTACTTTTATGTGACAGCTTTGCCTCCAGTGACATTGTGTAAATAAATCTCTCACATACCATATCACTTTGTTTGAGAATTAACTGGTTGTAAGTAAACATGAGGCAATTTCTACATTGCCTGAGGATGCCCATATCCACCAAGCCAGTAATGGAGACAGTAGGAAAGTTCATATCCATGGTAATAGACCCTTTTTATTGATTAGACAGTTGGAGTGAGAATATCAATCACTGTCAAGAGTATCTAGTTTGCAACTATGTGGACAGTGCTTGACATTGCAAACTAGATGCCCTGTGTGCAACTAGGTATTGCAGAAATTTCAATTGTGCTTTTACAGGAAAAATGTCACTCAAGGTGTTTGAGTCTGTACAGAGCACTGCCAAATACTTGAGGGTAAACTAATACATAGACCCTAAAAATTTAAGGATGAGGGATTTAGGCAGATATTCTGAAGTTAGAAACAAATTAAGCAGTACTTACTGAAAACAAATAATTAGCTTGTCAAGAATAATGAGGCGAGGGGAGTTGCATGAATGGCTACTGTCTGGATACTAGTAATGCTGGTCTCACCACAGCTTCTCTCTGTTGGGATACAAAACAATGCTCCTTTGCTTCTTCTCTCACCAGAAGAAAAAATGTTAGCACCAATCCCAAGAAGAGAAGCAGGTCACAGCCAGTTTGGTGATCCACAGTCTTATCCCAGATGATGCAAGGGTCTGTAGGCTTGTAGCCCTTTTCTGGTAGATGTCTTGAATAGCAATCAGGAACATTAAGCACAGACACTCACTCTCCAACCAGAAACAGTCAGGGATCAATGCACTCTGCTCCTTCTCTCACCAGGACCAGAATATGAGCACAGTTTCCATGCGGTCACATATAAAGCAGTTATTAGGCTTTCTGGTGATCAGCAGTCTCCAGGAAATAATGTCCCTGTACCCCTTCTCTCATCAGGAGAAAACTAAAGTACTAATCCCAAGATGACCACTGAAAGGCAGAATGTGGGCTCTTCAATAAATGGTGGTCTTGCAATAGATGTTTAAAGGTAAGATGAAAAAAAAATGGTGTGCACGAAGCAGTTAGATATGAAAGTGGGCAACTTAAGTTTTAGCTGTCTAAGTGGAGAACCACTATTTTTAAAAGTGCAAGATAGATTGAAAGGGGTGGGCACTTTTGTATTCAGGTACTATGGAATACAGTGGGATGGCCAATAAACTGAAATAGTTGAAGGGGAGTGATTTCACAAAATGATAATTTTGTGCTTACTCACACCAGCCAGTGAAAAGACAGAGGGAATGAGATATATGGTCAAATTAACATAAGGGGCAGGCAACTAGAAACACAACAGTAACAAGGTGGGAGGATGGCAAAAATTCTGTCTGACTCCAAACCTAACTTTGGGCTCCTAAGAACAGAAGTGGATAACTTCACAGCACCCGTGCAAATGGAGAATAGTTGCATGACCGCCGACTCATACACCAATGCACTGTACAAACACATACGCAAATGCATGGATCTCACCATACTCAATATAACCAAGAAGTTATCCTCCAAAAAAAGGAAGCCAATCTGGTGGTTCCCTGCCATAAACAAACTCTACAACAGAAGGCGGAAACTGATGCAGAATAAGGTGAAGTCCCAAGACTTGAAAAACTCCCTTATCAGCCTCAACAAAAAGTTGAGATCTCTCATCAAACCCTCTAAAGCTAACTAGGAAAACAGAATTGCAGCAGATATTAAAGATAACCACAAGGCCTTCTATAGTTATGTAAAGAACCTCCACGGCAATACCCAGATATGCTCTGAGCTACTGCACAATGGTACATCCTATACCGAGCCAACAATTGTCAATATACTGGCTGACAGATTCAGTGCCAACTTTACCCCCCCAAAGGACCAATCATAATACCAGTAGATTGCTAGGCACCCAGTATTACTGCTGCACAAGTTAAAACAGCATTGTCCAAGGTCAAGAATACAGCTGCTATGGGACCCAACAATATCCCTGGCTGTGTTCTACATGAACTACAGAATGAACTGGCACGTCACCTGTGTGCCCTGTTCAATCACAGCCTCATCTCAGGCTTTGTCCCTACTGAATGGCGCACTGCTATAGTCATCCCTCTCCACAAAGCTTGAGTGACTACAGACCCTGGGAACTATCACCCCATTAGCCTAATAAGTCTGATATGCAAAGATATGGAACGCATTATCATGGACCTAATAAACAAGGATATAGAGAATCTCCAAACTCTGGATCCCACACAGTTTGATTTTGTGATGGGTGGACCTGCTCAACTTGGTCAACTTCTTTGAGTCAGTCACCAGAGCTGTGGATGAAGGCAAGGTAGTTCATACAGCCTACCTTGATCTGGCCAAGGCCTTTGATACCATTCCTCACTCAGGAATCACAGAAAAACTCACTAAGCTAGGAATCAAATCCTATATCACTAGATGGGTTGCAAACTGGCTCACAGATAGAACCCACAGTGTGAAAGTAGCTGACTCCACGTCAGATTGCTGACCAGTCACAAGTGGCATCCCACAGTGATTGGTCCTGGGTCCTCACCTGTTTGGTATCTACTTCTCAGAAGTCCAGGCCAACATGAAGGGACTCTGGCTGACAAAATTCACAGACGATTGCAAGTTGGGAGCCATTATTAACTCCCCAAGTGATGTTGACATCCTACAGAGAGGCCTCACTGAGACCGACAACTGGTGTCAGAACCATGGCCTTAAGCTCAATGCCAAAAAATGTGTCATCATCCCCTTTGGGAAAAACCCATTTCCCATGAACAACTACATCAATGGTAGTCCACTGAACACATAAGAGATCTGGGAACACAGGTTGACAGTGACCTCTCTTTTGACCACCACACTGCCACTGTGATCAGAAAGTCCTTCTCTGTGGCACATCTCATTTACTAAGGGTTTTGCATCCAGGAAGAAAGAGGTCATTGTCTCCATCTACTCTTTCCTCATTAGACCAGTCATTGAGTACAATGCCCCATTTAGCATGTACCTCACTAGACACCTGCAACAACTGGAGAGGTCGCAAAAGTACCTCACAAAGAGGATCCTAGGCCTTAAACACTTGTCCTATATGGACAGACTAAAAAAAACTCCAACTATTCTCTGTCTCATATCACCTACTTAGAGGTGATCTCTGCTTGACTTACAATGCCATGTCTGACCCAGCTCTGTTAGAAATGCTACATCTAAAGAAATCCCAATCCCTCTGCACCAATCGCTCCAGACACCTCAACCTCATTACCACAATCAACAGAATATGCTGGAGGGACAGGTTCATAACCAAGAGACTGCTCATGCTATGGAATAGACTTCCCATACATGTCAAACAGAGCATCTCACTGGCCCTCTTCAAGAGAAATCTTGAGTGAATGGGAAATAGAATATTCAACCCAGGGATCACTCCAGTGGCTCTGCTCGACAGAGGCACTGGAAACTAAGGTTGTGTGGCACGATGCCAGAGTAATCCTATGGGCTAGGCTTGTAAAGGCTCCAGGACCATTAGCCTAGTACACACCTATGAATTTATGAACTTATGAACTCACAAGAGACAGAGTGGTGGTCTCTTTTCAAGTTGCAATATGCAATTAAAAGCAAAATACAAGTAAACCACAGTGTAAAGAAACCAAATCACAGTATACAAAATAGAAAAAAGCAATAAAGTAATACAAAGTATGAGAAATCAAAAGCAAACTAACCTTTCCCTCACAAAAAGTTGTGGAAGAGTCTGAGTGAGCTTTTCCAGTAAAGCTTTGAAATGTTTTATTTTACCCCTTAAATAGAAGGTTTAGTTCCTAGCTCGTCCCCCTCAATTCACAGTTGATTAACCTTAACTGACCTGTTCTAACGTCTGTGTGACTCCTTAACTGACCTGTTCTAATTTCTGTCTGACTTACTAGAGACAGAGATGTGGTCTCTTTTCAAGTCTTAATATGCAATTAAAAGCAAAATACAGGTAAAACACAGTGTAAAGAAAACAAATTACAGTATACAAAATAGAAAAAGGCAATAAAGCAATACAAAGTATAAGAAATCAAAAGCAAACTAGCCTTTCCCTCGCAGCAATGTGTGGCAGAGTCCGGGTGAGCTTTTTTAGTAAAGCTTTGAATTTTTTTATTTATTTCACAGATGATTAACCTTAACTGAGCTGTTTTAACTTCTGTGTGACTCCTTAATTGACCTGTTTTAATTTCTGTCTGACTCACAAGAGACAGAGCTGTGGTCACTTTCAAGTTTTAATATGCAATTAAAAGCAGAATACAAGGAAAACACAATGTAAAGAAAAGAAATCACAGTATACAAAATAGAAAAGGCAATAAAGTAATACAAAGTACAAGAAATCAAAAGCAAACTAACCTTTTCTTCACAGCAATCTGTGGCAGAGTCTAGGTGAGCTTTTCCAGTAAAGCTTTGAAATGTTTTATTTTACCCCTCAAATAAAAGGTTTAGTTCCTAGTTCCACTTCCTCAGTTCACAGATGATTAACCTTAACTGACTTGTTCTAACTTCTGTGTTACTCCTTAATTGACCTGTTCTAATTTCTGTCTGACCCACAAAAGACAGAGCTGTGGTCTCTTTTCAAGTTTTAATATGTGCACTGGCACTAGAATACGTATTAACCAGTCATCTGGGATATGCCTTTCTCTCTGTGCATACTTTTACAATTACCATTATGAACCACATATTCCCTAATATCTTAATCATATCTGATGCAACCTCACCAAAGACTATTTTCCCTGACTTAAATATTCTTAGTGATGTTCTCACTTCTAGGGCAGTCTCTTCTTTTTCTTCTTCTTCTTTCCTTGTATGTTGTGCCTGAAACAGTACAGCTTCTGTGGGGTTTTCTTCATCCAGAAGCTGCTGGAAGTACTCCTTCCATCTGCTTTGATGTACAGTGAATTGAGAAAGGTATAGATTCATAGGTTTATAGGTAGTTACTAGGCATGCAGTCCAGGACATCATGAAAGAGCCTAGCCCAAATACCCAACTGCCCCAATGCACTGTTTGCTTAAGTTACTTGCCTAAAGGAAAACAGAAGGCAAATGAAGGTGGAAAGATTAAAATCTTGTACCCTTGGCACGGCACATGAAATAGCTCATTAGCAAGGCAGAGATGTAGTCCTCTACACTGCCAGGAAGATGGAAGCAGAACTGCTGTAACCACCTCCTAAATATGACACTGTGCAGCACTGCACATACAGAAAATATTTCTGCATGTGTGCCAGGGGCATACTGCAGGGTACCACCTGATACATCCAGGCAGCAAAAGTGTGCCTTCAATAGCCCAAACACATGCTCCACAACAAGCCTGGTTTGTGATATGACATAGATATATCCATGGTCTGTCTTGTTTTCTGAATTTCTGATGTGTGTCATCAAACAAGTACCAGGAAATACCTGGCATCACCAATAAGATGTCTCTCAGAAAAAAAAATTACACTTCACAAACCACTGGTAAAGTTCACACATGTGCCATAAGTGGAACACTTAATAACTGCCTCAGTGGCCTGCTGACTCACTGAAGATGTTACCCTGTGCATTAAAGACTACTTGACAATCAGTGGAGTGATACCCTTTGCAGTTTATATACCTTCTTCCCACATCACTAGTTCAGCCTTTTTTCAATGTGGGCGCAATCTATAGCCCCCAATACTTCATAGAAACTGGCTATATCATAGACATCCCATACAGTGTTTGCTTTTTCCCCTTTGGTATGTGGTATGACCCCCATATGCTGCTGCAGTATGTGACCCCCATATGCAGTATGACATTGAGAAACTGGTTAATGGAGTATCCTTGGGCCAGATGCATGAAACAAAAAAAAAACGATTCCTCCAGATGGTAGCTAGAAGGTGCCTGTAGCTATTACACTTAAAGCCACACAAACATTGACATTGACTGGAATAGGTTATCTGCAACCCCATCAGGCCTAAAGATGAGGCTATGTCTACTTGGCCCTGCCTGGTGTTCACATCCAAACAATACTATTCCACAATGTTGGTGTCATGAAATCTTTGAAATGTTAAGCACAGTCACATGATATGATGCCTCCAGGGTTAACAGCATTGATCACTGCGGCTCATAGCTGTTATAATAAGCTGTGACATGTGCATGCTAACTAATGCTGTGGCAGCCTGTAACACATTTGTACAGTTCCTCAGCATGAGCATAGGATTAAGATGAGGTCAATACCACTAATGCTGGAGCTCCACATTGTATTCTTTATGCATTTCTGAATCACTCCACCATCTTGATTTACCTCCTTTAAATACATGGCACCCCTTATTTTAATACTACTGCTTATTACAGCCATTAGCATATGCCAGAGACAACTCTGTTGCTTTGGATTCACTACTCACACAACATGCATCACTGAATTACACACAGAATGTTCAGGGCAGTTCATTGTGCAAAAATGTTTACTGTAATGCAGCTATGGTTTCTGAATCCTAGGGAATGTGTCTTGATTTTTGCACTTTGTACTTGCCTGATTAGTCTGCACTGTAGCTAAAAGGGGTACTTGGACCAGACTGCTTTCCTAGTTAACAAACATTGCTCAGTTAATAAACATTAAATAAATAGATTCCTCGTGTAGATTTTGTGCTCGGCTTATACCATCATTTGTCTCTTTGCTAGTTCAGTCTCTCTAGTAATTGGAATTGCCTTTTCCAAATTAAATTCACTTTTAGCTAGAATTTTTGAGACATTTTAATATGTGAGAACCCATTCACTATTGTGTCTCTAATTTGTTCATCTGTTCTCTGGTTAAAGCCACAATGAACACAAAGCTCATGTGATTTCCAGGCAATTCCACTGAGTATTCCTTAGTTTCAACAAATCTATTGTAAAAACATGCCCTTCTATGAATAACATTTCTTATTGTCACAAAATGCTCATTTTACTTACTTATTTCTGATTCATTTGTAACACCACTTCTCTCAGAAAATTAAAACAAACTGTAAATGGCATCCATTTCTTCATCCAGACCACAGAGTAATGTTTTACCTATTTTTTCCACTTTATTATGCTTTGGTTTTATTTGAAAGTGAACAAATCTCTGCCTTCCTGATGGCTAGGCGAATGGCTTTATGAAGTTAAATGGTTCTGGGTGTTGAAGTTTGCATTTTTATTTAGTTTTCAGTTATTCTGGGCTTGACGTCCGAAAATCAGTTTACTATTAATTAGTGAATTCCTGTTTAAGGTTTCTGTGGCTTTCCACTTGTAATATAGCACCAGTGAGTAGGTTTCTACAAATTTAAGACAGCATATAGGCCATAGGACACCTCTGTACTGTTCTCACACAGCAGAAAAGCCAGTATATTTTCAGCTGTACTGACTTTTTTTGCAGTTTGACAAATCAGCTTACTCGTTGATGGGTTGAATATCTCTCTCTCTCTCTCCCTCTGTGTATATATATATATATATATGTGTTTTTATATATATATATATAAACTATATATATGTGTTTTTATATATATATATATATATATATATATATATATATATTTATATGGGTAGTCTGCATGTGGTCTAAAATGTCCTTGTCCAAATCTGTTTATTCAACCGCATTTGGTCTACTAAACAGAAGATCAACAGGTGTGTGATCACAAAATTCTTCGAGTTAGGCAATATGCTTTCTCTGATGTGCAATCTCAGAGTTAATTTATATATATATATATATATATATATATATATATATATATATATATATATATATATATTTAAATTTAATTAACAGGGGGTGAGGGGGGCTATATTAGTTCATCGAAATATATATTTGTCGAATACATATTCATCGACTGCTAAACAATGAAATTCATTACAGCAAAGCACTGAATTTTCCCCAGGGTTAGGAACCAATGGCCCTCTAGCACTCCAGAACACACAACACACTAACTCAAACCCACCCAAGTGGAGGGCTTCACCCTCCACACCCCCCAACTATATATACCAACTCCAAGATCACACTATGGTGGGGAAAAGGACACAGTTGTGGTGATGGCTCAGTGGTTCCTACACCTGGAAAAAGTGCTGCGCTTCACAGTAATGAATTTTTCTGTTGAGCTGTCAATGAATATGTAGTCGATGGATATGTATTTCGAGGAACTAATATAGACCCAAGGGGGGTGTAGTGGGGCTTGACCCACTGCAAAAAAATGATATTTTTGTTATTTTTGTGTTAAGAATTGCATGGGCTGAGGTTCATTCTCAGCGCATGTGTGGTGGTGTGATAATTTTGGTTTGTTGACCTTTTGCGATCAATGTCTCTTCAACTGCTTGTCATACATACATATAGGTGTGCTTATGTGTGTGTGTGTGTGTGTGTGTGTGTGTGTGTGTGTGTGTGTGTGTGTGTGTGTGTGTGTGTCTGTGTGTCTGTGTGTGTGTGTGTATGTATGTATATAGAAGTATAACCTTCCATAGGAAATGCAAAATGTCAATTCAACAATGATTAAAACTTAATCATCAAAGAAGAAAAATGTCTATCTGCAAAGGACTTTTTAAAAATAAAAACAGTAAACTTCAGTGACCTGATTTTCTGTTAGCTGTATGGGATTTTTCATTCATTAATGGAAATTTACATTTAAGAATATTACTTCTCCCAAGTGAGTGAGTGTCAGTACAATAGCTTCTTTAATCTTTTATCATATATAGGCATGCGTGTGTGGTGTGTGACTGTCATGTGTGTGTGTGTGTGTGTGTGTGTGTGTGTGTGTGTGTGTGTGTGTGTGTATATATATATATATATATATACATATATATACATATATATATATATATATATATATATATATATATATATATATATTCAAATAGATAGACATAGGTTCCTTTCATCCTGCTGAAGTGGCAAATTTACGAAGCTGATCACACATACTGCGTTTTTTTCACTGGAAGATTGCAGTACACTGGAGATCGGGGAATTTGTCTTTTCCCCACTGTTCTATGATCTTGGAGTTGGCATATATAATTAGCAGTGGTGAGCACTGCCCCCAGTGTGGGGCCCTCTGCAAAAGAAATAGATTTTTTTTTTAATATTTGTGATTTGATGTAAAACATATTTGAATATTTGTGATTCTAACTGCTTTAGTACTATGACAGGCTTTCAAAGTTCTGATGCTTCAAACATCTGTCAAAGACTCATATATAGACAGATAGATAAAGATATTTATATAGATATAGATGATATATAGATTTATCAACTCAAAACCATACCTCTGTTTCTGGCCAAGGAGGAACTTCAAACACAATCTCTGTTTATTAATCAGCCTGTATAACACTGTAAATGATGCTTCTACTATTCATTTAGGGGATTTTAACTGTAAAAGTATTGACATGCTTAACTTTAAGTCAGAATTTCCATATTTATAAATGTAAACAACTTTATGGAGCTAACCTATTTCCTCTCTACAGGTAGTGCCATATGGGTTTAGTATTTATTAATATTCTTGATGAAGTTGGAAATGTTGTGCCCCCGCAGCCCCTGCACATTTCTGACCATTGTGCCAGTGTAGATAACATTCCAAATATCAGGATTTCACTTTCCACTTGTCAGACTTTTGTTATAAAAAATGATATTAGTGCACTAAGGATCAAATTATTAATTATTTGCCAAAAGCTATTAATAAACACTGCAAAAGAAAGTATAAAGTGAATGGTACCACTCTTCTTCCCTTTGATGAAATGTCAACTTTTAAAAGATGGTTAGGAGAAAGAAGCAAAATTGTGCAGAAGCACAACACACTGACCAGAAAAGAAAAATTAATTCCTTTGCCAGAAAGTTGAAAAAGGCAATTCGTCTATATAAGGCAAAGCGTGAATAGCACCTAGGGGCAGGGCTGACAGATAAAATAATTGTTGCTTATACGTACATTCTGAGAAAATTGCCTTGCCCTTAAAGTATTACAGGTAAATATTTTCTAAAAATTACCAAGGAGATAAAATAATTGTTGCTTATACGTACATTCTGAGAAAATTGCCTTGCCCTTAAAGAATTACAGGTAAATCTTTTCTAAAAATTACCAAGGAGTGGTTGGTTTCATACTATTTAATGTAAGGAAATAATCGTATGGATTTATTATTTGTCTTTGTTGATTGGGAAAGTCTGATTGGGTGAAAACATTACATAAAAATATTTTTTTATATGAACAGCATGTAGTCTTGCATGAAAATAAAGGGATTTCATGTTCTGAAAACAGTAAAAGAAACTGACGTGTATTAGATAAGTATTATTAGATAATGACATAAAAAGAGAATAGCATATACACTTGTTCAGTATATGGAAGTAAAGAGAAAGATAGAACTGAGAGTGTTTCCTGGACAATAGGAAAGGCAGGTACAAACAGTAATTTGATTTAAAATGTATTTTGAGCATTTTGTTCATATACCACACTTCACAAAATGAACATTTTTATCTCTAATTTTTGTCTCTAGCAGAGAGTGATATTTCATATTTCTGCACTAAAATCCTCTCTGTTTTGCCTGTGCTGATTTATTGCATTAATGCACCCATTCCACTGCTACATAGTTATAGCATAAAATGAAAACAGTCCTTCATCCAGGGCCTAGTGTGAAACCAGTTATTAGCTATAAACAGGTTGCTGTTCTTTTCAGTCTTGGAGGTGGTAGCAAGAAAATGAGAATTCTTTGATAACATCAGACATCAGTGCAGGCTGTGTTGATGCTAGAGGTCAGAAATTAATATACTGAAAAATTGTAAATATAGCGCATTTCTGATACGCACTAACATGGGCAGAGAAAAATATAGAAAATTATACCTTCGAGGTACAGCATTTTAATGCTGGCAATAAATGTGATAACATAAGCTGCTTTATTACTGGAAGAATGCATTAAACAACTGTGCATGATTTGGTCTTTATACTCCAGGGAAAATGAGCAGTGTCTGAAGTATTAATTTAATATGATGGTATGTCTTCCCTCAGGAAAAAATCAAATAAATTCATATAAATGGTACAGCTGAAGAGTTAGTGGGATATGCATTAACTGAACACAGTTTTGTTGCCAGCTTCCAGACCTGAAATTGCAGTTCCTGTTCGCTTTTCTATTTACGCATCCTTAATACACTGTTACTGAACACTGTTGGAATCAGTCAGCATTTTATGATTTCAACTCAATGTATCTGATTATGTTAAGTTAGCAACTATGGGTAAAAGGAACTCTACAAATGAAACTTTTAGCATCATTATACTGATAATTTTAATGCCATCTGACAGATGTGAGCTATTCAGTCAGATAGCTGAAACAATGCCACAAGATGTTGTTCTTAAAAGGGTTCATGGTTAGATAACTGGGACAAACAGGCATGTGCTCTGAAGTTGTAGCTTCAGGTGACAGCATTTTAGGCTCAGATAATGCCAGTAGGCTTTTTAAAGCCATTTAACCCATACTGCATTTAGTTTTCAAACCTAATCTAGTATCTGCTATATAAAGCTCATATCTTACTATACAGTGAGCTCTAGCCTTCTCAGTTCACTCACTCTTCCTGTCCTGTACTGTTACTTCACTCAGTGTATAACTGTTGTAGCATTTTCAAGCAGCAGATACACTTACAATTTTGTAAAAACAGTGGTTTATTCAGATAAACATAAAAGTAAGTTGATTCTGCACATACAGGAAACAAATTGCCGTAACAGGTGAAAAACTGAACATAACTCAGTAGTCCAGCTTTCAGCAGACCAAATAATTTAGTTCATTTGGCGATTTTGGTGGGAGAAGTCTATTAAGGTGCAAACAAAAGTTTCAGGATGGACAGTCTTAAATGTGACTCATAACAAAACATTGCTTAGGAAGGTCTTTAGCAGTAGTGCATAAAAAAGTAACAAAGTCTTTTTTTCACCAGGGTTTCCACTCGTGGAAACATTAGAGTCACTTACCAACTCCTTTTTAGTTAGGAAGTCCAAAAGTTTCAGCAGATAAAATCCTTTTGCCAGAAACTCACTGATGTTGAGCTCTGGCTGTTAGCTACTAGTATTTTTACTAACAATAGTGAACTTCACTATATACTCCTATTTCAGAGACGACTATTTCAGCTTTGGTTTGTTTCACTTTTCACCGAAATAACCTCGGCTCCTCTGGGCTCTCATTTTAACACCTTCTAATATGTGGAAGATTTTCTGGTCTTAATAAGGCTCAGGTATAATAGGACTTCTATTACTTGGTTGAAAGAGTCTCATTTTAAAGGAGACTAATCACTATTTCATGGTTTCTTGTACATCTTTCCATGTAAAACATCATGTTCTCTCTTTACCAGATACTCCTTTTTCAGAACTGTTATACAAAAAGTCTCTATTTATGTTTATCCAGCCCATCTGTTGGTAGTCTCCCAATGGAACTGCCAAAGTAAGTTACACTTTGCATATGTTTCACTATTTTTCTGAAATCCTAGTACAGCATCCATGGGACCAGATGACATCCCGGGCTGTGCACTACATGAACTACAAAATGAACTGGCACCTCACCTAAGTGTCATGTTTAATCATAGCCTCACCTTAGGCTTCATACCCACTGAGTGGCGCACAGCTACAGTTATCCCACCCCACAAGGGGGGATGCACCTTGGATCCTGGAAACTACCATCCCATCAGTCTAACGAGCCTGATCTGCAAGGGCATGGAACACAATATCATGGAACTTATAAACAAAGACATTGGCAACCTTCAAACACTGGACCCCACCCAGTTTGGATTCATGAAGGGACGGTCTTGTCTCCTAAACCTGATTGACTTCTTCAAATCAGTCTCCAGAGCTGTGGATGAGGATAAGGCAGTCCACACAGCCTATCTGGACCTTGACAAGGCCTTTAACACCATCCCTCACTCTGGAATCATAGATAAACCTACTAAGCTGGGCATAAATCCCTATGTCACTCGATGGGTTGCCAACTGGCTTACTGACAGAACCCAGACTGTAAAAGTAGCTGACTCCAAATCCAGCTCCAGACAAGTGACAAGTGGAGTACTTCAGGGTTCAGTCCTGGGACCGCTCTTGTTCAGCATCTACTTCTGTGAAGTGTAGGCCAACACTAAAGGACTCTGGCTAACAAAGTTCACAGATGACTGCAAACTGGGAGCCATTATTGAATCCCCAATTTATGTGGATATTCTACAAAAGGGCCTTACAGAAACAGATGCTTGGTGCCAGAGCCATGGGTGCAAGTTTAATGCCAAGAAATGTATAGTTATCACCTTTGGGAAAATACATGTACCCATGAATTACCACATAGGTGGTAGTACACTAAACACTGAAACTGTGATGAGAGACTTGGGGACACAGGTGGACAGTGGTCTCACCTTTGATAACCACATAGCCACAAAAGTCAGAAAATCCTTCTATGTGGCACACCTCATCACTAAGGGCTTTTCATCCAAAAAAAAGGAGGTCATTGTCCCACTGTACTCATCCCTCATTAGACCCATTATAGAGTACAATGCGCCATTTGGTATGTACCTCACAAGACATCTGCAACTGCTGGAAAGACTGCAGAAATACCTCACTAAAAGAAACACAGGCCTAAAGCAGATGCCCTATGCTGACTGTCTAAAAAAACTCAAGCTATACTCTGTGGCATATTGTCTACTCAGAGGTGACCTCTGCTTAACAAACAAGGCCATGTCAAACCCTGAGCTGTTGGAAATGCTCCACTTAAAGAAATCCCAATCCCTCAGAGCCACAAGCTCCAGGGAGCTAAACCTTGTCATCACAATGAACAAAACATGCTGTAGGGATAGTTTCCTAACCCAGAGACTCCCCATACTCTGGAATAGACTGCCCATACATGTCAAGCAGAGCACCTCCTTGGCCCTCTTCAAAAGGAACCTTGACGATTGGCTGGAAGATAGGAAATTCACCCCAGGGACCATGTCAGTCACCCTGCTAGACAGGAGTCCAGGGAAGTAAATATTGTGGGAAGAAATATCCGGGGAATTATTTGGCTAGGCTTGTGTAGGCCCTAGGGCCGCTAGCCTAGTACCAACCTATGAACCGATGAACCTATTTTAGTAGTATAAAATTATGTGGCACATATGGTTTTAATAATATGACAAAAACAGCAATTTCCAAATAAGTTCATTCTAACTATTACATATACGTATTGTGCTATTCTTGGATGAATAGTAGTTTAAATATATATATATATATATATATATATATATATATATATATATATATATATATATATATATATATATATATATATATATATATATATATATATATATATATATAGCACTCTATTGCAAACTGTAGGTTGATACCATTCTTGCAACACAAAATGAGGCAACTGTAAACTGAAACAAGATAAAACATCAATAACCTGTTTGAAAATGTAGTCCTTTGTGGTGCAGGAGGGTAAAGCTCCAGTACATGCAGGAGAAAAGCTTCTGCAAGTACTGGATATTTTCTTTCCAGGCTTCCACTGAAAAGGCACCTTTGTGCCCAAATGGACTTACCCAGTCAACAAATCTAGAATCAATCAATCAAAAATAAATAATTTCCCATTATTATATTATTATTATTATATTATTATTATGTTTCTACCCTGCATTTTCCCCTTGAGACCTCGCCTGGGTTGTTACACATACCTACAAAAGCCACCTGACTCATCCATTGTCCAGCAAGTTTACCTCTCTGCTGCCTCAACCCCCGTCGGGAAGGTTGATTCAGGTCTATCCCAAAGGACACAGAAGAAGTATGTGTAACTACTGCTACTAAGCTTCTGCAATTATACTCCTTGTTGTAATCTGTGTAAGCTATCTCCCTGCCAGAACAGCCAGCGGCCTACATCTCCCTCTCATCTTTGTTTCTCTACTCTCACCCTTATCTACCTCTCTAATCCTGTCAGGCCCTTTCCCTTTCAGTCCTCTTTAGCCCACTCATTGCCTTAGTGGACTAGTGTATTTCTACATTTAACCACTTGAGGGCTCCTTACTATACTTACTCCTTGCATTTTACCTCACCAGCCTTTTTCTTTACTTTTCATTTCTTTCTACACATATTTTACCTTTACTAGCCTTTGCTTTCCTATCATCTCTCTCTAAACTCCCAGCCCCCTCTACCCATTATTTCTAGAACCTTACTGACTCTGTTTCAGCTTACTTTCCTGCAATCCTTACCCCACTGATTGGCTCTCGTCCTTCTCCTGGTACTTCTGCTCCTTTCTCTCTCTTGCCTGACTTACATTCCTCTAGCCTTACTCTGTACTACCTTACAACTTTCATGGATCCCTTGACCTATTTTTGACTTTCCGTCCTACCCTCTGGCTTGCTCTCTACTCTGTGCGGCTCCTCCCCTTTCTCCATAAAACTTCCACCTTTCCCTGTTAGCTCACATCCCTGCTCCTCCCCCCTCACTTCATATCCGCCTAAAGGTGATAAATTCCCTCCCTCATCTCTGGGCGCCATCTTTAAACCCCATTCATCCTCTGCTGCTGTACGCACCTGGCTGGGAGAACGCTCTAATTGTAAGTACTTAATGTGCTTTTGTTTTTGTTACGCTTCAACCAGGATTTCCATTACTGTTCTTAGACTGATAGTTTTAACAATTACATGCTACATATCACTAGCGACTGTTGCTCAGGTTATTTTATAACCTTGCTGTGAGAGGGAAAGTTCCTTATGTCGACATTTAGTGTTACATTTGAAATGCATTTATTTGCTCTGTATCACTAGCGACTGCTGTTTTATGTTCTTATAACGCCCTTACTGTGTTTAGAAATGTTCTTTTCTGCTGTAACATGGTGTTAAACTTGTAGCGTATGTCTGTATTTATAAAGACCTGTTCTATGAGTATATAGCTCAAGTTAGTGTGTATGATAAGGGTTTAAAGAATGACCTATTCGAACAATATCCCTGTTATAACAGTATCGGCTGAGGACCTGTTCTATTAAACAACATTTAAGATAGGCGCTCCAGATTATATACGCTTGTTATCCGTGTATTCTGGTCATAGTCACATTGAATAGCTTTTCTTATACTCTATCGACTGCAGCTTCTGAGAGTTCTACATACCTGCTGCTTTAAAGAGAGGATCGGAGTCCAATCGCTTACTTAAAACCCTGTGTACAGGGATTGCTGCTGTAGATAGTGCAGCAGTAGCGATTAACATCTGCATATTTTTGCTTCTCACTTACTTAAACCCTAGCGACTGCTGCTTTAAGAGAGCATCGCAGTCTAATCGCTTGTTTAAAACCCTGCTTATAGGATTGCTGCTTTAGATAGTGCAGCAGTAGCGATTAGTATCTGCATAGTTTTAGTTCTTAAATACTTAACCCTAGCGACTGCTGAAATTGTTTTTTGCCTCCTGCTGGGAAATGAGTATACTATTGACTATGCTTGATTGTTCTGTGGGGAAACGTTACTGATAATACACTGTTATTTATCTTAGAAGTACTTACTCCTTAAGCACATGACTGCTTATTGTCTGGATGCACCTAGGGAATAGGAATGTGTTTGGTACTGCTGTAATTACTGAATCTGCTAGTTGTCCAGGTTTTTGTTAAATTACTTACTGCGCAACACGCCAGCTTCCACGTGCGAGTGTTCTCTACACGCGCCTGGCTAATTGCAACTACTGGAAGCGCCTAGGAGCTATTACTGCATTGATGCAGTAACACAGGGGCACGCTATTCATTTTGTAGTGCCTACTGTTGGAACTAATGTATTTCTAATGATATTGTTTACTTAACTTCTATTGCATTTGAGCCTAGTCATATACCTCTATGTGGACTACAGCATTTAACTGTGTATTCAACCATTGTGTTAGAATAACATTGCCATATTAACTCTACTGCTAATTGTATGTGTTCTGCAATATTTCACTGTATTTTATATATTATACCCAGCCACTATCTGCTCCAAGTTTTAGTATTGTTAGTGCCTTCAACACTTTTCAGCTGCCTATCACCACTACTAAAGAAACGTTGTTGTTACTCCTTTACTAATCCTCTCTCTACTTTCTCCCCTGTCTCCAGTTGTTTCTACCCTGCATTTTCCCCTTGAGACCTCGCCTGGGTTGTTACACATACCTACAAAAGCCACCTGACTCATCCATTGTCCAGCAAGTTTACCTCTCTGCTGCCTCAACCCCCGTTGGGAAGGTTGATTCAGGTCTATCCCAAAGGACACAGAAGAAGTATGTGTAACTACTGCTACTAAGCTTCTGCAATTATACTCCTTGTTGTAATCTGTGTAAGCTATCTCCCTGCCAGAACAGCCAGCGGCCTACATCTCCCTCTCATCTTTGTTTCTCTACTCTCACCCTTATCTACCTCTCTAATCCTGTCAGGCCCTTTCCCTTTCACTCCTCTTTAGCCCACTCATTGCCTTAGTGGACTAGTGTATTTCTACATTTAACCACTTGAGGGCTCCTTACTATACTTACTCCTTGCATTTTACCTCACCAGCCTTTTTCTTTACTTTTCATTTCTTTCTACACGTATTTTACCTTTACTAGCCTTTGCTTTCCTATCATCTCTCTCTAAACTCCCAGCCCCCTCTACCCATTATTTCTAGAACCTTACTGACTCTGTTTCAGCTTACTTTCCTGCAATCCTTACCCCACTGATTGGCTCTCGTCCTTCTCCTGGTGTTTCCCGATCCGTTCGCCCTTCGGGCTCACTCCGCTCCCCTACCCTGCCCCAAAATCCCACCCGCCCCCAGTACCTCTAGCTATATCCCTCTTGTTTCCACACCTACTTCCTCCCTAAACCAATCAACCTTCCTCACCACAGACACACCCCCAACAACCTATTATGCAATTTGTAACCACACCCACAGCTACTTCATATTTTACATTCTGACTTCTAAATTCTCACTCACCTACCTAGCTTAATTGCACCCAGCTCCACTCTTACTACTCTTTATCTTACTCAACCTACACAAGATTTTTTTTTTCTCATCACATACATAATTAAAGTACAACACATATATTACAACTTTCACACTCAATACAAAGCAACTTCTCAACATGCCCCTAAATCCTTCATCCCTCTTTATTCTTCTATTGCTCTCCATTAAACTATCATATCTTTATCACCTCACCCAACCACATACTCTTTACCTTTCACAACCTTATCATTCGACCAACCACCTGAACTCCCCACTGCCACAATCACACACTCATATCTCCCCCCATCTTTACCCAATAACACAGCTCTACACCTTCTCATTCAAAGTTTTCACCTCTCAGAAAAATGATATCCCCTTAGTAACTATACACCCCTTGGCCATCACAGCAGACACAAATCATTTTTTCATCCCTCTCAACTATCTTTTGAACCCCATCCTTCATTTCATTACCAGTCTTTTATCTGGTGATATCCATCCCAACCCCGGCCCCTCCTCATCTTCCTCCTCACACAAGCCTATATTCTTTACTTCTATTAACTCACAAAGTATAGTGAATAAAGTCCCAATCCTCCATGCATGGCTTAGCTATAACAAACCTGACATTCTATCTATCTCAGAAACATGGTTAAAACCCTCTATAAAAGATTCTGAAATAACCTCACCCACCTATTCAATCATCAGAAAAGACAGGACCCAAAAGAAAGGCGGTGGAGTTGCTCTCCTATACTCGTCTTCCTTGCTAGTCACCCCATATGACAAACCTATTCCTACATTTAATAATGCTGAAATACTCCTTTCTCTCCTACAAGTTAACAAGCACAAACACATATGCCTAGCATCCCTCTACATTCCCCCAGGGGATAATATTTCTACACTTGAAAACATTCTCTCTTGGCTCTCTGATAACATAAGCAATGAAACCATAATCCTAGGAGATGTAAACATTAATGGGACCTCCATCCAGTCTCCAACCAATCATCTTAACATCAATCTTTATAACTTTTCCCAACTAATCAACACCATAACCCACCCATCAAAGGACCCCTCCAGTGGCACCATCCTTGACTGGATTCTAGTGTCACACCCCCATTACTTTTCTGATAGCGGTACACTACCTGACCCTCTTAGTGATCATCTGCCTACTTTCACTCACCGACTCCCCTGCATCTCCTATTGCACCCACAACTACATCACTACCCACAATAACAAAAGCTTCAACCCATCAATCTTCATAGATTCCCTAAAGGCAATCAATTGGAACAATCTAAAGACACTGCCCTTAGAAGAAGCAGTTGCCCACTTTAACTCCACCTTCTTAGGAATACTTGATTGCCAAGCCCCACTAAGAACAAAAAGAATAAAAATAAAATCTGCCCCATGGCTAACCAAAACCACATTATCAGCTATGCGCCTTAGAGACAAAGCCTGGGGACTCTACCTGCGAAATAAGACCCCAGAACAACATATTGCATATAAAACCCTTAGAAATAAAGTTAAAAAGCTAATTATCTCTGATAAACAACAACACTTCTTCTCACTCCAAAACAATAACAAAACTAACCCCCAGAGATTCTGGAAGGGGATCTCCACCCTTCTTAACCCTAGCAAACCTCATACCCCAACCCCAGACCCAAATATCCCAGACTTGGATTTAGCTACACAGTTCAACTCCTTTTTTATCGACTCCATTAGCAAACTCACCTCCTCCTTTACAGGCCCCACCTCACCTTCTAAGACACCCCTTCCCTCTACTGCAAATAACCCTATCCCCAATTCTATTTCACCCCACCTATCTTCCACCTTAACCACCATTCAGACTCCCCCTCCACCTGTACCCCCCTCTAATTCTCCCTCTCTCCATCCTTCTCTATTTTCACTAAAACCTATACCCACTGCCACTATAAAGAAACTCTTTCAGAAACTGAAGCCATGTACTAATGCCCCCGACAATATTCCCTCCTACTTCCTACATATAGCAGCAGATGCAATTGCTTATCCTATTAGCATCTTAATCAATCGTTCCATCCATGAATGCATTGTACCCCAATTGTGGAAGCAAGCATTCATAATCCCCCTACATAAAGGAGGCAACAATTGCAACATCAGTAACTTTCGTCCCATTGCTATTCTGTCCCCCATTTCTAAACTTCTAGAAAAGTGTATACACCTTCAACTTCTGCCACATCTCTTAGACAACAACCTGCTAACCCCTACACAACATGGATTCAGGCCAAATCATAGCACTATGACAGCCCTGTTGTCCTTCCTGGAGACTGTTAACACAGCACGTGATTCCGGTCACATTGTCTCCACCTTACTACTTGACCTCTCCAAAGCCTTTGACACCATTTCACATAACTTGCTCTTAACCAAACTGTCAGAACTTAACCTCTCTCCCTCTACCATAAACTGGTTCTCCAGCTATCTATCAAATAGATACCAAGCTGTAATATGGAAAAAGGCCACTTCCCCATTCCTTAGTACCCTTACTGGAGTTCCTCAAGGTTCTATTCTTGGTCCCCTCCTCTTTAATATATTTATCAATGATTATCACAAATCTATCCCATTTGCAAACATCATCCAATATGCAGATGATTCAACCATCATCTGCTCTGCCACCTCCCCCTCTCTGCTCCAAAAACTTACTCAGGAAGCTTTTTCAATTACTGAACATTGGATGAAATCAAATCACTTAGCACTCAATGCCTCCAAAACAAAACTTATGGTATTTACTCCCTCAAAATCCACTTCCTTCGACATGAACTCATTCTCAATTACCAGCCAAAATAACTCACCCCTTGAACTAGTGTCGAAACTAAGCTACTTGGTGTACAGATTGACAATCAGCTTAGTTACAACTCACATCTTCAACTAAACATTAAAAAAACCCATCAAAAACTAGGTATGCTATACCGTCAGAACCAATACCTTACAAGTTCTTCCAAAATCACACTCGCTTCCTCTTTTCTCATCCCCTCTCTTCTCTATGGGGCTCCATTATGGACCAATCTTCAGACTTCTCTAAAAACAGCTTTCCTCCTGCTATAACAAAATTGCCAAATTCGCCAATAGCCATAGGTCCACTACTCATCACTGTTCCTCTCTCCATAAACTAAACTGGCTCGAATTACCGAATCAACTCATATATATACAGCTGACTTTCGCTTACAAGCTCATCCTTAGCCCCTCTCTCTGTCCCTCCCTGTCTTCCGCCTTCAAAATGCACCTACCTAACAGAGTCTTAGGGTCTAACAATCAAAACCTACTACAAGTACATAAACCATCTCATCCCCCAGGTAAACACCTACTATCTTTTAATCTTGCTCGTCTCTGGAACTCACTTCCACCATCCATTCGTACCTCCTCTAACCAGTACATGTTCAAAAAATCTCTTCATTCATACCTAAGATCCCAATGGGATTGTTCTTGCTCCCTCCCCTCATAATTCTATGTTATCCCATTCTTCTTCCCATTCTTCTTCCCATATACGATACATAACTCTTCCTATCTAAGCTTACGTTCCCTCAGAATACCTACCCTGTAATGCAAGTCTATACAACTTCTTTGAATGCATAAAACATTACTCTTTCCCCTGACATTTAATCCACATCAGATTGTATTGTTTTGAATGCTTCTTGAATTTTTGAACCTAAATGTGTTAAATGTTTTTATCTTTTACTCTGTATAAGTATTATTGTAATTTTTGCATGTACCTGTTTTTGTCTGTATTGGAGCTTTTCTCCCCAGGACTCCATTGAAAACGGGTTATTTTGGCCCAATGGACTATCCTGGTAAACCAACTGCAAATAAATAAATAAATAAATAAATTTAACTCTGGTTCAGCTAGTGGCCCAGACAATGGAGGAACTGACATGGGATAGATTGGCGTTAGTGGCATTTGCTGGCACAGCAACTGCTGGAGAAGGAGTCATGTTTGCTACATGGGAGAACCATGATGGTTATGATTGATAGGGGACGTATTCAGGCATGGCATTTTGCAAGCACTTTAATGGAAGTCACATCAACTGAAGGGGTTCATAGGTACATTAAAAAAAAATCATCAACAAAGTGTGGCACCACCCTAAGTATTACTTCCACACATGAGGAAAAGGAATGGTCAGTTATGCTATATCTGTTGGGAGAGTGAAGGGGTCTCATAGGGCATCAGGAGGAGAAGTTTGATTGTTATGTGGGGCTAATGAACCAAAGCAGTTTCTGGAAATAAAATGTGGTCCATATAATGAAAAAAAAATGAAAGAAATTTTAGTATGACTGAAATGGGTGCAGCATGTACCACTACTGAATCAAAGCACGTGGGGCTCCAGTTCAGTTTGTGGCCAAGCTACCTTTTATGCAGAATGTCACTGTCCTTCCTGTGTCCATATACGTTTTCATTGGGTTCTCTTGTTTCTCTCCACATTGTCAAGACATGTTGTGTGTGAACTGAAGAGCCACCAAACTGAACATACCTGTGAGTGCTATGTATATGTGTATGTGCATCCTGCTATAGAATGATGGCCGGTATAGGAGTACTTTCTCTGACTTTCTATTAAAATATTGGTACTCGTAACATCGAATGCCAACACACAGAAAAAAAGACTGAAAATGCAGAGAAGCAAATATCAAACATCACTCTTCCCATCTAAACTTATTTTTTGCAAGGGTGCCCTGACATGAGGGCAAGCCACCACACCACTAAACCTGCATATACTAAGTCTCAGATGGCTATTTCTTACAGTATCCCCTTATCTCAGAGGAATGGTGATCTCAGAATTAGTATATATAAGTCCATTTTTGGAAATTCAGTCTCAGCATTTTGGGACTTGCTAAAGCAGGTCCCAGCATTTCAAATGGCTACCACTTTTTTCTTCCTTGACCCACTGAGTGTCAGGACAGATTTCTTCTCACCCATAGTCTTGCGTTAGGTCATGTGGGTAATTAGACTATGGACGTCTACACTATAAAACCACAATGTCTCTGTACTAGAAGTTATTTGCATGTAAGCCATAACCTTTAACATAATTACATGTTAGCTTTATGACAGAAAAATCTGTGTAAATTGGTGCCATTAAAAATAGCTTAAATTATAACAGTGATGTCAGAAAAATTCATGACATATGTTACATAATAAGAGCCTTTCTCACTACAGTGGGTGTTTGTTCTAATTGGCATTTTTTTCTGTGACTTCAACCCATGATCTGCATCTTGTCTGCTTCCATCAAACTTTTTTTCAGTGTACTTTTTTGTCTCTAGCAACTGTGTTCTTCTCTTCTTTTGCATAAAATCTGCTAATGCTCCTTTAAATCCTGCCTCTCTGGAACTTCATTCATCAATGTAATTCATTCCCTTTGCACTGACACCATGTCATGGAGACAAGGCAAAATTACTGTGACTATGACAACCTGGGATCAAGTAGCAACCAAGGCATTGTAGAAACAAAAGGAGCAGAGCAGGAGTGAATAGAAAACATTGGCTCATCCACTATCAGGGAGGGGGAGGACTCAAAGGAATAGAACAGGAGTGAGATTTTGCAGGACAAAGCATACCCCCGGCCAGTGCAAAGGACATAACCATAGCCGGCTTTAGGCACCAGCGAACCCTGCGGTCGCTGGGGGCCCCTTGTTCCCTGGGGGCCCCCAACCACAGCAAGTTATCTTATCCTAATGTTTTGTAACATGTCTGTCAAACCAACAAAAGCTAGTACAACATTCTTGTATACTTAATAAACCACATGGACAATAACTCTTATTTATATCCCCTTTAAAATTCAAAGATATTTCTGGTCATATTAACAGTGTTTTGTCAACTAACAGGCATCAGAATTCCATTAAATATTTTACCAGTGACATAGTGCCCCTGGCTTAGTTAAACCCTGCTGTTGGACATTTTCTTCACTGAAGCTAACTACATAGCCAGCTTTAGGTCCCTACTATACCCGTGGTTGCAGGCCTCCCCTTAATCATCCTTAACTGTGTGGGGGCCCCACAAAAGCCATTGCTGGTTGGGGAAAAATGTGGAAGAAAAAAATGTATTAATTTACTAATTATGCTCTTTAACCTGAACAGGGCTGTGATATGACCTTGTTAGGATGAAGCTGATACTGAACATGAGCAAGGTAAGTACTGGAGAGATCAGCAGCCCAGAGTGACCAAGATAAGCACAAGAGAGATTAGCAGCCCAGAGTGACCAAGGTAAGCACTACAGAGATCAGCAGCCCAGAGTGACCAAGGTAAGCACTACAGAGATCAGCAGCCCAGAGTGACTTTATGTCAGTGCAAATTTTGGATTTTAAGAAGAGCTGATACTTCCAATCAAGGATGATTTTCTCTTGCAGGGAGTTTTATAAATACAAGCAGAACACCAGACATTATAACTCTCAATTTCTTTGCTTAAGAATTCAGTGCCTTGGTTCTCCAGCTATCTATCAAATAGATACCAAGCTGTAATATGGAAAAAGGCCACTTCCCCATTCCTTAGTACCCTTACTGGAGTTCCTCAAGGTTCTATTCTTGGTCCCCTCCTCTTTAATATATTTATCAATGATTATCACAAATCTATCCCATTTGCAAACATCATCCAATATGCAGATGATTCAACCATCATCTGCTCTGTCACCTCCCCTCTCTGCTCCAAAAACATACTCAGGAAGCTTTTTCAATTACTGAACATTGGATGAAATCAAATCACTTAGCACTCAATGCCTCCAAAACAAAACTTATGGTATTTACTCCCTCAAAATCCACTTCCTTCGACATGAACTCATTCTCAATTACCAGCCAAAATAACTCACCCCTTGAACTAGTGTCCGAAACTAAGCTACTTGGTGTACAGATTGACAATCAGCTTAGTTACAACTCACATCTTCAACTAAACATTAAAAAAACCCATCAAAAACTAGGTATGCTATACCGTCAGAACCAATACCTTACAAGTTCTTCCAAAATCACACTCGCTTCCTCTTTTCTCATCCCCTCTCCTCTATGGGGCTCCATTATGGACCAATCTTCAGACTTCTCTAAAAAAACAGCTTTCCTCCTGCTATAACAAAATTGCCAAATTCGCCAATAGCCATAGGTCCACTACTCATCACTGTTCCTCTCTCCATAAACTAAACTGGCTCAATTACCGAATCAACTCATATATATACAGCTGACTTTCGCCACAAGCTCATCCTTAGCCCCTCTCTCTGTCCCTCCCTGTCTTCTGCCTTCAAAATGCACCTACCTAACAGAGTCTTAGGGTCTAACAATCAAAACCTACTACAAGTACATAAACCATCTCATCCCCCAGGTAAACACCTACTATCTTTTAATCTTGCTCGTCTCTGGAACTCACTTCCACCATCCATTAAGTACCTCCTCTAACCAGTACATGTTCAAAAAATCTCTTCATTCATACCTAAGATCCCAATGGGATTGTTCTTGCTCCCTCCCCTCATAATTCTATGTTATCCCATTCTTCTTCCCATTCTTCTTCCCATATACGATACATAACTCTTCCTATCTAAGCTTACGTTCCCTCAGAATACCTACCCTGTAATGCAAGTCTATACAACTTCTTTGAATGCATAAAACATTACTCTTTCCCCTGACATTTAATCCACATCAGATTGTATTGTTTTGAATGCTTCTTGAATTTTTGAACCTAAATGTGTTAAATGTTTTTATCTTTTACTCTGTATAAGTATTATTGTAATTTTTGCATGTACCTGTTTTTGTCTGTATTGGAGCTTTTCTCCCCAGGACTCCATTGAAAACGGGTTATTTTGGCCCAATGGACTATCCTGGTAAACCAACTGCAAATAAATAAATAAATAAATAAATTTAACTCTGGTTCAGCTAGTGGCCCAGACAATGGAGGAACTGACATGGGATAGATTGGCGTTAGTGGCATTTGCTGGCACAGCAACTGCTGGAGAAGGAGTCATGTTTGCTACATGGGAGAACCATGATGGTTATGATTGATAGGGGACGTATTCAGGCATGGCATTTTGCAAGCACTTTAATGGAAGTCACATCAACTGAAGGGGTTCATAGGTACATTAAAAAAAAATCATCAACAAAGTGTGGCACCACCCTAAGTATTACTTCCACACATGAGGAAAAGGAATGGTCAGTTATGCTATATCTGTTGGGAGAGTGAAGGGGTCTCATAGGGCATCAGGAGGAGAAGTTTGATTGTTATGTGGGGCTAATGAACCAAAGCAGTTTCTGGAAATAAAATGTGGTCCATATAATGAAAAAAAAATGAAAGAAATTTTAGTATGACTGAAATGGGTGCAGCATTTACCACTACTGAATCAAAGCACGTGGGGCTCCAGTTCAGTTTGTGGCCAAGCTACCTTTTATGCAGAATGTCACTGTCCTTCCTGTGTCCATATACGTTTTCATTGGGTTCTCCTGTTTCTCTCCACATTGTCAAGACATGTTGTGTGTGAACTGAAGATCCACCAAACTGAACATACCTGTGAGTGCTATGTATATGTGTATGTGCATCCTGCTATAGAATGATGGCCGGTATAGGAGTACTTTCTCTGACTTTCTATTAAAATATTGGTACTCGTAACATCGAATGCCAACACACAGAAAAAAAGACTGAAAATGCAGAGAAGCAAATATCAAACATCACTCTTCCCATCTAAACTTATTTTTTGCAAGGGTGCCCTGACATGAGGGCAAGCCACCACACCACTAAACCTGCATATACTAAGTCTCAGATGGCTATTTCTTACAGTATCCCCTTATCTCAGAGGAATGGTGATCTCAGAATTAGTATATATAAGTCCATTTTTGGAAATTCAGTCTCAGCATTTTGGGACTTGCTAAAGCAGGTCCCAGCATTTCAAATGGCTACCACTTTTTTCTTCCTTGACCCACTGAGTGTCAGGACAGATTTCTTCTCACCCATAGTCTTGCGTTAGGTCATGTGGGTAATTAGACTATGGACGTCTACACTATAAAACCACAATGTCTCTGTACTAGAAGTTATTTGCATGTAAGCCATAACCTTTAACATAATTACATGTTAGCTTTATGACAGAAAAATCTGTGTAAATTGGTGCCATTAAAAATAGCTTAAATTATAACAGTGATGTCAGAAAAATTCATGACATATGTTACATAATAAGAGCCTTTCTCACTACAGTGGGTGTTTGTTCTAATTGGCATTTTTTTCTGTGACTTCAACCCATGATCTGCATCTTGTCTGCTTCCATCAAACTTTTTTCAGTGTACTTTTTTGTCTCTAGCAACTGTGTTCTTCTCTTCTTTTGCATAAAATCTGCTAATGCTCCTTTAAATCCTGCCTCTCTGGAACTTCATTCATCAATGTAATTCATTCCCTTTGCACTGACACCATGTCATGGAGACAAGGCAAAATTACTGAGACTATGACAACCTGGGATCAAGTAGCAACCAAGGCATTGTAGAAACAAAAGGAGCAGAGCAGGAGTGAATAGAAAACATTGGCTCATCCACTATCAGGGAGGGGGAGGACTCAAAGGAATAGAACAGGAGTGAGATTTTGCAGGACAAAGCATACCCCCGGCCAGTGCAAAGGACATAACTTCACTTTTTTGCCAAAATAAAAGCTTACACTGACTTATTAATGTGGGGAGGGGGAGGGGGAGGAGCAAAAAGAGTAGAGTGGGATCTGAGCAGCCAACATTGGCTCATCCACTGTGGGGGAGGGAAAGGAGCCAATGGATCAATCAATATTAGCTCACCTACTGTGAGGGAGGGAGCTATAATTATTGCAGTACTGACAGACCAAGTGACACAGTAATTTACACCACCAGCAGTTGAGCTGTGATTGCTGTAAGCACCACTAGCCATGCCTGCTGTATCCAGAGCTGGGCATGCAAGGTAAAATGTATTTCAGGAGGTTCATACCACAATCAGTCCTGTCAGCTGTGTCAAGCATACTTGGTTAGGGTATAATACAAATGCCCCTAATGTTAGGTTTGCCACCTTTTCGGATGCCTAAAGTGGGCCATTTTTTTGTAGAAATGTGAGATTTTGCAGGACAAAACATACTCCCGGCCAGTGCAAAGGACATAACTTCACTTTTTTGCCAAAATAAAAGCTTATTTTGTAGCATTTGAGTTGCTTATGCTATTTCATATAATATGTATGTGTTTCAGATACAAAATAACTGTTTTATGCAACTATTAAAAACAACTTAAGAAATGTATTTTGTCTTAAAATCTCAGGACATTTGCCATTTTTTTAGTTTTTTTCGCAGGGCACAACTGACTAAAGTGGGACTGTCCCTCGCAAAGAACCATAGTTAGCCTGGATGCTTTCCTGCAGTCTGATAGCTCTAATTCCCCTGCATGCTGTGGTAGGAATGAATGGGCAGAGATGGGTGGCGTAAGTCAAGGAACCTTGTTGGCTAGGCTTACTTAGGCCCTTGGGCCAATAGCTTAGTACCTACCTATGAACCTATGAACCTATGCTCTCATACCTTGGTGTGTCCATACAGAGAGAGAGACTGGGCAGAGCAGGGAGAGGATGAATAGCACTGGAGAGGAAAAAATGCAATTTAAAAATGCAGTTACTTTGCTATTCTGTTACGATCCTAAAAGCTTAAGTGTGTATGTGCATCCTGACTTGATATTTTGTATTGAAACTTCTTTGTGCCATGTTAACATTGCTGAAAGTTAACCAGTCTAAATTATTTCATGTGAATCTGCATATGCACTACCTTTATATGGCTAATAGGTTATGTTATGCTATAAAACACATGCTAACTGCTTTCTCATTCATTGTTCAGTTGTGGCACTTTGATATCATTAATGAGGAGAAACATTTGCCCATTCCTGCTGACTTGCTCTTTGCATACTGCTATGAGGGACCATTTGGTATTCATGTAATTCTAGTTAGAATGGAGCTAATTAAAATATACCGACATGAAGAGTTGCATGCACATCCAAAGACACATATTTAAGAATTTGTGTAACTTTTGAAGCTGGATCTGTTCTAATTGCATTAGTGACATATTTTTTCAAATACCCTCTTTTTTTGTTTTGAATTTTATATTTAGCAGGCCTGTCCCATGAGTATCACCTACTACATAAGCAGAAAGTAGAGTCTGAACTTTTTTTTGGGGGGGGTCTCAAAAATGGGTCTATATTAGATGAACGAAAATTCATCTTAGAGAACGCTCACATGAGCGAAAATTGCGGAACTTGAAACCGCAATTGTGAGATCACGGTACAGTGAAGATGGGAATATTTGTCCTTTCCTCACTGTAGTGTGATCTCGGAGTTGGAATATATATTTAGCGGGGGGTGTGGTGGGGGCACAGCCCCCACAATTGCAGTTTCAATTTCCTGGATTTTCGCTCATGTGAGCGTTCGCTAAGATGAACTTTCGTTCATCTAATATAGACCCCCTCAAAAATCAAATATAATTTATTTCTGGTTCTAAAAGAGGATGAGTGTTTATCTTATGGCTTTATATATTCTGTTAAAATAATTTTACTGACGGTGCAGAGCTGTATTGCCTTCCCTATTCTCCATAGTCAGCTAATCTATCTTGTGCACAGCTGTTGGCTCATAGGTTCAGTTTCTGGCTGGCATGCCTGCTGAAGTATCTGTATGCTACTCTTGTGGATTTCCAACAGGGTTTCTAGCTTCTTGTCATATACTAAAGCCAAGCTGATAGATAAAATGGATTATCTGTAAATTACCTGTAGGTGTGTGTGTGTGTGTGTGTATGTGTGTGTGTGTGTGTGTGTGTGTGTGTGTGTGTGTGTGTGTGTGTGTGTGTGTGTGTGTGTGTGTGTGTGTGTGTGTGTGCGTGCCTGCACATGCTGTGATGGGCTGATGTCATATGCAGGACTGGTCCTCTGCCTTACATCCACTGAGCATCTAGATATGTTCCTGATTCCCCCATGACCCGAAATGGAATAACGCTGGCAACTGAAAATTAATGAATGAAATTATTTTTTTCTGCTATCCTTCATTTACTAGCTTTATCAACCTTCAGATTTTTTTCTTCTATGTCCTAAGCTGCATCACATGCTTCTAGTCATGGATTTATTGTGCTCATTTGGTTTCTTGAGTCTTGTCCAAGAGTTGGAGTCCCAGGCACTGGAAAACCACTATCTTGCACTTGGGCATCTTGTAAGTCACATGGCCATTCACTCACTCTCAAACTTGACTACATGTTTGGCTGAGGTGTGGCATACATAAGAAGAAAGTCGAGCTGTTGCACCCTACTTGAAAGCTGTAGCTAAATTTGGGCAGAGTTAGTGTTGCAGCCATAGGAAAGGAATAGGAGGGAATAAGAGTGCAGATTAATGTTTTAGACATGACTGGGAGGGGGTTTAGGTTAGAGGGGAGGTTTAGGTATAGGGGTGGAAGGGTAGTTTAGGGTTAGGGGGTAATTGGGGACTTTATATTTAGGGAGAGGGAATGGGAATAGAATTTTAGGTTTAGAGAATGATCTGGAAGTTTAGGGTATGGTGGGGAGTGTCATGGATAAGATTAGGGACCAAGTAGGAGTTTTCTTTAATAGTTGCTTAAAATATGATTTTGTATCTAAAACACCTAAATATTATATTAAAAATCCAAAGTAGCCAAGGAAGAAGTAAAAGTCCACAGTGGTAAAATATACCATACAGGATAAGAAGAAAACCCACTGGAGCCACCATGACCATTTAAAATTTTATTTATCACACAGATAAGTGCTTTCAAGCATTAGCTCTTCATCAGATCTAAAAAAAAAAAAAAGATAAAATCCACCATATTTAAGCAAATAGCAACCAATTAGAATCAATAGCAGAACCTATGCCCCTTCAATAAGGGTTTTAAAGGCATACAAGCATTTAACCCAGGTGTATGGTTAGCTTGCAATTCAGCTATCCATCTTAACTCAGCTAATTCATTGCTGTGTACAATGTCACCCCGTCATACTCACTTGCTGAATGTATAACACCATAAACTGAAATCTATGTTTGCTTCAATATGTTGATATAGAGCATTACTTCTCAAACATAATCTGATGTCACTCATATGTTGCAATATACGTGGTTTAGTATAACATAAAGTATCATTGTAGATGAAGCTACTTTAGGAGTGTTGTCCTTTTAGTGCAGAGAAAATGGAAAATCTGATCCTCATTAGTATTAGAGATGATCACGCTGCAATTTTAGTAGTGATTATAGAGTGGTTAGTTTCTGATGTCCATGTTTCAAGGTTGAAGAAGCTGATCCCAAAAGTGGGCTGTAATATCAGATGTACCCTTGGATAAGTAGTAGGGGAACCACTTGTATATTGTATTAGTTGGGGAGGTCCACATGTTGTGGCAGAAAGCATCCTCTTGACAAAAGTTATAAAAAAAAAATAAAAAAATGGATGCTGAAAACAGACCCTTGAGGAGCACTGCATGAGACAAATCAATGGGTGAGATGGTGCCTGCCAATTTAAAAGCATGGAACCAAAAGTTCAGGTAACCTGAGAACCTGCCTCATGATTACCTAGATATGTCACAAAATGTAAGCCAAGAAATTAATAAAGAAATCCCTGACAGATTTGCCATCATTAAGCTTTCTTCTTAAGTAACAGCGAGGGCAACTATTGTTGTCTCAACATTGTATTCCATCAAGCACCCATATTGGTCCAGCGAAAGGAACTTCTATTCTGTTAGTTATTGTAAGATCTTTTGGATGCATTTTTCCAGAGCTTTGACAGAGATGGGATAAAGCTGAGTGGTCAACCTTTGAGACTTTTCGAATGTACAGCTTTAGGTAGGGAACTAATAAGAAGTCCTGATTTGGTGCATATGATTTTTTGCAGGAATATTAATATACTATAAGCAATGGAATCTACAGCTATCTGAAGAAACTTGAGCAGAATTTCATCAGAAGCCACAGATGTGGGTCTGAATCTTTTGAGAAGCTTTGAAATATGGCTTGAGGAAACTTTGGAAAGCCTGAGTGATTCTTTAATGGAAGGACAGTACATAGCACAGAATGCTAAATCATCAGCAGCCAGATTGCTCAGAATTTAAGTCAAGTGCTAAGGTTGCATGAAAGCACAAACTCACCTGAGGTATGACAAAACAGAGACTTGCATAGTAATTTTGGCTAACAGGAAGATACATACTTCTCTTAGTGCAAGAAATATGGAGGGACAAAGGTCCAAAAATAAGGACTGATTTTAAATATTGCTCTTATAAACTTAGAAAGTTGCTGGAATAACAGAACTTGTGTTGCATTTTCTGAAGGATATGAGGAGTGAAATTAAAATGTATAACATTATTTAGTGACTTAAAAACACTGTGATTTTCCAGAAAACCACAGATTTTATCAGAAACAGAGCAAAAATATGAGGCAAAAATAAGGACTTTCTGTGAAAATCTGGACAGTTGAGAGGTATGTGCAGAGAGTGTAAGAGCACTGTAAAACTGTTCTAGTCTCCATTAAAATGATAAGCTCAGTCCCCAACTCCTACCTCTCGCTTCTGTTGTCTTCTAACATCAGCAGAAGGGAAGCAATAATGTGTTATCTAAGGATGGGGCTTCGTAACTAGGTTATGGAGTGAAAATACCAGTAAAACAAATACAATAGTGTCTGACACATCCCAAATAATTAAGACTAAGAGCGGTTAGTTCAGGTAGAGCAAGACCACACATTTAAATATGTTGGTATTAATCTAAATCCTGTTCTAAGCTTTACTAATCATAATAAAATGGAAATAAAACCAATAATGCATGAATGGTGGGGGGAACCAGTGGAAAATGCCAGACTGCCAAGGAGCATAATGATGACCACTGTGGTAGTTTGAAGGTACGGTATTCTCAATAATGCTCACTGCAGTGAATATTATTTTTCTTAGAAAATGAGAAGCCAGAAAAAATATAAATTTAAATTGTTAAAGAATATCTGCATTTGCATTTTTTGTATTAAATAATTCCAACATTCGATGAGGATTCCGCAGAAAGTAGACAGCTGGTTGTATGCAGTCAGTGGCATTCATTAATGAGATGAGCAGAGCACTGCCATTATAGTTGCATGCATACTTATGATGGTAGTGATGGTGGTAGTGTGAGTGCTGACTTTACCGAAGAGAGACCATATCATATACAGAAGAACATGACTGCAGATGAGTCGGTAGAATCAAACAACCAATTTCTTTCATATATATTAGAACTAGTCCTGCACTTTCCTGTATAAGTTGCAGTTAAAATTATGATCTGTACGTTAGACATATTTGCTTATTTATTTAGCTAGGCTAATTAATCTTACAATGGTTTTCTAATTATTGACTGAGTTTGGTAGTGAGGTCTCAGGTGCCTTGTGAGCACTCTTTATTTTTAATGAACAATGTTTGGGGGTCAAACATTTTTTCTGTGCTGCAGTGAGCAGTTTTTTGAATCAGCACCCACATGCAGTGTGTGTACAGTTCAGAGATATATATGCATGGAATGCCAAGCAACAATGTCAGGCATAGTATATGGTAATGGCTCTATAATGCATGGTAATAAGCAGCATTATTAAATTATGCAGCTTGGTGTAAGGAAAAAGGCAAAATAAAGTGGCAGACTGAGACATACACACTGTATAAATGAACTCGGATGAATGCCTGAAGTCGTGTAAAAGGGAACTGCTAAGTAATCTTAGGGATTGCCACTGCATTAGTAAATGTGTCTGTTAGAAGGACAAGACCAACTAGAATGCATTGAATTGTGCTCTGAGTATGTGTTGATGGGTATGTATCTCATTATGCTTAGCAGTTCTTCAACCGAACTATTATCTTACCACTTGTAGTACCTCTCACAATATGCCTTAAGCATTGTCCAAGCTCTTTTATTATGTTGAGAGGTACAACAGAAGTTTACAGCAGCTGCACTTGACAAAGCGAATTGCAAAATGTAGCACTTACCTTTTACAAGTTGAGATTTAGTTTGCCTTAAGAAGTAGTCTTAGATTTGCCTGGTTTCCAAATTGCTGCGATATGAATTCTTCTATCGTGAGATGTTAGTCAGTGCCTTCCTCCACACTTCTATTGTACAAATTCAGCTGCCAAGGCACATTAGATTTGCAAATTAGGGCCCAACTCTTTATTGTTTCTGGTACATCAAGATAATTTGTTAAACACTGTGTTCAGTTTCATTCAGTGCTATGCACATGCTTGGATATTTGTGGGTAGCACTGTGCATGCACAGCCCACACAAAGCCCCTACAGGGAAATTTGCAATTCCACACATAAACTTATAGAGACTGGGTTGCTGTAATGTCCATTTTCATAGCAGCATACAAAGGGATACAGAATTGTCATGTTTCACATCATAAAGTGCCATTGTGAACCATTTTAATACAGTACATATTTTAGCCTGGTCCACCATCTGCTGCATAAATGAGATACCTGTTATTGCGTGGCAGATGGCACACACAAAAACAGGTGTGGGCATGAAATATCTGACATTTTTCTCTCCTTCTTCTAGGTGATACATCATGGTTAGAGAAAAAGAAGGCAGTACTTATTTTAGAGCAAAAGGATGGTGCAATGGTGCAGTGGTAGTATTGTCACTTCACAACAAGAGGTTCTGTGGTTTGATTCTTGGCTGGGGTGCCTTCTGTGTAGAGTCTGCATGTCCTTCCTGTGTTTCTGTGGGTTTGCTCTGGTTTCCTCCCATGTTACACAGACATGTGTTTGGAGTGTTTCTCCCCCAGGCCGCTGCTGAAAACTGGCTTTGTTCCAAGTCAGACTTTCCTGGTTAACAAATGTTAAATAAATAAAAGCATGGTGTGTGGAGGAGATTAAAATCTTTTCCACTTCCTCCGTAAAGACTATAGCCAGAAGATATAGCAAGAGGGCTATAAATGGCTTCAGTATAAAATTGAGACCTGGAATAGTTTGGCTCAGGCAGTCATGCTGGCAACTTTGTTATCCCTTGCACAGGGAAATAGTGCTGTCACCATTATAGTGACATGAGGCATTGACAACCTGACCTCCTAGGCTGTTAGGAGGATGTGGTTAGAGACCCAGCACCAGCTATGTACTGTATGTACAAATTATGTTACCTACACCTACAGTGAGCTAGTGTAGGTCATCCACACATCTTTCACACCATTTCTTTTATTTTCATAACCCATGAAGCTATTGCAGAGAAGAGGCATTTACACTGAAGGAGGATTGAACACCTAAGATGGCACCAGGGTGAGTATGCTTGCTTCATACTCTACAGGTTTTAATGTTAACAATCCAGTCAGGTAGTATAGATGGAGTTTTGTACAGGATAGTTTTTTTTTACATTGCTGCCACTTCTATGCTAACTTCCATACTGCAGAGGCAACAGGACTATTGGATGGTACTGTCTGTGTGGATGCATGCATTCATATCATTAGAGAAGTGTGAAAAGACACTAATGTGTTGCTTTCACATTGGTGCAGCAGATAGTGTTGTCACCTCACAGCAAGAGGTTTCCCAGTTTGATTCTTGGCTGGGGTGAACTTCTGTGTGGAGTCTGCATGCCCTCCCTGTATTTATGTGGGTTTCCTCTGGGTGTTCCAGTTTCCACCCCATTCCAAAGACATGTAGTAGGTGGATGGGACACTCTAAAATGGCCATAGGAGTGAGTGTGAATGTGTGGTGTGGAAGAACTACCATGGCAGAGCTAGCTACTTGGTGGTGTAAACCTTGGCTCTAGATGATTGTCACTGTTGAATTGACACCCTGACTCAATGTGTAAGAATGGAAAAAGGTGTTGTGGGTGGATTTCACATTGTGATAATGCCTGTGGGTTCAAGTCCCCACCTTTCCATGCATTGTGATATAATTTGAATTGTCTGCTTCATTACAGAGCTTACATTAGAAGGAAAAAAAAATCTATGAGCTGCATTTTATTTCATTGTGCAAATTGATCATGCAGACACTCTTTGTCAATATACTTGGTTTGTGACATTGTTTGACTGTAATCTTCACTTCTGTTCTTGATATAGCTTGACATATTAAGACTAAGCCTTCTAAACTGTGTGATGATACATCTGAGTTTGCATCTCACATTTAGTTGTGCACTGTTCTTATTAATTTTTGAAGAGCGCTTTTAGTTCCTTTGATTATAGTGCCGATGAGGGGATGTATGCATGAGCAGCATTTTTCCTCGCAGACATTCCTTTACTGTGTGTTGGGTTACAAACTTCAATTGTGTTGTCCAAGTAGCTCAACATGTTAAGATTTTTCCTTTCAGAATGCATGAGATGATGGCTGTGGGACAGAGTAATAATTTCAGCTGTGTATGCTAACAGCCTTAGTAAATTAAGATGTGTACTTGCTGTTTCTTCAAGTATAGTAGCTATGACATTATTATAGTAAAAATATTTATTAGCTTTGTTTTTTTTTCATTGCATCTGTACTTCTCTCTCCTCCATCTTCTTTGTTGCCATCCTTTCTATTACATATATTTATTTGGTTTACTAATTTGTTTCTCTCCATTTATTTTATCATTATATGCAGTAGCACCTAGACCTGCAACCATTCCTCACTCAAAACTTGTCAGCCACCCACAGGAAGCAGTAAAAGCAGTACAACCATGGTCATCAGAAACATCTGCCCCCAGCCTACCATAGTCACCTCCTTACCTCTTGCCCCACCCAGTACAGTTACGTCTGTTGTACTCATCATTAGCAGCACTATGGATGTGACAGTTTTGCCACCCATCAGCACCTGGCAGATAGTGGGGGGTCATTAGCAGGAGGTTAGATGCCCATATCAACCAGAAAACCTTTTCCTGTGACTCATTAAGTTACATACCTGCCCCACACTGGCTTCATCATCTGAGTCTGGGTCCACTGTTGAGGCAACTCAAGGTAGTGGGTAATCTCTGATTGTGTTGCATCTGCCAGGGACATCAGCTGTAAAACTCTATCCTATCCCCAGTCCTTTGTGTGTATGTCTGCCACTGTTTGCTGACCAAACCTGCCCTCACCATTTTATTTCTGTTTTCTGACGCCTTTTTCACTATTGTGCTCTCCCTATTTCATTGTGTTCACACACCTCAGTTAGTCTTGTCTCTTTTCTATTTCTGTTTGTGTGTCCCTGCTACCTACTCTAACCCTCTTACCCTCCCCGTAACTCTTTAACTACTTTCCCCAGCTTAGCTTCCTTTCAAATATAAAGAATCAGTACCTGACCCAAAACCTGTTTCCCCACATTCCCCACCTGCATCCAGTTCAGTCCTTAGGTTTTACCTTATGTTCTACCCTCTGTTTACTTTTGCTTTTCATCTCTTTTCAGTCTTTCCATTTCCATCTTTTAATTTGGAAAACATATAAAAGTCCTTGAATCAAGGCTCTTTAAAGGCTTCCAAATCAGTTCTCTTTCTTGCCACTACTGAGTATGTAGGCTTGTGCAAGGCATTATTGAGGCACATGTAGTAAGGGTGAGCACTGCCACTGCTATCGTATCCTGAGGCCACCCTGTACTACGAGCCACAGTGTACTATGAGCTGTTCCTGCAGGCCCTTCTTATCCTGAGGCCACACTGCCACACTGTACTATGAGCCCAGGCTCTGCAACAGCCCTGAGTGGCATATTTAATAAGCCATTGGGCTTGAACAAAGAATGCAACTGGAGGCTGGTAATTAGATAATTGGAATTAATTGAATGAAGTATTGTGTATAAATAGAGAGTTTGTTTTAATGGTTATTACTCTTTGAAGGCTGTATGTGAAGCCGAAGTGCTAGGTCTATTAAACTGGATATTCATTAGTACGTTTCTGTGACCGTTTTATTGTTGTTTTATTTTACTTTTAAACATACAGTTGCTTTTTATTATATTTAATAAGCTTGTCTCCTTGCACTGATTTCAATTGCTATTCAATCTTAATGAGCACTGGGGCTCACCATGTGCACACAGGAAGCAGAGGAGAGCTGACTGTGCCCACACCCTTTCTGAATCCCAAGGAATGTCTGTTAAAGTTACTCTTCTATTCATATTATTATCTGCATGATTTTTCATAGCATTTACAGATTATTTTTACTTATGAAAACTATGGATGCATGCATAAATAAAAGTTTTACTTATGTCATAAATATATTTGACTGCTCTCGGCACCTTTGTCTTTGCAGCTTTGTTTCACAGGCCACCTGTACAATTACCTGTTAGCACAGACTGACTATTCTTTCCATCAGTTTGAATATTATCTGCCTACTTACCTGACTATCAGGCCAGAGAATATGACAATGTGGGTAATTTGTATTTACTCATGGTGGGATATATTTGCTTGGTCATGAGGGTACATAGCAAAGCCCTCTGTCATGATCATAATATTTCTGTTTTTTTATTTATTTTAATATCTGCATGCTTTGTAAAACTACTGTGAGAAAATAAAAATAGTCTTGTTTAACCACAAAAATAATTTCTAATTTAAAATGTGTGTTAGTGATTTTTATGTTAATATCCAAATCACATTTATTGGCAAGTATGCATGCATACAAGGAATTTGACTCCAGTTTCAGTGACTCTTCAAGTATGAATTACAAAAATGACATACATACAACTATTACGAACAAGACAAAGGACATACATGCAACTTAAGAACAAGACAAAAAAGTGACTATACATATACATGCAAGGTGCAAAGTGCAACTTAGTGAAAAAATACTAAAATAAACTCTGAAAAAAACAAGTATTTACAATATGTAAACAATACTGCAGAATCCTCGGAGGCTTGGGAAAAATAATACCCTAGCCTAATAAGTTGAGTTAACCATTTATGAACTTGATGGCCTGTGGAAAAAAAAATGTTCTTGTATCTGCTTGTTTTGGTGCATATTAATCTATAACACCTGACTGATGGTAGTAGTTCAAAAAGATGGGGGTCTGAATGTCAACGGTCAGTGATGATCTTCCCTGCCCTTTTCATGACTCTGTAATAGTACATGAAGAGATATAGTAGTTAAAGATGTGTTTGAATATGATTGTTTTAATGGCTATGTGCTGTGTGAAATGTTATCTGAATATACTTTCATTCATTCATTCATTGTGTTGGACTTGATGCATGTCCAAGCAAAACATAGTTCTAGTTGAGCTCTGTGGGTAGTATGCAATATAATTCAGACAGACCAGGAGGGATAGATACAACATAAATTAAGAAGTACATTAAATAAATGATATGCACCTTAGAAGTACAGCAATAATTTCAAATACATTTTTCAGTAGTAATAACTTCTAAGAGTTGTGCTAAATAGCAGTTGTACCATGCAGTTCCCTTGCATTTGTCATTAGTGTTAATACATAAGGGCATATTGTACTATAACCTGACCTCGCCAAGGGTTTAGACACCATCCCCCATTCTGGAATTATAGATAAACTCACTAGACTAGGTATAAATACTTACTTCACAAGATGGTTTGCCAACTGGCTCACTGACAGAACCCACACTGTAAAATTTGCAGACTCCAAATCTGACTTCAAACCAGTGACAAGTGGAGTACCACAGGGTTCAGTCCTGAGACCTCTCCTGTTTGGTATCTACTTCTCTGAAATGCAGGCTAACACAGAAGGCCTTTGGCTAACGAAGTTCACAAATGACTGCAAACTAGGAGCCATAGTTGAGTCCCCAAATGATGTGGACATCCTACAGTAGGGCCACACTGAGACAGATGCCTGGTGTCAGAGCCATGGCCTCAAGCTCAAAGCCAAGAAGTGCATTTTCATCACCTTTGGGAAAAACACTACCCATGAACTACCACATAGGTGACAATCTACTTAATGCCGAATGCTTGATAACAGACCTTGGGACCCAGGTGGACAGTAGTCTCTCCTTTTCTAATCACATTGCCACAGTAGTCGGGAAATCCTTCTATGTGGCACACTTCATCACAAAAGGGTTCTCATACAGGAAAAAAAGAGGTCATTGTTCCCCTCTGCGCGACACTCATTAGACCCATTATAGAGTACAACGCCCCTGTTGGAATGTACCTCACAAGACATCTGCAGCAGCTGGAAAGGCCACAGAAGTACCTCACAAAGAGGATTACTGGCCTCAAACAGATTCCCTACACTGACTGTCTCAAAAAACTCCAGCTTTACTCCATAGCATATTGCCTACTCCGAGGTGATCTCTGCCTAACATATAAAGCTATGTCAAACCCAGAGCTGTTGGACATGCTGCACCTAAAAAAATCCCAATCCCTTTGAGCTACATGCTCTAGGGACCTAAACCTTGTCACCACAATAAACAGGACATGCTGAATAGATTCCTGTCCCAGAGACTTCCCATGCTCTGGAATAAGCTACCCATCTATGTCAAGCAAAGTTCCTCATTAGCACTCTTCAAGAAAAATCTTGATGAGTGGATGGAAAATAGGAAATACACCCCAGGGATCACTTTTGTGGCTCTGCTCAACAGGGGCACAGGAAAATAACTTTCTTGGGTGGCGTAAGCCAGGAAACCTTGTTAGCTAGGCTTACTTAGGCCCTTGGGCCAATAGCCTAGTACCTACCTATGAACCTATAAAGGTTAAGGGCAAGTGGTTAACATTTTCTTTCTTGCTAACAATACGTGTGCATTTTTTGTTCAATTTAATGTTACCTTCTGGATTTATTTTAAAATAGTATATGCTTATTCCATCTCTCCATAAAATGTAAAGCCATAGTGTAATAATATTTAGCAATGTGTGTTCAGTCTCATAAAATGCAAAGCCGAATATCACAACACCAGTCAAAAAAGTACTAGAACGCCAAATGTTTTCGGAATTATAGTAAAATAGTGTAACTTACATCCTCATCAGTTTAAAGTACAGTACGAAATGTGACAGCTCCAGTCATCTCTTTTCATTGGGTATCTCAGAACAAACTTCTCAGCATGCAATACCTCTAAGTTGCAACTTGCTAACAATGTGTGTCCTGCCAGTATTATTCAATAATGTGTGTGAAATGTTGGTTTCTGCAGACATTTTAAAATGGTGTCTTGCTTTCCTCTGTTGAATAAAGTGGTATAACTGAATAACATTATATTTCACATTCTGTAAAGCATAGAGTGGAATGAGTTTCACAATGTACTGTGCAAACAGATTAAGGTAAATAAACATTAATACAGTCAGTTTAGTATAGGTCCATTTGTTGTTTTAGATCAAGCCTTTACACAGCCACAGTATGTTATTAATAATGTGTGCATTTTTTTAATTCAGTAGTACTGAGCCAGTTTTAATTCTCTGTTACTATAAACTATTAATTGAAATGTCAGTGCTCCATTTGGGATTCCCCATGGAGTATGTCAAAACACTTCTCAATAGAACTATGCTGCTGACACAATGTGTGACTTGTCTTTTTATTGCACAATCCATTTTTAAAATATTGTCGGAAGACATGTTAAAATGCTCCACCTTCTAGTGCTGCTATTACTGTCCACTGTACAAACAGAACAAGGCATATAAACATTACAGCGCATTTTTATATTAGTACAGTAAGCTTAGCAGAGCCTGTTAATGTTGCTCTATACCGTGACATTACACTGTTGATTTGTATTTCGGACAATGTGCACCTTTTCAACTCACTACTTAAATGTTTTAACATTATACTGTGAAATGTTGGTTTCAGCAGACATTTAAAATGCTTTTGTTGCTTTTCCATCATGGTGAAATTCACATCGAAATGTGACAGTTCTGGTATTTTAGAAATGTGCATACTGGAAACAATGTGCATGGTGTATATTTACTGCTTTACTTTCTAATTACTGTAAAATTCAAAGCAGGATGTCACAACTTTAGTGATAAAATGGTTAAATTATTGCAATGCCAAGTATTGCTTTCTGGAAGTATTTTAAAGTGTGTGCTACTCATCTGTTATTATAAAGTGTAGTGCAAAATGTCACAGTTCCACTCAGTACTTCACCACTATGCGATATCATATAATAGAAGTTGTCAAAGCTGGGTTGTATTATGTTCAAAGGAATGTGCATCCTATCTTCCTATCTTTTTTTTTTTAATTTAATGACATAATGTTAAATATTCATTCCAATGTTATAAAATGTTATATTCTGCTTTATGTCACAGTTCCACTTAAACAGTGCTAGTTCTCTGCTAACCTGTGTACCTTTTTATTAATCATTATATTGGAAGAACTAGTAAGGCTGTCCAAATGGTAAGTGGCTGCCAAACTGCACAGCACTGCAAAATCTTTCTGGTTTCATGTTGATATTTGCTGAGACTTTCCTTCCTATGTTTTTTTATTAAGCTGCTGTCACTTTTCCTTATTTAAATAAAGAGTTAGGTGATACAAGCTGTCCAAGTATTGTTGAGAATTTTTGGTTGAAGCAGAAGGTTGGATGATTTTTTTATATACTTTTGTGATATGCTTAGGAATTTAATCACTCTAATAAACATGAATTTGAATGTAATCTACACTGTCAGATGTTGGTTCTGTGTACATTTTAAAATACTCTTTGTTGGTTTACCATAATGTAATATACAAAGCAGAATGTCACTGCTCTGGCATATCATAATAACATTTATTGCCTTGCAGAGTACTAACCTGTTAACAATGTGTGCTCTAGCTGCTTTTTTAATAAAGTGTAAAACAGTAAGCTGCAGTGGTGCAGTGGTAGTGTTGTTACCTCACAGCAAGAGGTTCTCCCGTTCGATTCTTGGCTGAAGCACCTTCTGTGCGGAGTCTGCATGTCCTCCCTGCAGTTGAGTAGCGTTCAAAAGACATGTGTGAATGGGCATGCCTTCGTTGAGTGTCAAGCTGGCACCTTAGCACTGTAAAAATCTACTGCCAGTCATTAGCAGACTGGAGTTCTGCTGTGGCAACCCCTAACTGGGAAAAGTCAAAAGAAGAACAACATAAAGCAGAATGCCCAGACATTAGATCATTGCTTGAATGAGAAAAATAAGGAGCAGTTGTCAAAGCCATCAAATAAAATAGTGACAGTAATAAATTAATTCCAAAAAAATGATCAACTTTTGAAAAGGCAAAAAATACCTTAGTTAAAAAAATAGTGTAACAGATGGATACAATTTTTTAAAGATAGGTATGCACAGAATTCATTCTTGCATGTGTGTGTTTGGGTGTGTGTGTGTGTGTGTGTGTGTGTGTGTGTGTGTGTGTGTGTGTGTGTATACATGTTAACCAGTCACAGATTATCAGCTGCCACACATCAGCTAAACAATATGGGGGATATTTAGAAAGGTATAATGCTTATATGAAGCTTTGATTACCATAGTGTTGTTTTGTTTTTACCAGCTGTCATAGAATGTGGCTAGATTTGAATCTGAACCTTATTCAGAAATAATATAGCTACATTCCATGAAAGCAGGTAAAAAATAAGAAAACACCATCATATGGTAATTAACATTTTACATAAAGGCTAAGATTTTCTGTGTTCTTCTGTGGTTCAGAACTACAATTGTGTGTCTGTACAAAACTAGGAAATGTGCAGTCTTTGAAGTCTGATATTCTGAAGTAACTTAAATAAAATATAAAAGATAAATACTAACAAGAATTAGAGAAGATCAATGGAAAAATATAAGGTGACTGCTTGCCACAGGCAATCAAAAAAATCAAGTTGTTTTTTGATGTAGACTGTCAAAAAATCAGGAAACAAAAACAGTTTCAGGGCAAGTTATTACAGAAATATCACAACAGTGAATGTGATTCTCATGATAGGGACTTCCCATAAAATATAAAAATGTACAAGGAAAAAAAAAAACAACTTTGAAATGAAATCACACAGGGTGACAGCTCTTGATCAGGCCATCCTGGGGTATAACAAATAAAAGGATAAGTTAAAGTGATGCAATGAACATTAGTAACACAGTAGATAACTGGAATGCACACTGGCTCATACTGATTTATTATACATGTAATCAGGCTACAAGTTAAGTATGTACTTTATTAGCATCTATAATGCTTCCACAGATATTTATGTCAAAATGATGATTCTATCTATCCCTCCCTTCATCTCTATTTCTGTCTTCCCTTTTTGTGTGGGAAGAACTTGTCATCAGTTTACACTAAGAAGTCATGGATGGCTTGTCCCATCCAGTTGACTGAGTGGAAGCAAGAAGATTATTCTGTATTATCATTTGCTGTGCTGTTATGATTTCTTTAACATACTAAAATGGGGCTAATATTTAGAATCTTAACAATGGGATGGCATCAGAATCACTGAACAAATTCAGGAGTAACAGTGCTACTCAGAAAGTAGAATCTGTAACTTACTGAGATGGTAGGAAAATTGGCAGACCAAGTGATCAGTGATACTTTTTCTGTTGCACCCAAGCCATGGTGACTGAGGAGTTGACCATTCTGTCATCATATTTATTTATTTTATTTAACATTTGTTTACCGGGAAAGTCTGACTTGGAACAAAGCCAATTTGCAACAGAGGCCCAGGGTGAACTGCTCCAGATGCATGTCTTTGAAATGTGGAAGAAAAACGGACCACCTAGAGGAAACCCACACAAACACAGAGAGGACATGCTGACTCCGCACAGAAGGCACTCCAGCTGAGAATTAAACTGGAGAACCACTTGCTGTGAAGCGACAATGCTACCACTGCACCACTGCACCATATTGTCATCATCATCATCATCATCATCATCATCATCATCATCACATTTCCTTTCTAACTTCTTACATAGTAGTAGCTCTTAGTACTGTGGGTGGTGCAGTGGTGCAGTGGATGGTGTTGTCACCTCACAGCAAGAGGTTCTCCAGTTTGATTCTTGGCTGGGGTGCCTTCTGTGTGGAGTCTGTCTCTCCTGCCTTCATTTGCATGGGATACTGCTGGGTGCTCTGGTTTCCTCCCGCATTCCAAAGATATGCATCTGGAGGGTTTCTCCCCGGGCCTCTACTGAAAATGGGCTGTGTCCCAGTCAGACTTTCCTGGCAAACAAATGTTAAATAAATACTCATAATATTGAACTCAAAGCCCTCTTTTAACTAAACTTGAACACATGGCAAGCATATGGTCAAAGGTAGAGACCTATCATATGGGCTGTAGTGAGTGCTGTTTTTAGTAGCATGGTTGTTTAACGAGAAGCTGTAAGCAAGTGTATCTTTTAGTATAGATCAAGAGGATTTTATCTATATTTGACTTAAAGCAGACTTCAAGAGACATCAAGAAATGGAATTCCATGTTTATCAAGTGTATTTATGTGCATTTGTTAAATGGGTGGATGGTCTGATCCAAATATCCTTTTCAGTCATGATTCAAGTTAGATAGATGTTTTAAGTTTGTTGCCACTTCCACTTGTTGATCATTTCCTTACATTACTATTAAATGCACTTGTCTGTTGTATCATATTGACAACATACCTCTTAGAGTTGACCTAGTAATCAGGAATTAAAGGACACAAACAAATAGTAATCTAACCTTTGACCATCATGTGTTTACAGTGGTGAAAAAAATAATTCCATATTTATTTATTTATTTATTTATTTTACATTTGTTGACCGGGCTAGTCTAGCTGGATGTATGTCCATTTTCAGTAGAGGCCTGGGGAGAAAAGCTCCAGGTGATAAAAAAAATGCAGTTTTAACATACATACAGAGACAGTGACATATACAATCAAGATTATGCTAAAAAAGGCTATACATAACAAAAAGGTTGAGACAAAGGTATATACAGTCAATATGCAGTATGGTACAAAGGTAAGGTACAGAAGTTATACTTAATGCACCAAGAGGAATTAAATTCAAAGTGTCTATTGGTTACAGTTCCTGGTTTCATTGGTAGTAAGCAGCATTTAACTAATATAAAAAGTAGAATTTAAGAGATCCTGGAAACTATCGCCCCATAAGTCTCACTAGCTTGGTCTGCAAAGCTATGGAAAGGATCATCATGGACCTTATAAATAAAGATATTGGGGACCTACAGACACTGGATCCTACCCAGTTCGGCTTTGTTAAGGGCAGATCCTGCCTCTTAAACCTGGTTGATTTCTTTGAAACAGTCACCAAGGTCATTGACAAGGGGAAGGTGGTCCACACAGCCTACCTGGACCTCGCAAAAGCCTTCGATACAATACCCCACTCGGGCATTATAGATAAGCTCACTAGCTTAAATATAAACCCCTATGTCACTAGATGGGTTGCAAACTGGCTCAAGGACAGAACCCACATGGTTAGAATAGCTGGAGCCATGTCAGACTCCAAACCAGTTACAAGTGGCATCCCACAAGGCTCAGTCTTGGGACATCTCTTGTTCGGTATATATTTCTCGGAGGTACAGGCCAACATGGAAGGACTGTGGCTGACCAAGTTCGCAGATGACTGCAAACTGGGCACCATAATAGACTCTCCAGCCGACACAAGCATCCTCCAAAAGGGCCTCATAGAAACAGACAACTGGTGCCAGAGCCATGGCCTCAAGCTAAATGCCAAAAGTGTATAGTCATCCCTTTGGCAAAAACAAAGTGCCACAAATTACCACATAGGTGGTAATCCATTAAGTACAGAAGAAGTAATTAGGGACCTGGGGACCCAAGTTGATAGCAATCTCTCATTTGACAACCACGTGGCCAAAGTGGTTAGAAAAACATTTTATATAGCCCACCTAATCATGAAGGGATTCACATCTAGATCAGGGAGGTCATCGTGCCTCTTTACTCATCCCTCATCAGGCCCATAATTGAGTACAATGCCCCTTTTGGGATGTACCTTACCAGACACCTGCAGTAACTGGAAAGACCCCAAAAGTACCTCACCAAGAGGATCAAGGGGCTCAAACAGATGCCATATGCTGCCCGGTTAAAGAAACTCCAGCTCTACTCAGTGGCATACCGCCTGCTCAGAGGTGATCTGTGCCTGACGTATAAAGCCATGTCCAACCCGAAATTAATGGACATGCTGCACCTCAGAAAATCCAAATCCCATCGAGCTACGCACTCGAGGGACTTAAACCTCAGCACTGAAATAAATAGGACATGCTGGAGGGACAGATTCATAACCCAGAGGCTCCCTTCACTCTGGAATAAAATCTCAGTCCAGGTTAGGCAGAGTCCCTCATTGACTCTCTTCAAGAGGAATCTTGATGAGTGGATGGGAGATCGTAGGTTTACCCCGGGTATCACTTCTGTGTCACTGTTAGACAGAGGCACAGTATACTAACCTCGAAAAAGGGCATAGCAAAATTAATTTAAAATGGGTGGCGAAAGCCATACACACTCTGGCTAGGCTTATAAATGCCCTAGGGCAGATAGCCTAGTATGAACCTATGAACCTATGAACCTATAAGAGATGATACAAATAAAAGGAGAAAGGCTTAGTCAGGGTTGCTACAAGGGCATAACCAGTGTGATTTCAGGTGTCTTTTGAGATTTTGTTTAAAGAGTGGCAAGGAAGGAAGTGATGCAAGATCATCAGGTAGTAGGTTCCAGTTTTTACCGGCTCTGTTAGAAAACAGTGAGTCCCCTGCCAAGTTGTTGGATTTACTTATGCTGATTAGTCATTTATTAAAAGATCGTAATGAATTAAGATTTGTATACGGAATTATAAGGTTTGAAAGTATAGGGGTGTTGTTTGGGTGATTTAGGATCTTGTGGGCTATGGTAAGTTGAAACAGTTGTAGTAGGTTTTGTAGTTCAAACCAGCCCAGCTGCTTTAGATTCAGACAGTGATGGGTTCGGAAGGGATTACCAGTGGCAAATCTGGCGATGTGATTATAAGAGTTGGCCAATTTGAGAAGATTATTTTTAGACAGGTTAGTATATATGTGGAAGCATAGAGAAGTGTAGAGATAAGATGGGAGTGGGCAATGGTAGATCTTGCTGCTTGTGTAAGGAATGCCCTAATTCTGTATGGGGACCCCATTTTTTGTTGACTGTTTTTATAATGTTATTAATATGGGTGTCAAAGTTGAGATTGTTGTCTATTGTAATACCTAGGAGTTTGGTGATAGAATCTGGGGATATGAGGATGCCATTATTAGATACGACTGAGAAATCAATGGGGGAGGACTTGCGAGTAGGTGTAAAGAGGAGGAGCTTTGTTTTTTTGGGATTGAGGAGGAGGCAACGTTTTGAGAACCAGGTCTCCAATGTGTTAAATACTTTCTGAGTTAGGGATTGCAGTTCTGATGCAGAGTTGGCTGAATATATGAGTGGTGAATATTCTGCATATTTTATGCAGGTAGCTTCAGGAATAACTAGGTATAGATCATTGATAAATGTTGAAAATAAGAGAGGTCCTAGAATGGAACCTTGAGGGACCCCGAGGATTACTGGTAGGTGGGAAGAAAGACTATTCTCCCAGAGCACTGCCTGCTGCCTATTTGTAAGGTAGGAACTAAACCATTGTATAGTCTGATTGCTAAGTGAAAGAGATTTCAGGATATTTATAAGAAGAGTATGGTTCACCATATCAAAGGCTTTTGAAAGATCAATAAAAAGTGCTGAAGAGAGAGCACTGTCATTACAGTTTCTGTTAATGGAGTCAGTGAAGGATAGGAGGGCAGTAGTAGTACTGTGAAATGGTCTAAAGCCATATTGCAAAACTTATAAACAAAGGTATGACATCTAAGTCCAAGGAAGTCATTGTTTCACTGTATTCAGCATTCATCAGACCTGTCATTGAGTACAATGCTGCCCCCTTTGATATGTACCTAACCAGGCATATCCAACAATTGGAATGTCCACAGAGGTTCCTCACTAAAAGAATACAGGGTGCAAGTAAAATGTCCTATGCAGACCACCCGAAGCCCTATCCCTGTATTTTGTCTCCTACAGGCTTTTGAGGGGAGAGATCTGTGCTTGGCATACAGGGCATTGTCAGACCCCACTCTGATGGACCTCCTGCATATCCACAAAGCAAACAGCACCAGAATTACCCATTCTAAAGACTTAAACTTTGCTTGTAATATAAATAGGTCCTGCTGGAAAGATAGGTATGTATCCCAGAGACTACCATATCTATGGAAAAGGCTCCCCATCCATGTGAAGCAGAGTTCCTACCTAACCTAATTCAAGTGCAACTTGGACAATTGGATGGGAGACTGGAAATTCATCCATGGTTTGGCACTTATGTCTCTAATGGACACAGGTAACCTGTAAATGGTTACACTTATCAAGGGTATCAGAACTTGTCAGAGATTTGGGATGCATGGCTAGTCTTAAAAGGGCCCTTGTGGTCATTAGCCTAATATGCACCTATGAACCTATGAGTCTAAGTCTCTTCACTCCAAATACTGAACTGCTCGGAAGCATTTTTATGTTTGTTGCTATTGCATTAACAACAAAACTGTTATGCAGAAAAATTAGAACAGTTTTTTGAGTGAAGTATACATTAAAGGATACTTACAATACTAAAAAAACTATAAATTAACATAAAAATAGAGTACATACAAAACTTTTAAGATCCCCATCTTTAAAAGTAATATCAAGATTTTTGAGTCTAGCCAGTCAAAATAGGAGCATTTTGTTTAAATGTTTCCTTTAAAAAAGCAAATTAAAACAAAAGAAAAAAAAAGGAAAATGGACACAATTGGCTTTCCTTTTCATAACTGAAATGTGCAAAGGCTGTTAGTGAAATTAAGACTGTATTTGATACAGCTGTGTGTAACTCTTACATTTTCTTTTGGGTTTGGCATAATGGTTAAGGTTTTCACCTTATGGACATAAGGTACAGGGATTGATTCTGACTTCAGGCTTAAAATGGCCCTTAAGAGCAGTTAGCCATGTATGAACCTATGAACAAAAATAATCAGAAAAAAACCCTCTGGGACTACTGTCAAATGTTTGCATTATGCAGTTACAAGCTTAAAAGAGTAAATACAACTGATTTGTACTGGCATGCATGTACTAAGGAATAAGAAGGAGAAGTCTGTACCTATAATAATTTTATCTAGCAAATGGGAATCTCTTTTATCAGAAACTCCCAGTTTTATATGGGACAGCATGAGATCAACTCTACCAAGAATAGACAAGTCCCCAGATTTAATAAATTCCATGTAGGCATAGTGTAGAGCCTACATGGAAGTTACCGTATCCATGTACGTGGTTTCCCCTCAGTAGCACACCATGCATATTAATGATGGCAATTTGCTGAAGGAGGGCTGTGGAACACAATTATTGAATCAGTGTAGGGAGTGTGTCACTAACTGTGTCTGCAGATGAGTAACACATTCCCTGCACTGTCTAAGTGCATGATACCAATGTATTTAATTTTTACATTTTTTTTAACTTTTGCATGGTGCTGCATGACACTCAGCAATTGACATGTGCCAGACATCTAAAAATGAAACCAGATGCATTTAATTTTTGATTCAAAGATCAAGTTTAACCATAGGCAAGTGGGTTTGCATGGCATGGCATGGTGTTTAGCAGTGCTTAAACTTGGCTTAGAGGTATATGTAAAAGTATAGCAACATTCCACATATCCATTTAGCCGAGTGGATAGAGTTACGGCCTTATGTGGAGTAAGTGCAGGATTTGAATACATGGAAGGGAAATTAAGCAATTATTTTTGAAATATAAATCATGTCAGTTATTTTTAAATCATGATTTGCTGCTCTCAGCTAAGCTTTGCTAAGACCTGTTCAGACCAGCTAAGTACTGTTTAAACAATCTCTGTTTAGGCACTGCTTGGCAGTGATTGGCATTGTTTGGCTGTGCTTAGCTGGTTTGCACACTGTTAAGCACTGCTAAGCATTGCCAGTTTAAGCACTGCTCAGCTCAGCTGCACTAGTTTATGCAGTGCCAAGTGACCCGCTGCATTTTTTTTAAATTGCCATATGGCATTTAAGGGTGAGAAAACAGGCTATATTAAGTGCAACAGGTAGGAATATAGCATAAGGTACAGCCCAACATTCTAATAATGGGTGTTTTCAACTACCCTACCATTAACTGGGAAAACTACTCATGTACCAACTCTTTTGCTCAACATTTTCTGGAAATCATCAATTCCAACGCCTTGGATCAACTTATCCACACCCCCACCAGGGGCAGCAATATCCTAAACCTGGTCATCACCAACATGAGTGACCGGTGTTCCACACCAGTGGTCAGCTCCTCGTTGGTCAGATCCGACCACAAGCTAATCACCCTAGACATCCACATCCCACTCCCACCCCCATTAGGAAAACAACTGTAAAAAATTTCTCCAAAGCCAACTTCACGCTTCTTAAGACACAGGTGGCAAACTTCACGACACCCATGCAGATGGATAATAGATGTACGACTGCTGAATCCTACATAAATGCACTTTATAAGTCCTTACACGAGTGCATGGATCATGCTATTTCTAACAGAACCAAGATGCTATCCTCCAAAAAAGGAAGCCAATCTGGTGGTCTTCTGCCATAAACATACTCTAGAACAGAAGAAAGAAACTGTTGCAAAAAAGAGTAAAATCTTACGATTGGTGGAACTCCCTGGTCAGCCTCAGTAAGAAGCTGAGATCCCTCATAAAATCCTCCAAAGCTAGTTATGAAAACAAAATTGCCACTGATTCTAAAGACAACCACAAAGCATTCTATAGCTATGTCAAGAATCTCAATGGAAACACTCAAATCTGCTCTGAGTTACAGCACAATGACACTAAATATACAGAACCAACTGATATTGCCAACATCCTGGCAGATAGGTTCAGTGCTAACTTTACCCACCCTCTCACCCCCTAAAGGGCCCATCTTTATACTAGAAGAATGCAAAGTTTCTGTAATCATGGCCACACAGGTAAAAACCTCACTCTCCAAAGCCAAGAACACAGCATCCATGGGACCTGACAACATCCTAGGCTGCCTTCTACATGAACTACAGAATGAACTGACACCCCACCTAAGTACCATGTTCAATCATAGCCTCACCTCAGGCTGTGTGTCCATTGAATGGTGCACTGTGACAGTCATTCCACTCCACAAAGGGGGGCCAGAACAGACCCCAGGAACTACCACCCCATTAGCCTGACGAGCCTGGTCTGCAAGGCCATGGAATGTATCATCATGGAACTCATAAACAAAGCCATTGGAGATCTCCAAACACTGGACCCCACACAGTTTGGGTTTGTAAAAGGCAGATCATATCTCCTTAACCTGATAGACTTCTTTGAAGTAGTCACCAAAGCCATAGATGAGGGTAAGGTGGTTCACACAGCCTATCTAGATCTCGCCAAGGCATTCAACACCATCCCCCATTCTGGAATTATAGATAAACTCACTAAACTAGGTATAAATCCCTATGTCACAAGATGGATTGCCAACTGGCTTACTGACAGAACCCACACTGTGAATGTAGCAGACTCCAAATCAGACTTCAGACCAGTGACAAGTGGAGTACCACAGGGTTCAGTCCTGGGTCCTCTCCTGTTTGGTATCTACTTCTCTGAAGTACAGACTAACACAGAAGGTCTTTGGCTAACTAAATTCACAGATGACTGCAAACTAGGAGCCATAATCAAAACTCCTAACGATGTGGACATCCTACAAAAGGGCCTCACTGAGACAGATGCCTAGTGTCAAAGCCATGGTCTCAAGCTCAATGCCAAAAAGTGCATTGTCATCCCCTTTGGTAAAAACTCTGTACCCATGAACTACCACATAGACGGTAGTCTACTTAACACCAAAAGTGTGATAAGAGACCTTGGGACACAGGTGGACAGTAGTCTCTCCTTTGATAATCACATCACCACAGTGGTCAGGAAATCCTTCTATGTGGCACACCTCATCACAAAAGGTTTCTCATCCAGAAAAAAAGAGGTCATTGTTCCCCTCTACTCATCACTCATTAGACCCATTATAGAGTACAATGCCCCTTTTGGTATGTACCTCACAAGACATCTACGACAACTGAAAAGGCCGCAAAAATACCTCACAAAGAGGATTACTGGCCTCAAACAGATGCCTTACGCAGACCGTCTCAAAAAACTTCAGCTTTACTCCGTCGCATATCACCTACTCAGAGGCGATCTCTGCCTAACATACAAAGCTATGTCAAACCCAGAGCTGTTGGACATGCTCCACTTAAAGAAATCCCAATCCCTCCTGGCTACACGCTCTAGGGACCTAAACCTTGTCACCACAATAAACAGAACATGCTGGAGGGATAGATTCCTGTCCCAGAGACTTCCCATACTCTGGAACAGACTACCTATCTATGTCAAACAGAGCTCCTCATTAGCACACTTCAAGAAAAATCTTGATGATTGGATGGGTAATTTTCTTGGGTGGCGAAAGCCAGGGTACCTTTTTGGCTAGGCTTGTATAGGCCCTAGAGCCAATAGCCTAGTACCTACATATGAACCTATGAACCTATAACCAGTTGGAGTTTGAGCTGTGCAGGAACAACTATAGTGCAATAAACAGGAAGACTAAAGCATTAACAGACCCTGATAATGTAAATGAAGTAAAGTTTCCTACCCACTAACAGTATATTTTGTACACCTGCAGTCTATGTAGTAATGTATAGTTTACCTAATATCTCTGTCATGCATGAATCTCATGCATGTGTGTTCAACTGTCACTGCAGTCTAGTATAAAACTGTAGTACTATTACCAAGTCATATTTTGTTTCCAAGTGAGCTCTAGGCAAATATCAGTCAATCAGTCATCAGCAGTGGCTCAGTAGCTCAGTTTGTTAAATGCTCTGTCTGAATTACATTTTGCCATACACAGACCCGGGATCAAATCCAATACCAAGTATAATAAATATTATTGAATCAGTTATGTATTTCTGACAGATGTTCTCTCCACAGGAAGTGCAAGTAAATGGGTGAAGTAGCCCTTATTTTGAGTAAATAATTTGTGTGTTCAGATATAACACACTGTTAACAGCATTGACCAGGAATGTGACAAGGCTGCATAAAATAAAGACAAAAAGTACTATACTAATAAAATAAAATAAATAAAATGCATAATCTTGGCATGGCTGTATGCATGGAGTTTCTGTGAAGGTTTGCTGAATGTCTATCCCCATGCCTGCCAAGGACGGCATGATAGTTGTTTACTCTCTGTACTGTACACATACATGTCTCTCAAGTGCCACACTGTCACAGACTATGATTACTGTTGTGTAATCCCTCTGTCACAGATGTATCATCGACATGATTATGTCAATAGCACAGTCACACTACATCAGTCCATAGTACACCATGATAGTTATATAGGTCCACCTGATGTGTAAGTGTTCTCTGTAGTTATGTAACTGCAGGTGCTACTGCTTGGCCCATACTGTCCCATATGGATAGCTTGAGAAGTATGTGCATGCTACAGCAGCTATAGGGCATTGTTATACATAATGGAAGGACAGTTCTGTAGCATATATAGCAGAACTGTTGTAAACTATATAGCCTATACCTGTATTAATGGACTGTATTTCTCTTTTTCCCCACCCCTTACCTTCATCTAAATTTATTATTGTTATACATTGGTTATGATTTACTATTGACATATATTGTTCTCTAAACTTTATTTTTGAGGCATGTGTTTTATTATTGTTATGTATTATAATGGTTGCGTATTAACATATTTTCTTGAATTACCTATGTTGTTGGCCTTATGCTGTAACTGTTACTGGCATGCTGTTAATATACTGTTATCTTATTTATTGTTGTGTTCCATATAATATGCATTGAAATGTTAATGTGTTATTTCCAATGTTCTGGTATGCTGTTATAACTAACAAAATGTTTTGTTCATAGTTAACCTATTCGCATTGCTACACCTCTATCACCACAGCAGGATAGGGTAGACCGGTTCCTGCTGATTTGCGTACCCTACCTCAGCTGGCCATGGCACCGGATACCAGTGCATCTGAGACCCAGGCTGGTGGTTCCCCTTCTGCTGGCCCTGCACCACACTTGGGTGGAGCCACCTCTGAAGATAAGGCCCGCCCCCCCCCCCAGGAGCAGTGGCAGAGGGGCAGTAGCCAGCCAAGATCAACTACCAACCATGGTGTACAGGATTGTGCATAGGAGTTATGAACAATCCCTGTGCCTGATTGAGGGAAGACTCGACAACCTGGTGGGGCCTAGTGGCCCTGGCACCCAGCTTCCAGCACAGCCACCTTCGGAGCAGCAAAGGAACAGTATTAACTGCCCATGGGTGGGGAGCTCAGTCATGCTGCTGCTGTCTGGGGGCGCATGCATCTCTGATTCCACAACACCCTCCTGATCCAAGGTGTTTACCCCTCCTGTGTAACACACCACCCATGTATGTTGTCTGCAAATGCAAACTCTCCTACCCAACTTACCTTTCCACATGTACCTACATCCCTTCCCAACATTCCACTCTCTCCTTAAAAAAGAAGTGGGTATCTGTCCCACATAAAAATATCACCCCATAGTAGCTCTCCATTTCACACCTGTGTCCACTGGACACAACTAATTAGGTTCAATTGGCTTGACAACATATTTATCTTGTCCTCACACCTCTCTCTGGGGTTTGGGGGTCCAAATTCATGTACAAGGTCTGTAAAATCTGCACAGTTGTTGCTGTACAAGAAATGGAAAGCTATGGCCATTTCATACACTCTTCCTGCACAACCCTACCTGCCTTTCAGTATGTTTTTCCCCTGCTTGACCCTTTTCACCACTATCCTCTCACCCCCTTTTTCTTTTCTTTTTTAATTTTTATCACAGGTTTCCATGGAGCTATTGTGGTTCACTGTGCAATCCTGTACAAACCCACTTAAATGTGCTTAAAAGTGCCTTAATGATCTTATGTGTTTCTCACAGTGTTAGGCACATCTGAAAAATAATCACCACTGCCACAGTTTGAACCCAGGCCCTTGTCAACTACAGCATAGTGCATTAGCCCACTAGGCAACTCAGCTCTGAATTAAAGCAAGTGCATCCAGCAAAATATACTATCAGACTGGAAGTACATATAATTGGAAACATGGGAGTGTACCTGGGACTGTGATGCAAACACTACACCAGTACACAGCCAAATAAATAATGGATGTACATGAAGCCTGGGATAGCAGGCATACCTGTCAACATATTGTTACAGAATATCCAGAGTTTTGCCCCCTATTTTTGGCCCGGTTTTCATAAAATATTATTCTTCTGGCAAAGTAATGGCAAGTCATTAAAGACTGAGGTTAGAAAATCACGACAGACATTTCAGTTTCATACTTCATACCCTTCAGAAAACAAACGCTAATGCAAAACTTGTTAATCTATCAACATTCTAAGTTTGTAAGAACAATATTTACAGATTGTCCCTATTTTTGGGCCTCTGTCCCAGTTTTATTTATGGCTTTGTCCAGATTTCTTCCTCTAAGAGGTTGAGAGGTATGATAGCAGGTAATTTTTCCTTTTTATCGGCAACATCTTTAAACACACCTGCTAAGGCAGTGATGGCAAAGTACATGTATAGAACTGGGACCATGCTTTACAACAACTGCCTTTGAAAGCCATGCTCATAATAATGGATCCAGACAATGTGTGTCACAGACCTTATGTATGCACATATATCTTGCAAATACACTGGCTACAACAGTAGCTCAGACTGTTAAATGCCTTTCATAAAGTATATTTTGCCACCCACAGTCCTGGGTTTGAATCCAGTGTATTGCACATCAATTGCATTCTTGTGAACACAGCAAGTAATGACTGAGTCATGCAATTTTAACCCACACAGATTGCTGCTCCTGCATTAACTGCTACCCATGTCTGCAAGTCAAAGGCCTGTAGGCAGGGGCACACTGCACATATTTGTATAGCCAAACTGTATGCCATCTACTACTCTGTGACTGGCACTGTTACATAACAGATGTACATTACACACATGCCTCAATTGGAATGTAAAGCTTACCCTTATCCTGGCTGTGCTGTGACAACACAGCTGACACTGCTACCTCAGTTACATGTACAGCTTGCTGTCCTCTAAATAGTTCATACTCCCCCATGTGCCCTAGGCTGCAACAGCAACTGTAGCCTGGAACATATGCAGCTGTATGTTAAACTAACTGCTATGGACCTACCATATCTCACAACCCCCTGGAACAAGGAATCCAGGCACAACCATAAATAAAGGGTGGGGGGGGGGGCAAAGGTCCAGCGACAGAGACATGTTTCACAGTTTGCCCCTACAAAGATAGTGAACTGATAGAATAGCAGCTACTGCATCAGTATGCATAGTCTGATGGGTATGGTATCTGATATTCACATGTTTTTCTCTCTCCTTACTGACCTTAACCCACAATGTTTACCACTGAACTGCCAGATAATCACAATGTCATGGAACAATGGCCAAACATATCATGTAAAACTGTGGACATACCTCATAAATCTCAACAGTGGACAGTATTTGTACCTACCCTCTGTGATGCTGTAGTCTCCACACTTCACTAATGTCCATCTCAAAGACTAAGAAAGAGGCCAAGGCTGACATGAAGGCCTTAAATATTGCACTTTGGTGCCATGTCATTGGCTAATGAAAGTGCAACCCAGCTGTTTTGAATGCAATTATCAAGTCTGAGCCACAGAAAGGTGCACAGGCAATTGCCTGTTAATGAGCATTCCCTACAAAAGGCAATCAACTGCCTATGGGGAACAAGTCTGTTTGTTGCTTTACACAGACACACTGTGGTTTAGCAAGCTGTTTGCAGAGGATCTGGCCAAAAGGATTACTTCACTCTACCAGGTATGTAATACATGTGCCCATATAATGGGATGCTGATGAGAGGATGAAGGTATGGGGAAAAAAGATTACAACAGTAGACCTGTCGTACATCTATGACATTGACATGTTGGTGATACTCTGCTGTCCAGCAGCTACAGGCATGCCTCTCAACTATCCCTGCTTTGAATTAAATCACAGCTCTGTCCCTGTTACTCCCTCCTATAATGGTTGGCTCTTGTAGGAAAGCTAGTGGATTATGAGTTAGACATATACTGACAGTACATAAGGGTGTACACAGCTGTAATATCACACAATGTACTGTAATTTGCCTCCTGTCCATCTGTCAGTGTTACACAGAAATATTTTAGACATTGTAAAGGTGTCCCTGACTGTGCCTGAAGTATTCTGGCTAGGTCACTGTTTTGTTGACATTCGCACCTCATTGCTTGAATGAACAGAGTAACTGATATTACTGTAGCAGAAGTGTTTTCTGAGGGGTCTGGCATGTGACAGCCAGATTCTTTATATTCTGACATTCATCAATGATTGGCCAACTGTTTGTCAGACATCCACACGTTTGTGCCAAAAGGACCACCTCTATGAGGCACACATTCACATTCTGCAAACATCTGTGTAGTGAAGGCGAATGATGCCTGCAGGGAAGATATACTATGGCAGGTTTGCATTGCTGTCTGTCATTGTGGCACACTGGTGTTGCTGGACTGTCCCCATATAGTTGTTGTAATAGCACACAGCTATTTGTCTGATAGTGGCTCTATGACATAGTAGTGGGATTTTGCACGTAGGGGACACACCACAGTAGACTGCAGTGATGGGTATGAAGCCATATAGCAGAGTCTGCCATGGCACTCAGGGACAAGACCATTATTGCTACTATCTTGGTGATAGCCACACATGTATTGTGCTAATAGACTTTGGGGTATGATGTGTGGGGGAGCGGTGAATAGTGCAACCCATTTTGGTTGTGGAGGGTCTGTACATAGAGAATGTCCACTTATCTGGTTCTGTGATGAGTTCCCCTCTTGTTGTCTTTCAGAAATGATGTCTTACAGGAGGCACACAGCATTTACATCCACAGAAAATAATGTTATCCTGGATGGCCTCAGACTGATCACCACATTCTACTGACCAGGAAGCACTAAAATCATGACAGATGTGCAGCACTGTGGGCTGATCTAGTCACGGCAGTGAGCCAAATCGCCCAACAGGATAGGACCTATATTCACGTCCGACACCGGACCACAAATATGGTCAATGCTGCACAACAAAAGGTAGCTGCTGTGGCCATGGACCATGCTACCACCAGTGGAAGGCCTGCAACAGTACAACCACTCTTGGCCACAAAGGAATTCTTTTTGAAACTGGGATCAGCCACCAGCTCCCAGCCATCTATCACCCCATACATCCTGGAGGTGGGTTCCACAGCGTCCACATCAGAGGAGCATCCAGGTAAGCTTACTGTGTTCATTAGTGTAATACTGTAGCAGTCATTGTGGCAGGATCTGCATACCAGTACACAGGTGCCGGGTCTATCTGCATCAGAGGGAGGGTTGGTTTTAATGCACAGTTGTGCACACATACTCAGAATGTCAGCAATGTAGGCAGTAACACATTAGCTACTGTACATGTGGATATACGCACATATTTCCTTGTAACAATGCAACATGTAGTATTGCTGACAATACCTCTCTCTTACATTTTCATAGGTACGTCAAGTGTGGCCGGAGTCCGAGGTCCTGTACCTGGTAAGTGTGATACTGTAGTTTGACAGATTGCATATAACCTAAGAATGCTAAGGGCTGCCATGTTGCCCTAGGCACAACTGTTATGCTTAGACAGAGTAGAATAGTTGTATGTTCCATTTCAGAGCAGTTAACTGAAGTGCATAGAATGGGTAATGACAGCTGCATATTTGCAGGAACATTAACACATTTGCTGCTATGTTAAGAAGGACTATGCAGCCTACTATACAGGAAGAAATCACTCCAAGATGCACGTTTACACAAAATAAGGAGATGGTACCTACCTGAGGCACTGATACTACAACTGGCATATTATGCTCAAGAAAGGAGCACTGTTTTTTAGGTGTAGGTGTATCAGATATATTGTCATATTGCTTATCTCAGAGGTGTATTTTACTGCCAATGTTAACTGGATGTAGTTGCAGGGCATGTTATAAAGGCCCTGTCTTGTCTGTGTATGTTGTGTGTTTGTGTGTTGTGCATGGGATCAAAAATAAGATGTGGGATGTGTAATGCAGTTGTGGCTCCTACTCTGTATGTGTCTGTTTGGATTACCATACATAATAATGCAGGTAGTAATGCACTGATTTTGTCTTCCTCCTCACAGGTGAACATGGGGGTTGGCGTCTGTCCCCCTCACAACCTGATGTCAGTGTCTCATCAGACTCTGATGATGATGATGGCCATAGTGAGGCACAGGTGGGGTTTTGGGGGCTGAATCTGTCCCAGGGGTTGACATTCCACTTCCTCCCATATTGTCCTCACACACAGTCAGTATGCCCACACATACCCAGTCCCCTGAGGCCACAGATATCAGACAGTCAGAAGGTGGCGACATTGAAGAGGACAGTGTGGCAACTATGGCATCAGTGAGTGTAGACACTGGCCATAGCCAGAGAGCTGGTGAGATCCCACACAGGCAGATTGACAGGGGTGCTCGAAGGAGGACTGCTTCCCATCCACCACTTGTCATAGGTGTCATATCATGGGTCACTCACCATGTGCTTTGGTCCATCATGGAGGCACAGGAATGTTCCAAACACAACACCAGATGGATACTCTGGATTATGGATGCAGCACAGTCTGACATCCATGACGGCCTCTACTGCATTGGTGATGCCATGGATCCTTTTTCACTAATGTAGTGGACAGACGGTGGGCTGAGACAATGTCAGTCTTTCACCAGACATTGTTTGTGCTGGAACATCTGGTTGGAGTAGGGCATTGGACATGTGGAAATAGGTCAGCAACCCCATTTGCTGAAACTCCAGATTGCCATGCAGACTCATGGTCCTGTAGTGTTAATAGCTCCAGCACTACAGAAGGAAGTGTGTTGTCCACACCACAACATGACAGGCCATGGGCACATGATCCTGGGTGGTCCTGTGGGGGACACGGGCCCAGCAGACAGCAGTCACCATCAACTACTAGCACTGTGTCTGACCCTGGGCATGGTGGTGTCAGTGCCACTCCTGGCAGAGCCAGTTCCCATGTTTGTGGCCAGAGACGGTGAACTGGCCACTGTGCCATGTATGGTCCACAGCTGTCCAAGATGCACATGTGTAGGCTAGCACTGGCCTTGACTTTGTACACACACACCCTCAAACATCACTGTCACATGCAGGTCACCAACAGACACTGCCCATTTGGGCCATACGTTTACTGCTACAAGGGAATATAACACACACAATTGGCTTATATGAGATTAGAACCCCTACCTTTCTAGTAGTATGCACTATAGCACAAAGTACTTATCGCATGTGCCACAGAGCTTATCCATTATTAAGTTGTCAGCCAGTGTTGTTAGGGTGGATGACATCAGCAGGCCTTGTAAAGGAGGACAATTGAGTGGCTGACAAGTAGTCACAAAACTGGATAGCCATTAGACAGAGATATGCCATACAGGCATGCCCTCACTGTTGCAAGGGGATATATTTACACATACATAGAGAGATGCCTGTTGTGACATTAGCGCCCCTACCTATTTAGTTGTATATGCTATAGCACAAAGTTCTTATTGCATGTGCCATGGAGCTTATCTGTTATTAGATTGTCAGCCAGTGCTGTTAAGGTGGATGACATCAGCAGGCCTTGTAAAGGGGGACAATAGAGAGGCTGGCAACTATTCACAGGGCCATAATATGAATAACCACTGCACAGACATAGGCCAGATGGGTATGTCTGCACTGCTGTAAAGGATATATCTACACACACACACACACACACACACACACACACACACACACACACACACACACATACACATACACACACAGCAGGTGGCTGATGTGAGATTATAACCCCTACCTACCTACTATTGCGCTCTATAACTCACAGTACTTATTGCATACACCACGGATTATATCTGTTATACATGTGGATGCAGCTACAGTACTTGTGGACTACGCAAAGTGACCTTGCATTACTCAACATGTGTGGCTTGCTGAGTGACCTTGTTTGATGCTATTATTGTATCTAGTGTTCTAGCAGTGGGATACCTGTTAATACCCCAGCTATGCATGTACAGTTATCAGTATTGCCATGTCTGGCCAAATACAGTTTGGTAGGTGGACAATTGGCCAGTGACAATATGGCCTATCCAAGTCCTGCATTGCAAACATTGCTCACCATTGTCTGTCTACAGGGTTACATTCCACAGGCACAGGGTTCTGTCACTTTGTGGCCTTGGTCTGTTACCATCGGACAACTGTTGTGTGTAGGTGCAGATGACGTCAGCATTCTGCATGTAAGTGTGGACATTTGTACATCCCCACACACATATACCCATGTACATATATAACAGGGATGTCAACCTAACTCTGTAGCTGTATGTGCATTATGTAACTGTATTGGTTAGATGTGTGTGGAGAGTCAATATCAGTCTACACATTTATTTAGTTGATATATATATATATATATATATATATATATATATATATATATATATATATAAATATATATATATATATATATATATATATATATATGTGTGTGTGTGTGTGTGTATATATATATATATATATATATATATATATATATATATATATATATATATATATATCGTATACATGCATTTGCTTGAACAACAGATGTGCCATTGAGAGGAGAGATATTGGTGTAAGTACTTTTTGAATAGGGAAGCACTATTAATGGTCCTGACAGAATCTGGAAGTGTGTTCCAGAGTTTGGCTACTATGAAGGAGTACAGATTCTGACCTGCTGGGCGTTTAGGCCTATATAGATGGATAAGTGATTGATTTTCAGATCTGAGATGCCTATTTGGTTGATAGAGAGTTAGAAGGGAGGTCAGGGCTGGGGATTAATGTGGTTTGTATATGATTTTGTGTGCAGTGGATAGTTGTATGTGTGTGAGATGTTGTGGGAGTTCGAGCCAGTTTAGGGATTTTAAGGATTGGTAGTGATGGGAAGAATATTTTGCATTTGTCAGAAACTTAGCAATTTTGTTATAGCAGGATTTCATTTTGGTTTTTAAGCGGGTCTGGGTGTTTGTAAGAATAGGGACACCATAGAGGAGTGAGGGTAGGGGAATAGTCCAGGCAAGTGATTTTCTAGTGGAGTAATTTAAAAAGTGTTTATGTCTATATAGGATCCCAAGTTTTTGGTGTGTTTTTTGATGTTGTGGACGTGCTGGTCAAATGTTAAATTATCATCTACAGTAATGCTGAGTAATTTGTTACTGGGGACTACCTCTATGGCAGTTTTGTTAGATGAGTAGATGTTGAGGTTGATTTATTAAGAGAGGAGTTTTTTGGGGTGGAAAGATCAGGAGTATGATTTTGTTGGGGTTAAGGGCTAGGTGGTTATGGGTCATCCAGGATTCGATAATGGAAAAAAGCATTTTGGGTAATGGAAAAAAGCATTTTGGGTCATAGTCTGAAGTTCTGTTTCTGAGGTGCCAGAGCAGATAATAGTAGAATCATCTGCGTGTTGTACTATAGATCCATGAGTGATAGCAGAGTGAAAGTCATTAATGAAGATACTGAAGAGAAGGGGTCCCAATGCAGATCTTTGGGGAACTCCTATGGCAGTAGTGAGAAAGGGTGAGAGGGAGTGTAGCCATTTGGTAGATTGTTTGTGAAATAGTTGGAAAACCAATTAAGGGTGGACATGGACATGCCTAGGTATGAGAGCTTAGAAAGGAGGAGAGAGTGGGAGATGGTGTCAAAGGCCTTAGAAAGATCAAGGAAGTGCAGAGACAAGTTTGCCATTATTGTGATGATGGCTGACAGTGTTCAAGAAGGAAAGGAGAGTAGCTATAGTACTGTGTCCAGGTCGAAAGCCATGGCGAGTAGTAGAAAGGAGTTGGTTTTGGAGTAGATAATTCATGTGTTGGGTTTGGATGCATTTTTTCATTATTTTAGAGATGGGGGATAGTATGGCAATAGGGTGGAAGTTAGAGGTGTCTGTGTTGTTACCTCCTTTATGAAGAGGAATGATGTAGGCCTTTTTCAGATGGATGGTATACAGGATTCTTGGATAGATCTGTTTATGAGAACACCGATGAGGTTGCTGATAGACCTGGATGACATTTGTAGATGCTCAGGGGGTAGGTTATCTGGGATGGTGCTGCTGGGTTTAAGTTTTAACAAGAGCTTACTTATGGTGGAAGTAGGAATACGAGAGAAAGTAAAAGGCTGGAAAGAAGACTTTGTTGATGTGAAATGAGTTATGGGATTATTGTTATGACTGGTTTGAGGAAAGGTGGCAGCTAGCTTGGCTATAGTATCTATAAAGTAGGAATTGAAAAGTGAAGAGAGTTCAGCAGGGGGGTTGTCTGGTTTTGGGTAGGGGTTGCTTTAGGAGCCTGGGTTTAGTAAAGTAGAGACTGCATTCCAAAATATTTTTGGGTTGTGGTTACAGTCATTTTGGAGACAGTGGTAGTTTTGTTTTTTTTATCTTTAATAAATAGATTTTTAACTTGGCTGTGGAGCTATCTGAAGAGTTGGAGTTTGATGGTTTTTTTAGTTTTCTGCCATTTTTTCCATATTCTGTCTCTTGTAGTCATAAGTTGTTCAATTTCCCTAGTAAGCCAGATTGCATGATTTGTTTTTATTCTCTTGTTTCAAAGGGGGGCCATTCTATTGAGGATATTTAGGAATGTTGAATTGAAAAATTCAACAGCTTCATCGAGGGGTAGGGATTTTAATGTATTCCAATTGATTTTACTCCGTGTTTTGTTGAAGTTTGTTGGGTTAAAGTTAGCTAACTTTCTAGCGGGTTTGTATTGGTGATGGTTCAGGGTTGTGGAGGTGTTGTGTGTTATGAAGACAAGCTGATGATCACTGATATTGCAGGGGATGGTTCCAGCTGAAGAAATTTTGTTAGGGTCAGAGACTAGAATCCAGTTGAGAATGGAGTCACTGTTATTATTACTAGGTCGGGTTATGCTAGTGATGAGCTGAGTGAAGTTATAAAGATTGATGGATGCGCTGGGAGAGGTAGTTGTGTGATCTAGACAGTTTATGTTAACATCTCCTATAATTATTGTTTTGTTGTGGATATTAATTGAGGTCTAGGCTAATATTTCTTCAAATATAGGAATATTATTACCTCCTCGGATATATAAGACTACCAAACTGAGAGTTTTGAATTCATTAATTTTTAGATGTGCTATGATGATTTTGGCTTAGGAGAATTGAGGAATAGGGTTTGAGTAGGGGACAATGGTAAGGGAGTTAGGATAGAGAAGTGCTACCCCTCCACCTTTCTTATGAGGTCTATCTGATCTAAGACAGAAGAATCCTGGAGGAAGAAATTTGGTGTCTTTTATATATGGTTTTAGCCATGTCTTGGTTATGGCAAGTATATCTGGTTTGAAATGGGATATCCAGGCATGGAATTCTGGGATTTTGTTTCTAATACTTTGTATGTTAATGGTGGTGAGTTTTAGGGATTTGTGAGATTTGGGGGAGGAACAGGCAGATAGAGTAGGTCCAGGGTTGGGGTGGATGTCCCCACATTGAGATATGGTAGTGGTACTATGTAAGTGTAGTGTTGACAGCAGTTTTCATTTGGAGTTATAGTGTGTTGTCAGGATTGTTGTATGTGGAGTATTAAGTGCGCATGAAAAGATTTTGGGTTTGAAGAGCAGCAATGTGTTTGTGGAGTAAAGACTAGAGGATATGTTGGAGTATGATGTGTGAGTGGAAGTTGGTCAGAAATGATAGAGGTGGGTGTGAAGTGTGTGTGAGTAGGATAAGGTGAGGTTAGATGAAGAAGGATTAAGAGAGACAGAGACAGAAGAAGGAGTAGTGTAGTTATAGTTAGTGTCATTGTAGGTACAAAACACGCAGGATGCCACAAACACTAGTAAATCCGATCTCTGGAACCACACAGGACTCTAAAATAACGCTCTTTATTTGACGAATCACGTTTTCGCTCCTGCACCTGCAAGAGCTTCTTCAGCACAAAACAATTTGTAACATAAAGGCATCTGTTTTATACAAAATTATGTCATGATGTCACTTCCTTTTATGTTTAAAAAAAACAGAATATAAAAGAAAAAACAGAATAAAAACAGCATTTTTAACATGTCGCTTCATACTAATATAAATACCTTCTATACTTTAACAATGAAAATATATGTACAAGCTGATAAGCATGTTCCCATATGTCCCAAACTTAAAAAATGTATATGGGGATTGAACAGGTTACTAATGGAGTCAGGGGCGGACCTCAAGATTTGATGCTTGAAATAAGAGAGCTAGAGTGGCAAATAGGCTTAGATGCCTTTACTTACCCTGGATTAAATGAATCTTGTAATATTTCAGCCATCTTGAAATATAAAAGTTATTTGAGATAACTTAACATCATATTTAAGGGGACTTATAGACCCTGGGTATTATAGGTACTTGGTATTATAGTGCTCTGCAGTATAAGCAGTAAAAGTTAATATGATATATTTTATTGACAATGTATTTAAATATACATTTTTTAAGTATGAAGAAGCTCTTGCAGGTGCAGGAGCGAAAACGTGATTCGTCAAATAAAGAGCGTTATTTTAGAGTCCTGTGTGGTTCCAGAGATCGGATTTACTAGTCATTGTAGGTACAGGATGAATGCAGAGGAATTGTAGGAGGTAGTAGGAAGGGGATAAGATTGCTAGTATAGAAAGTAGGAGTACGTAGTGAGTGAGAATGGAAGGAAAGTTGGTTAGGGGATAAGATGAGTAGGATATGTTAAATGGGTGGAGTTTGAATGTAGTGTGTGTTGATTGGGTGATAGGAGCGCGGGTGTGGTTTAGCTAGTTATAAATGTAATGTATATGGGAGTGGGTGGGAATGGGGGTAGGGTAGGGGAGTGGAGGGAGCCCAAGCGGAGTGAGGGGAAATGGAGCAGAATGGCCCGATCGACTTTGTACAGCACATAAGAGAAGGAAGAAAGAAAACAAATCAGTAAGGTAAGTAGAAGTAGAGACTGTAACCCTTAGTGATAGGGAAGAGAGGAGAATGGAGTGTTTAGTGTTTGTATTACCTTTTAGTGGTAGATTTGATTTATTTTTGTAAGTATTATCAGGTGGGGAGCTATGGGGCAGATGGAATAAGTATGGAAGCAGAATGATACACTGTTTAATGAACTAAGATGACAAGTGTGGGTGGAATATAGTATTAAGTAGAGGGTAGAGCAGAAAGAAGTGGGATAATAATATAGGCAGGAAAGGTACAGCAACGTGTTGCTGTGTGAACGGTTATGGGGAGTGAGAGGTGATGGGATAAGAGCCAGGAAAAGTAGAACAGTGTAGGCTAGAGGGTGCTAGGGAGACAGGAGGGGTGATGTTTGAAGGGGAACCAGAAACAGAGAGTGAGTTACGGGAACAATTATTACTATTGGCTAAAAACGAGTACATGTACATTCACTTTTAAAGGTCAGGAAGCAGATCAAGGAGTCTTGTCTTCCACTGAATGACTGGGGTTCTCAAGGAGCAGACTTTGTGCCACATACTGATAGCTAGGGTAATCCTGTGTGAGGGGGATATGTAGAGACAGATACGTATACATAGCTGTCTCTATGCACAGATATATTTCCACTTAGCAGTTCTTTGGGCAGATGGAGTATCAGACATGGGCTCAAGTTGGCTGTGTAGGAGCATGCCCAGTGTGACTGTCAGTACTTACAGTGTGACTCCAGGCCAGACCTACCTTTACTCCAGTCCAGGATTTTGTGTGCTTCAGCCAGTTAGCTGCTGCACCTGATTCAACAGTCCAGCACCCCCCTGATATTTTGTCCAAGGCATTCGCCAGCAGTTTGCTGAATGTAATATATGACACATACTTATCAACTGTACAGATTGTAATAGAATGTGCAGAGTTTTACATCATATTTTTGTACACTTTTCATGGCATTGTGACTTTGTGGTACGTTAGTGACACATTGTTATCGACTGAACATTAGGAAATGACGTCAGACATTTGATTTACTGACTCCATACACATGAGGACATTTATGCTAATGCACAACCTGTTATTCTCTGAGCTTTCCACATTTCTCTGGCCAATAGTTAATCCTTCTCCTTATGTCCTACTATTGTTCATGACTTTGTCCAGCTTTCCTGCTCTAAGTGGTTGAGAGGTATGATGTGACTGGGGTACATAATATAACACCACACACAGGGTAACAGTCTTCACACCTCTCACTGTACATGTTTTTTGCAGAATGTCCAGCATTACGCCTCATATGTCTGCTCTGTTCCTCATACAGTTGTGTTTAACCAGTAATATACTACTAAATGCAGTCCAATTAATTGTTTTAAGTACTGATACAGTTAAGTGATGGCATTTATATCCTGCTGCTAATCTGACCTGTTGCAACCTGCTGTTATACTAGCCACCTTCTAGGGTAGTCAGAGCATGTATAATGTCTGTAGATTTGGCCATCTGTCCCCCCATTTTCTCTGGCTTTGTCCAGCTTTCTTGCAATAACAGATTGTGACATTTTGACAGTCTGTGGGACTCCTACCATATGAGCAACTCATATGCAAAAGTTGTAGGTGCAGCCAGTTTTGAACCATCACTATGCTAATGTCCTTAGCCCAATGAGCCACATCAGTCACCAGAGAGTGGGATTAATTCCTTACACTATGAACAGCATACAGACATGCACTGTGACCCCCTACTGTGACCCCTACATTTTGTGGAAAACAGAACATGTGTTCAGGTTCTTTGTGACAGCCCTGGAATTGTGTGGTCTGCTGCTATATCCTTGCCAACATACTGTTACTGCAGTTGTATGGGAACACAGATGTGTTGGGGGTAGGGGACTCTGGCTTTGACACTCATGTGTTTGTATTAGGAACCCACTGTTTGGCATTTCCCTTGCATAACATAGTGTTCCAGCCATGTGGCCTAATGCATATTATGGGGCACTCAGTATTAAAGAGACTGCCTGTTGTCCCAAGTAGCTGTTACTTCTCTGCAAGTAGTCCAGAAGCCCACTCTATTCCCTTGAATAATGCAGCAGGTCCATACATATGCTACCATAGTCTAGTACCTTATACATTTCTTGTATAGGACAGTGACTTACTTTGTGAATGCAGCAACTGAGAGACTTGTGTTTCAGGGATGACTCTGTTTGATGCATGTAATACAGAGCCAATACATGGTTAGGTACAGGTTGTGTGGTCTGCCTGGCTTCCTTTTTACTATGTATGCGAGTTGGAGTAAGGTGTTAGTCCCTAGGACCCTAAGTCGTCAGTACATGTGCTATGCATTGTCTCTTGGCCAAGGCCAGGGCATACTGCGAACTCCTACATCTGCCTACAGGGACAGTCTCATGGGGTTCCTCCTCTGAGTCCCCCTGTGGGTGTGGCTGTGGGGACCTAGGCACTGGTGGGGGACTGTGTGTCCCTTGCCTGTGATGATCTTACTGCAGCTGTTTCTGCAGGATCATATTGTGTAGCAAGGCACAAACTGTGAACATCTGTGCACATGTGGCTGGAGAGTACTGAAGGGCTCCACCAGATGTATTGAGGCACAGGAACTGTGACTTGAGCAGCCCAAACACATGCTCTATGATGTTCCTAGTTTGTGTATAGGCCTCATTATGGCATACTTTGGTAGGTGTGTGTGCATTTCTGATGGGTGTCATCATCTATGGTTCCAGTGCATAGCTAGCATCCCCCAGTAGTTGGCCATATGGGATGTCTCACCTAGCAAATATCTGGTAAAGCTGTGATGACTGACAGATATGGGGGTTATGATAACTGCCAGGGCTTCCAGCACACATATTCATACACATGATCTGGCAGTTGATGGAGTGATATCCCTTGTGGTTGATGTTGTCTCTGCCCTCCTCACCAGGTAGTGCTTTGATGTGCACATGAGTGTAGTCTATGGCACCCAGTACCTCAGGGTAGTGTGCTACATGGTAGAAGAGATGCACACTGCTGGCCCTCTCTTCAGGGGTGAGGGGTAAATAAATGTGCTCACTGTCATGTGTTTGCTTGTCATCCAGGAACTGGTGGAGTACCTTGTATGCTGATGCCTGCGAGACCCCCATCATGTCCCAGTTGGTCTTTGAAAAGTACCTGTAGCTAGTATCCTAAGGGCTACACATACCTTTGTTTCCACTAGAATGGGTTTCCCTCTGCTGGCTATGGGTCTGAGTTCAGGGCAGCAGAGCTGGGTGAGTTCTTGTAGCATGTTTCTGTCCACCCTGTAGCGCTGTACAATCTCCAGCTCATGTAGTTCCTGGAAAATTACCCTGGGCCTGAACACTCCTCTCCTTCTCAGTGTAGGCCTATTGTCAGCAGCAGCAGCAGCAGCAGCACTGACCTCAGCATCTAGCATGTACAAATGTAGCAGAGCTGCAGGAGCCCCTGGCATTCTCTCAGTTAAATTCACAAGTCTGTACTCCAATGTTGCAAAGTATGGGGGGGGGTATCAGATTGTACAGTGTATGCATGCTTCATAGTGCTCTGCTGCAGATGCAGCCTGTGTGATTGACTAACTGTGATGCATTTCACCTGCCGAGTACATCACTGAGTGATTGGAGTGGACAGTTTAGGTGGAACAGGGTCATCAGTAATTTATATCTGATTGACTTTCTCAGCCAATTTCTTTTTTTTTTTTTTTGACAGCCTTCTTTGATAAGCACTGCGGTGTGGCACACACACCTGTGTCACAGGTATAAACAATGCTCAGCAGTCAATAGACACACCCCCATGAATGGGCACATTCATCACAGTGGCGTGCTATGCAAACACACTCAAGACAGCTTAAAAATGTGCCCCAAAGCTAAACAAAGCTTAGCAGCACTGGACATCCCTCCTCAATCAGCTCAACAGCATGGTGCACAAACTGGCACAGCTGTGTTCCAATGTGCTTAAGGAAATAGAGACACACCCCTTTTGATGTCAGCTACCTCTTCTGTAGACATCAACATGGTTCTGGGGCTACATGGATGTGATCTACAGGCATGGATACCCAGTTTTGCTATTCAGTAACCCCAGTTCATTTGCATACAGATCCATGTGCACAACCTGGAAACTACACTATTCTAGGACCTGCCTCCTTAGCAACCAAAGGCATCTAACATTTTCATACTCCATGCAAAGCCCTATAATGCATTACTAACACATATTTTATTTTTTTCATTTTTACACTTTTCAATATTTTCATTTTTTGCATAACGGCATGTTTGCACACTGCTACATGCCACGCAAACATAATATGGATATTAAAAAAAAATAATAATTCATTTTCCATTACTTTTTGCACACACAGGGCATAGTTTTGCACATATCTGTGTCTGCTATGCTATTTCTGACATTTTACCTTGCCTTTTACAGCCCCTGTTCAATGTTTAATTTCATGTACACAAAAATTTTCTGTGTACACTTCGGACACCAACACGGAGTCTGCAAGACTACCTACTTGTTTTCTGGATCACTCCAGGAAGCTCATTTGCATGCAGTTCACCTGCTTATGAGGTAATTTGCATGTCATGGACACTTCCGTGTTCGCATACTCTTGCACGCCCCTCAGCTCTGTTTACTGAATTGCATGGCTGCTTATTTCCATGTAAGCTCCGTGCCACTATGTCTACATGCAAAATTAATCTGTGTAGGCTT